>NC_083328.1:47959535-48301296 GCF_963455315.2 Globicephala melas | reverse complement strand
TCTAAGAATTTGTCCTTTTCTTCCAGGCTGTCCACTTTATTGGCATAGAGTTGCTTGTAGTAATCCCTTATGATCCTTTGTATTTCTGCAGTGTGAGTTGTTACTTCTCCTTTTTCATTTCTAATTCTATTGATTGGAGTCTTCTCCCTTTTTTTCTTGATGAGTCTGGCTAATGGTTTATCAATTTTGTTTATCCTTTCAAAGAACCAGCTTTTAGTTTTATTGATCTTTGCTATCGTTTCCTTCATTTCTTTTTCATTTATTTCTGATCTGATTTTTATGATTTCTTTCCTTCTGCTACCTTTGGGGTTTTTTTCTTCTTTCTCTCATTGCTTTAGGTGCAAGGTTAGGTTGTTTATTCGAGATGTTTCCTGTTTCTTAAGGTAGGATTGTATTGCTATAAACTTCCCTCTTAGAAGTGCTTTTGCTGCATCCCATAGATTTTGAGTCGTCGTGTCTCCATTGTCATTTGTTTCTAGATATTTTTTGATTTCCTCTTTGATTTCTTCAGTGATCACTTCGTTATTAAGTAGTGTATTGTTTAGCCTCCATGTGTTTGTATTTTTTACAGATCTTTTCCTGCATTTGATATCTAGTCTCATAGCATTGTGGTCAGAAAAGATACGTGATACAATATCAATTTTCTTAAATCTACCAAGGCTTGATTTGTGACCCAAGATATGATCTATCCTGGAGAATGTTCCATGAGCACTTGAGAAAAATGTGTTCCTGTTGTTTTTGGTGTCTGTCTCCAGTGGCTAAGGTTGGTTCAGTGGGTTGTGTAGGCTTCCTGGTGGAGGGTACTAGTGTCTGTGTTCTGGTGGATGAGGCTGGATCTTGTCTTTCTGGTGGGCAGGTCCACGTCTGGTGGTGTGTTTTGGGGTGTCTGTAGACTTATTATGATTTTGGGCAGCCTCTCTGCTAATGAGTGGGGTTGTGTTCCTGTCTTGCTAGTTGTTTGGCATAGGATGTCCAGCACTGTAGCTTGCTGGTCGTTGAGTGAAGCTGGGTGCTGGCATTGAGATGGAGATCTCTGGGAGATTTTCGCCGTTTGATATTATGTGCAGCTGGGAGGCCTCTTGTGGACCAGTGTCCTGAAGTTGGCTCTCCCACCTCAGAGGCACAGCACTAACTCCTGGCTGCATCAAGAGCCTTTCATCCACACCCCTCCTTAATTTGGGATGATTCGTTGTCTATTCATGTATTCCACAGATGCAGGGTACATCAAGTTGATTGTGGAGCTTTAATCCGCTGCTTCTGAGGCTGCTGGGAGAGATTTCCCTTTCTCTTCTTTGTTCTCACAGCTCCCAGGGGCTCAGCTTTGGATTTGGCCCCGCCTATGCGTGTAGGTCGCTGGAGGGCGTGTGTTCTTTGCTCAGACAGGACGGGGTTAAAGGAGCCGCTGATTCGGAGGCTCTGGATCACTCAGGCCGGGGGTGGGGGTTGGGGGGTGGGGGGAGGGGCACGGAGTGAGGGGCGGGCCTGCGGCGGCAGAGGCCGGCGTCACGTTGCACCAGCCTGAGGCGCGCCATGCGTTCTCCCGGGGGAGTTGTCCCTGGATTCCGGGACCCTGGCAATGGCGGGCTGCACAGGCTCCCCGGAAGGGGGGTGTGGATAGTGACCTGTGTTCACACACAGGCTTCTTGGTGGCGGCAGCAGCAGCCTTAGCGTCTCATGTCTGTCTCTGGGGTCCGCACTTTTAGCCGCGGCTCGCGCCCGTCTCTGGAGCTCCTTTAAGCAGCATTCTTAATCCTCTCTCCTCGCGCACCAGGAAATAAAGAGGGAAGAAAAAGTCTCTTGCCTCTTCGGCAGGTCCAGACTTTTCCCCGGACTCCCTCCCGGCTAGCCGCGGTGCACTAACGCCCTGCAGGCTGTGTTCACGCCGCCAACTCCAGTCCTCTCCCGGTGCTCCGACTGAAGCCCGAGCCTCAGCTCCCAGCCTCGCCCGCCCCGGCGGGTGAGCAGACAAGCCTCTCGGCAGGTGAGTGGCGGTCGGCCCTGATCCTCTGTGCGGGAATCTCCCCGCTTTCCCCTCCGCACCCCAGTTGCTGTGCTCTCCTCCGCGGCTCCGAACCTCCCCCACTCCGCCACCCGCAGTCTCCACCCGCGAAGGGGCTTCCTAGTGTGTGGACACTTTTCCTCCTTCACAGCTCCCTCCCGCTGGTGCAGGACCCGTCCCTATCCTTTTGTCTCTGTTTATTTTTTTCTTTTGCCCTAACCAGGTACGTGGGGGGTTTCTTGCCTTTTGGGAGGTCTGAGGTCTTCTGCCAGCGTTCAGTAGGTGTTCTGTAGGAGTTGTTTCACGTGTAGATGTATTTCTGGTGTATCTGTGGGGAGAAAGGTGATCTCCGCATCTTACGCTTCCACCATCTTCCTTGAGCCCTCTTTATATTTCTGCTTCGTTCATTTCTCGCTTTCCCTGAAAACTTACTTTCTCTGCATCCGAGGTAGAAAATGGCTGCCCACAGCCTCAGGATTTCTTGACTCGCAGGCCTTTCATTGTTGTGGCCTCTCTTGTTGTGGAGCACAGGCTCCGAACGCGCAGACTCAGCGGCCGTGGCTCACGGGCGCAGCTGTTCCGCGGCATGTGGGATCTTCTTGGACTGGGGCACGAACCCTTGTCGCCTGCATTGGCAGGCGGACTCTCAACCACTGCGCCACCAGGGAAGCCCGAAAGCTTTGTTTTTAACTAGTCTTTTCCCTCCCTGAAATGGGGTTCCAGAGGCAACTTTGGAATCAAAACCTGAGAATTGAGTCCTTTTATTCTTTCCCGGACTCGGCTCCACCCCAAGCAATGAAGGCCTCAGCATCAGTGGGAGGGAAGTTGGCGGGTGCGGGTGGTGAGAATCACTGGGAATGAAAATATTTTGGATAATATTTCAAATGATGGCGCCAGAGCACTCTCGGGGCCCGTGAAGCCCTGCAGCTCCTGCTCTGGTCCCTGCAAACATCCTTATTTGCTTTTCTCCTTCTCTTACTCCCCTTTCTCCTCTTCCTTCCTCTCTTCCTCTATTCTGGGTTCCCTGAGTTATTATAGCTCTGGCAGCAGGACCAATGTGATTGAGCAGGATAAAGTCAAAGATACTTTACCTTTCCTGTGCAAAATTCAAAGAAATAGCGTTCTCAGAGAACACATAATCTTTTTCAAACTGTCAGCAGCATCTAAAAGTTTCTCTCTTTTTTTCCTTTTAATGTTTTTAAGCTAAAGCAAAAGTGAAAAGCAGCAGAGTTTGCATTTCCTATGAAATAATTTCTCTTATACATGGCTTTAGATGTCAAGCTTGGGGGAATATTACTGTGACCTCAGTGGGGCCTACTGATGTTTCAAGCTAGTATATGTTACTAGGAAAAGTGTGCGTACATTGAGAACTATTCTCTGGAACTCAGCAGATAGGTATGTTGAAAAGATAATTATGCAGTCAGAGGGAAGCTCCGTTTCAGCGTGCTGACGGCCATTTCCAAATGCACGCAAGTCTGCCTGTATTGAAAATCTTTCCACAGACAGCCAGGGAAAAGCACTGCAAATCTGAGAAGCAAACTGTAAAAATGCAAGCAGTTGCTAGAGCACCGGAAGGCTCAGGGGAGAGACCTTGGGAAGCCAGCGCTAGAAATGGTCATTTAAAGAGATTGGGCTTCTTCTGAATAGTATATTCCGTTTTTATTTTTTTCTGGTGACGAAATTAGTATGGACATAATTAGGATCCTAGAAATTAGTGTTAGATTTTAATGTTGAGATTATTTATCTTGATTCATCGTTTAATTATTCCCATCCAGAATACCTTATATCCAACTGGCTCTTTTCTTAATTTGGATGGTGGTTGTCATTGTTATTGTTTGAATTAGAAGCCTAGCCTCTATGTTAACAGTTCCTTGTATGTAGTTAACAGATATTCTTTAACAGAATATAATGGTCTGAGGCTCTGGGGCACAGGTCAAGTTCTAATCCTTGATTTGGACCGTGATTACACAGGTTACATTTTGTGAACATTTTAATCTGTCATTTTTCTGTTTGGATGTATTATTTACCTCAAATAGCTTACTTTGGAAATTCAGAAAAATGGAGGCACATCTATAAAATCGTTTTTATATAGTTTACACATTAAAGCTCATTTTATTATTAATTTCAAACCCAGGAATATCCCAGGGCAATTGGTAAAGGTGGCTGGGTATATAAAATTTGTGAGATAAAAGGAATTTTAAAATATTATAACTCATCCCCTTCATTTTGCCAGTGAAAAAGATAGGGACCAGAGAGTCAAGTAACTTAAGAAATCCTGGCTCATAAGTGATAGAGGCAGAATTTGAATGCAGAGCCATCTTTTCCACTATGCCATTTGCATAGTAACGTATGGACTCTATGCTAGATAATATAAGAGCCTATCCTTTATTTGAATATGAAACATTGTGTATACATCGTCTCATTTAATCCATAAAACACTCCTGTTGGGAGATGGAATTTTTATTCCCATTTTTCAGATCAAGAAACTGAGGCTTCTCTAGATAAGTGACTTAGCCAAGGTCACACCATGAGTGTTGGATTTGAATTTGTCTATCAGTATATCGTTTTTTGTATACATTTAAAAAACATATGCCAATCCTTTATGTCCTTAGGTATTAGCATCAGCATGCTATCTACTTAAATGAGGATTTTACCAACCACAATAAGTCTAACTATGATATTAAGCCAGTGAGCACAGGGGCTGCTAGGAAGGACTTGTTCACTGAACAAAGACCTCTTCAGCCCTTGAATGAAAATTAAAATTTTCTGTGGTGGAGTAAAACTAAACTGGGCTTGGCTGCCCACCCTAATGACATGTCCTATACCCACATCAATTTAGGGAAGCAAATAGTTGGCCTCAAGGATGCCAACCACAGACTTGTGTGAAAGCCAGACACCTTCACTCCAGAATTATGAGCTGAGTCTAGCTCAGTGCTCTGTGAAAATAGGTACTTTCTGGATGATTTGTGATTGCTTGGATGATGGCATAGACACTAAATGCTGTCATTACTGAGCTATAACGACTGGAAGTAATTTTTTCTCAGCATCAGGGACCACAGAGAACTTGTTCTGTGCCTGTTATGAGTCTACATCAGAGAGAAATTCATTCGCTCAAGGAAAGTTATTAAAATACTCTAATTCAATATTTGTGTGAGAAATCATATAATTGACAAATTACAGGTGAGCAAGGTCAGTGAGCTCTTTTGTTTCTTCTTTCTGGGACCCACTGCAAATTTCTTGTGTTTACTGTGTTACAGCTTCTTAGATGAATGATTTGTCTATTTGAGTGTGGGATTAAAGACACATGTTCTTGACATGAAAGCCAAATGCAGCTGAAAGATCTACTCTGCTAGAATATCACCATTCATAGTGCTACCGTTAGCGTGTGTGTTTTATCCAAAGGTGACCACAGCCCTGTTTTGTATAGGACAGTCTTGATTTGTCAACAATAAATAAGAGATCATTCTTGGAGCTACTGACTTTAACTCTTACCTTATCCTTAACTTGTCCCATCACTCAAAGAGTTTAACAGTTTATCAGGGAGCCAAAAATAAGTGCACACGTCATTTTATCTTTTCTTGATTTTCACATTGAAATGCACCATAATTTTTCTCATGTTCCTTTGAGAGTCTTTCTATAGTATTTTTATTTTGGGTGGGGAAGGGGTCTTTTGTTTGTTTGTTTTTTCTGCTTTTCAGCCCCTAAAGGAATTCTCCAATTAAGAAAGTGCAAACTTTCTTTCCTTTCGGTATATACCTTCTCATTCCATGATCTCATCCACTCTCTTGCCCAGTACTTTTCAAACTTTAGTGGACATAAAATCATCTGGAGAGTTTGCTAAAATACAGAAATTCTGACTCAATAGGTCTGAGGTGGAGCTCAAGAAAGTGTATTTCTTGGTGGGGGAGAGATAAGTTAGGAGTTTGGGGTTTAACATATATACACTACTGTATGTTAGGTAAACAACAAGGACCTACTGTATAGTACAGGTAACTGTACTCAATACCTTATAAAATAACCTAAAATGGAAAATAATCTGAAAAAGGATATATATATATTTTTATATATACATATATATATATAACAGAATCACTTTGCTGTACACCTGAAACTAACACAACATTGTAAATTAACTATACCTCAATTTAAGAAAAATAGTGAAAAGGAAAGTGCATTTCTTATATTCTTCCAGATGATGCTGTTGGTCTGTTGACCATGCTTGAAGTGGTCCTGCTCTGCAACTCAGATGATCACATCTAGGTAATGATACCAAGTTCTAGGCCTTTCTCAAGAGCTTGACACTGATTTTTCAAACTGCCTTCTGGAGGGCTCTCCTGGATACACCTACCAGAGTCTCCTGTGTAGACTGCCCTCAGCATTGCCACCTCATCTCCTTACCTTCCTGTGTCTACTAATAGCACCTCTTTTATCCCAGGTAGCCAAGCTTGAGGCCTCAAAGTCCACTTGCTCATATCTCTCATCTTTTGGCTTTTGTCATTTGGTGCCAAATCCAGCAGAGCCCACCTAATTAGCAACCCTCACAGCCACAAGCTCCACTTGTGCTCCCAATTTAGCTACAACCATACCAAGCGCTCAAATGGCTTTGTGTCTTAAAAGTGCTGTCTCCTCAGCCTGTAGCAACTGTTTCCTTCTTTTTTACCTATTACATGGCTACAACTGATGGGTCATGGATGGATGGAGAGCAGGGTTCTATTATTTTAGAGACTAGGGTAATTTAGACTAGAGATTCCTAAAACAACCTAGTTCAATTTAGATAGAACATTCTTGGGGGTAAGTTGGAGTAAGGATCTGTTTCTTCCTCTGTTTTTCTCAGCTCCACCCAACTGCCTCTGAGGTCCACGTCACCCACATTGACTGACATCCTACTTGGTGACCTTAGTTTGCCTTATATTGTACCTCTTGCTGCCCCTCCCCCTCCCCTTGAGTAATAAGCTCTTCATAATAATTAGTGTCATTCTATCTTCCAAGTAAAAATCTTTAGGTCTAATAGGAAGTCTATTTGGGGGACACTTTTTCAGTTTATGAGAAACCTAGGTCAGAGTACCTGAACTGGAAACTGACCAATAGAATAAAGGTAGCTCTAAACATTCATGAATATTTCAGATTTCCACAGCTTTTCCTTTTAGAGCATGACAGATTTTTGAAACATTTGTTGAAAGCTTTTCGAAAACATATTACCCATTTCTGTGCTTTCTGAAACAAAAATTCAGAACTAAACTTGTCTTTTCTTGATGATTCACAACTGCCATAGCAAATACCACTTTCTGTGTCATGATGTGTTTTTCTGTCTTTTCTCCAGTTTCCGGTTGTGGCTTTAAATGTAGCTAGCCTGCAGCTCTCTGCCTTAACAAAGTGCTGATTTTAATTGACAGAGTCTGGCAAGTTAGATAACCAAGAATGTAACAACCATACGCAATATATGTCAATAGGCTCAGGGCGAACTGAGGACCCATCTGCTAAACCATGATTTTCAGCATTTGTACTTTATCACAGTCATTTCAACAACCCAGAGTGACTCTGTCTTTACTTCCTTTTCCCTCTTCCCTGGCTCTCTCCTTCCTTCCTTCCCTTCCCCCCCCCCTTTCCTCCCTCCCTCTCTCTAAATCTCTCTTTCTTTTTGTAAACGACTTTGGATTGCTCAGCTATGTCTCTGTTTTCTACATAGCTGTGTTCTCTGGTGGAAGACTGACCTTCAGATGAGTACAACTCAGTTACGTTTTCACTCTTTCACGAATGTAACGTGTCTTCATTTCTGAGAAATACGCTTATTTAAAGCTCCCATTTGATACACCGGCCCCATTTGCATATTTTGTTTTTTGCAAAATGTAAGTTGAAATTTTAAATCATTTTGCATAATGAGGACTTAGAGTACACGGTCTAGAAATGGCCTTTACTCTAGTGGCATAAATCGTGTTAATTACAGGAGATTTTGGAGTTAATTGGGAAAGAGGAAGGAGAGGTATTATATTGGATTAAAACTGTAGTGTTAACTACCGATCTCTATTGCTAGTTACATTCTATATTGACAAACTTAACTTGCTAAGGGCTAAAAATTGATTTGTCCAGCCTCATTTCCATTAGAGTTAAAGTCATATGTGAAACAGCAACAAATTTTGCAAAGGAGAAAAAATGTATCTGTCCTCACAATTAACTAGGAAATTGGCATTTTGGTATTTCTGGCTATTGGGTCCTTATTATACAGAATATAACTGTTAAAGATGTGATATCCTGAAATGGCAGCTCCCAAAGACTTAGTTAACCTTTTCTATGCTCTCGCAGTAAGGTTAGATGCACCCCTTGCACTATGAAACCTAAGTGTAACTGTAGACTTTTCCTTTTTAGCTGATCGGTTAATATGTATCTGCAAAACAAGGTAATATGGCATATGAAATTATAAGAAAGATACATTCCCTATCTATGAGGACCTGCTATTTTGCTAGAAAGGCAAGACAAATGAATAAAACCTATGGTGAAGGCACGTCTTGTGCATAAAGCCAGCACATACAGAGTTCTTTCAGGAGCAAAATCGCATGGGTAGATGTTAAGTGAATAAGGAGATAAAAGAGATCAGTGTGGGCTGGAGTTGGGAAGAAGTTCTCCTGGAGGAAACAGTGCTCAATTTTGACCTTAAGTGTTCTCTAGAAAAAAGTGGAGCAATGAGGCAGAGATGGTTCACCAGAGTCCTGCCCAAGATGGAAGTTACCTGGGATACATGAAGTGAGAGGAAGGGTTAGTAGAAAAAAGAGACCTTTAAGGATGCTGAGGAAAATGGCTGTGTAGCAACCATCCCTGTGATTTGAGAAGCTGGTATTTAGAGTGTAGATAAGTGATCTACACTCTGAATACCAGAAGAGAAGAGTGCTGCTTCCTCAGAGCCAGTGGGAGGGAAGAAGGGATAGAAGGATGTTGACAGCACTTCTGATGGGCAGCTGGAGACTTTTCAGGAAAGCAGATGTTCTTCAGCTGGGATCCTTAGAAGCTGAGCCTGAGACAGTGATTCTGGGACTGGTGATTTATTGAGGGAGAGAGAGAGCAATAGGAAAAAAACAGGATAGGGCAAGGGAAGAAGTCATCAATACAGGCTTTCCACTAAAATTGAGCCTCAGCTGATCCCATGGGAGTTCTAGAATGTGAATGGCACCAGAGGGCTGTTCTGTCTGAGGAAGCTTCTGTAGCCTGTGTCCATCAGTCATTAGCCAGCTGCAGGTTGCCTCCAGGTCAGAAGAGGGAGGGCATAACCTCCCAGGCATTTCCAGTCACATGGCTTCTATCTGCTGAAGGCCATTCTCTGGCAAAGGGGGAAGGTATGAGTCACTGGCAGCCAACACTGACACAGTTGGGAGAGGTGGTACACCTGCCCAGGAAAGGGGATTGGGATGGGGACCCAATGAATCTACCAGGTAGATCTTCTTACTCTTAAATAAAATGCTCTTTATCAAGTTCCCTCCTCCAGGTTGGTCGCATATTCTCACAAGCCAACTCTCTGATGCATCCTTAATTAGAACGTACAAACAGTCCTACCGTTTCTGAAAGTCCCTCCCTCACTCCCCAGCGATCTACAGATGTCACCTCCCCTTTGTTCCTGGTTTTGCCAGATTCATAGCCTAACCTAAATATTAAGTAGCAAAAGGCTTTATATCTGTTTCAGCCAGCTTCCAGAGGAAAGGTAGGAGGGCCTTCGGGGGATAAATTCTCTCAACCATCCCATAAGTGATAGTCCTGGATATTGGCTACTGGGACAGAAATCACTGTCTTCTTGCCTGAACAAACTGATGGACATATAGAGGACCATTTTTCATGTAGGAAGACAGATTTGTCTTGTTCTCAGTGATACATGTGCAAAAGCACACACACTTTAGTGTTATCCAGACCTAAGACAACAAAGGCCCACTCACCTAGAATTTTAATATTTGGAGAAATCAGGGCAGGAAGAGGCGTATTTATTTCTAGCCAGGAAGTTTTGACTCTGGCTGCATGTTAGAAACCTGAGAAACTTAAACAGAACAAAATAAAGTAATATCTAGGTGGATTAAACAGAATCACAGCATAGAGACAAGGGGTGCAAGGATTGGTATATTTTAAAACTCTCAGAAGACTCTAATGTACAGCCAGGACCTAGTCTCTATCAGAGAGCTATTACTATTCAACAGTCCACTAAAGCTCAGTGCATTAAAACAGCAAGCCTTTATTACTGGACCCTCTTGAGTCTGAGGGTCAGCTGGACAGTACTTCTGGTATAGGCTGGGCTTACTCATGCCTCTGGGGCTCAGCTGTGCCTTGGGGAGGTGGTTCTGCTAATCTTGGCCAGGTTCTCACATGGCCGGGGGTCACCTGGCTGTTGACTGACCTAAGGGGGCCAAGCCTGGACAATTGGGCTCTGCTCCGTGGGGTCTCTCCTCCTACAGTATGTTCAGATTGAGACCTGGCAGAGCTCCAAGAAATAGAGCAGAAACACACGAAGGCTCTTGAGTTCTAGGCTCAGAACTAGTAGGGCTTCACTCTGCCACATTCTGTTGGCCAAAGCAAGTCACAAAGCTGGCCTGGTGTCAGAGCAGGAAGAGACCCCAAAGTTCGAGGGCCACGTGTGTTGATAGAGGGAGGCCAATAATTGAGGCCAATAGTGCATTTGATCTACTAATTAGACAGAACCCCTAACTTTATGGTAGGACAACTGATTTGTCAAAGTGGTTAATTTAAGACTTAGATATTTCATCTACAGACCTGTTCATTGCCCCCTTCCCCCAACCTCATTCACAGCTCTTAATCTGAAGTTTGGCCTGTAGCCATGGCACAGACATATGTACAATAAAATACATATCTATCTCTACTTTTAAACGTCTAGTTCACTTTTGTTTTGTTTGTGCTCTGGACTCAGCTTAGAGAGATCCACAAGTAGATGGACAAGTGAAAGCACATACTTGAAATCCATTTTCTAAAGTATTAGCAATGGAACATTAATTGTGAAATATGAACAGCTGGGGTATGTTCTAAGAAAGTGAGCGTTTCCTCTCTCACATTTTGACAATCCACTCTAATTCTTCTTACTATATTTTTGTGGGTTTCCTTACCTGAAGAAGTGTCGATCTGAAGTTGGTGGAAAGATAATGGAGGAGTAAGTTTCCCGTGTACCTTCAATCTGGACAGAAACACGTTGAAATACTTATACACCTGCAAATGACCTGTCATTCACTTCCCAGCAGATTTTTCAAAGTGCAGATGAAAGATATTGTTTTCTCTTTGGGTTTTTCCATGACTGGTGCCTTCACCATCTGGCCCTGCCTTTTCTACTTAGCTTCACCTTCTCTGGCCTAGGATCTGGCTTGACTAGAGTCATTCCTGGCCCATTAATCTCACTCATGTTGTTCCTGCCTCTTCCTCCACCTCCCTGGCGTGTCATCCCCTTCCTCATCTCTCTGCTCTTTCAAATCCTACTATGTTCTCAAGAAACTGCTCCAAACTGTCCTTGGGGTCTCCTAAGACTGTTTTGGCCACACCAAACCTTCCGTCCTTTGAACAGCCATATAACTTATTATCTGAACCCACTGACACTGTTCTGTCTTGAACAGCTGTCTGGCTTTTCTAGGTATGTACGCTGGCCTCATCTGATTGTGAGTCAGGTGTGTCAAGGCAAGTTGACTGTTTTGGCTGCTTAGCTATAGCTGGACACAGTCACAGGAGTGTCAGCTCCACTAGGCCTGGGAGTCCCTCTGCTTTGCTCATTCCTGTATCCACCACACTGAGCACATAGAAGATGCACAACCACATCTATTGAATGAATGAAGAAGAGCAGGCAATCAATAAATAATAAATTGGTGTTTCAGCAATAAGAAACAATGAACATTTTGAGTGTGGTAGGAATCCAGTGTTTGTACATTTATCTATTAAAAATGAGCCCTTATTATAGGGAAGGCATTGGGGAGTTAAGCATAAATGAGACCTCACTGTGCCATCGAAGATCTCACAGCCTGATGGGGGGAGGCCACCGTTATTGAGTGCCTTTTGTATACCAGGTGGTATCGCAGTTACTGGCTTGTGTTATCAGCAACTGCAATGATGTTAAAGGGCCCAAACCCTAGGACTTGAACTGTATGACTGTTGACTTCCAAACAGCTGAGGGCCTTGAACAAGCCATTTATCTGTTCTGGGTCTCAGGGTTCTCAACCTATGAAATGAGGAGAACATCAGAAAGGCACCCTCTAGTTCTCACTTTCTTTGACTGGATTGTCTTAAGAAAGGCTTAATATCCTTCTGATGAAATGACATGATTTCAAATTTATGAGGACAAATGCCAAACTGAAACGTGTGTCATCTTTCTTTTAATTGTCTGGCAGGCCTTTCAGTGCCAGCACAACCTGCCTTCACGCCAGTGTGGTTGAGAATATTAAGGTTCTCAAGGCAACTCTCCTAAGACATTTACCCAAAATGCTATTCAGCATCTCACATCCTACCATCCTGAATTGGTTAACACGAAACAACACAGCAAGAACAGAAGTTATTTCTTCCTGACTGGGCCTAATCTAAAGGGTATTTTGTTGAATTCTGTTTCTCATCCACCTACCCAAATTCCCTTTGAACCTGCCTAGGAACAGGATGTAATGTGTGGAAATTGATCACTGTTAGCAGTTGCCTCAACAAACTCAACAACTCAGTAGAAGAGTGTTGGTACTGGCTCTTCCCGGACCTCAGTGTGGAGTCCTCAGCGTTGTCCCCAGAGGAGTTGGACAGGATTCTAGCCCCTGTGTGTCTCAGGAGTGGTGACCTGCCTCCCTCCAGACTCACTGTGGCCACCATCATCATGGGGCTTTATCTGCCCCGTGTTTGGAAGGCTGTCCAGTTTTACAAACTTCCAGACTGAGCACTTCTATAATCTCAGCCCCAAAGGGAGTAGATACTGCACTTCACATTGGTGCATTAACCTATTTAAAATGTCAACAAGGATGGATTCTTTTATGAAACTAACACAGTATTGTAAATCAACTATGCTTCAGTTTTTAAATAAGGGATGGATTCCTTCAATGCTCATCTTTCTGAGCCTCTCAGCATTGAAAAACACTTTCCTGCATGGACCGCGCTTGCCTGTCTTCCCCGACGATGCAGCAAATGTCTCCGTGCCAGGTGGGCCACGCTGCAGTCCCCCAAAGTCAGCCAACAAGAGGCTTGTTGAGCCAGAGGGAAAACAATGTCCAAAAGCCTCCATGGAAAGCACACTGTATCTCACCCCTTTTGGGCATCTATGGGTCTAAGTTGGCTGAAACCTAAACGTGCATGGAAGTTGAATTCTCCCAGTGACACGAGGCAGTGCTGGCCAGCATCCCAAGGGTGTGTGCTTACCATACAGGTGACTATTACAATTTTGTGACAGGAAATGGGCTGGTCAGATCAGTCTCTGAGTGAGTTTGTCACCATGAGCGCAAAATGTTGCCTGTGGAAAGTGGAAGGAAGGCTCCCTGTCTTCGAAAGAATCTCTGCCTGAGGGCAGGAGACATGTGCTTGCTGGAGGCTGTCTTCTTGATGACACCCCGGTCTCAGACAGTGACCAGCATTTACTTGTTGCAGGTGGCTTTCCCATTAGTGTTAAAGGCAAAGAATTTGCAATGGTGTGTAAAACCCTCAAGGACCGGCCCCACCCCTTAACTGTCTCCTAATCCAAGGCCTTCCTCACTTGTTTTGGTCACTTAGCCTTCTGACTACCCCAAAACTGAGTGGTTGAAGGTGACAAAAATCATTCATTTTGCTCATAACCCTGGGGTTATGTGAGAAGGCTCAGTGCTGCTGTACACGGTGTCAGTTGACTGGGCTCAACCCTGGGGGATGGAGCACGTGCTTCTGCTTCTCATGTGGCTGTGCAGTCAGCTGGAAGCTCAGCCTCTGTCCCTCTCCATGCAGGCCTCTGTGTGGCCTGGGCTTCCTCACAGCATGGCGGCTGGTCCCAAAGGTAAACATCGCGAGAAAGAGAGTGGAGAAGAAGCTGTTCTGCCT
This sequence comes from Globicephala melas, assembly GCF_963455315.2. NCBI lineage: Eukaryota > Metazoa > Chordata > Mammalia > Artiodactyla > Delphinidae > Globicephala > Globicephala melas. Next base: position 48,287,297 of record NC_083328.1, on the reverse strand, counting down.
TTTATGACCAAGCCTGGAGGTCACCTAGCATCTCTTCTGTCATACTTGCCATACACTACAAGTCAGGGCAACCACAAGGTCCTGCTTAGGCTCAAGGGGAGGAGACATAGACTCTTGATAGAGGGCAGGGATGGCAAGGCTCTGGAAGGTCGTGGGGGAGGGGAATATTGTGGTGGCCATCTTTGGAATATAAAAGCTGGGCTGTTTCTGTATCACACCGGGCATGTTCCCTCTCAGGGCTTGGCATTCACAATATGTTTGTAATGCTCTTCCCTTGGTTATGCATGTGTCTCACTTCCTCAACACCTTGGGTTCTTGACCCAAATATTTTCTTCTGCAAAATGAAAACCCATACCCTAATCCCTTCCCTGCTTTCTTTTTCTCAATAGAACTTGACACCATTTACATACTGTATGTTTTACTTATTTATTCTGTTTTTTTACTATTCCTGTCCTTAAATTGTAAGCTTCCATTAAGGGAAGGATTTCTGTCTGTTTTATTCATTGCTTTTTTTCCAAAACTGAAAGAGTGCCCAGCACATAGTACAGACTCAATAAATATTTGAGTAAATTAATGAGCAACTCCCCTCATAAAACATAAGACATGGCAGTGATTATTTGTTCTTATTTCCTTTGGTCCTTAGGTCTCAAGGGCAGTGCCAAGAATATAGACACTTTATGATAATTTAATTAGTGAACAAGTTAAATAAACATAATGGTTTAAAACTGTTTCTTGATTTGAAAAAATCAACAATAAACCAGCAGCCTCCAAACACAGTCACTTATTCCCCCTTCTCATCTATAAAGTAACGGCGCCACCCAGTATGGATATTAAATTCCGCTCTAACAGTGCTGCTTCTGCCTCCAATGAGAGCCGGGGAGTTATCAGAACAGAAAAAGGAGAAATCGTGGGGGATGCCCAAGAGAACAGACACGGCTCTGACAGTGAACCTCTGGGTACCTGCCTGATCGTTCCTCTGTTGTTTGTTATCTGAAGGGGTTGACCTGTAGGTCAAGTCGGGAGGAAGGTGGCTTTCCCCCAACGTGGTTCAATGTTCACAATTCAGATAATAGATATCTTAGAAAATGGGAAGAAAGCAGGAAGACAGTTACTTCACATGTTATCAGGTAGTCGACTGGGCGCTTGACTGGGCACTTTTGCTGTCCGTGAGGAACGACCTCTCTTGTTTCACTGCCTTGTGCTTGTTGACACATTCTCCAGAGGTGTTTGGAATAAAATAGTGACATTTCAAAATGGATTAGTAAAGGATGCTCTAAATTGGATATACTCTTGAATTTTGCTGAAATATTATTCATTAAAGAATACAAGTTGGTATCAGGCTGGAATGCCCTGGACCCCATCATCAGGTGTATTATTCCTGAAGTTCAAAAGAAGTCTGCTCTGAGATGTGCCGATGATGACATTTCAATGGATGTTGCATTTGGCATTTTTCTTTCCCTGACAAAGTAAAGAGAAGCAAGAACCGTGGCCCCAAAGAGCTCCAACTTGGTGGACAGGATTGTGACAGTGACCTAGATGTGTCACCTGAGTCACACAGGGTCCCTGTCACTCCCTCGTGCATCAGGACCCCGAATCTGGGACTATCTAGGAAAAAGGCAGAGGGTGGCCTGTTCTCTTTGTTTGGGAGTGTATGAGGCAAAGGGCATCCCCGGACCTGCCAGGGTTGCTTCCTCCTAAAGCAGAGGTCACAAGAATGAAAGGATCAAACATGCTTTGAGCTCCTTCTGTGACAAGGTATGGAGAATATAAACTATTAATGTAATTTATGGACAGGAGCACTTTGCATATAAATGAAGCAACCAATGGCCCTTTTGGTTGGCATTTATATCTCCTTTTATAGAGATCACATAGAGTAGTGTTATAATTCTTGACAGTGTTTTTTTTTCAAGGCACATTTAATTTAATATCAAGAGTGCAATACAAAAGGCCCAAATACAATGAAGGAACACATTCCCCCATTAACACCAATGACAATGCTCTTTCAACATGTGCCTGTTGAATGGAATGGGGATTTAATAAATTTCACTACTGAAAAAAATAATGCAGTGAGTCTCATCACAGCTAATATCCTTATACAATCTAGTTGTGAAATGAATGTTTATAATGCTTCAAACAGTTTAGACCTGAAGTTTGATACCACACCTTCATTATTTGTACAGTCCTCAATAAGATTATCTACAGTATTAGCAACCATTCAAAGAACAAACCATTGAGTAAAACCACATTGATTTAAGGCTCAGTCAAGTAATGTGGAGCCCCAAACTAAATGGTTAAATATATGAACTACTTGTACTGACATCTATTATTTGATTCTCTCATGACTATTAAGTTGGTTCTTAGAAAATAAACCCTTTAAAGGCAAAATTCACCTCATTTGAGTTTGACCCAGAAGTTCACGAAGTCCACAGTCTTATTGGCAAAACTGATCTACAGTGTCTCTAAGTCACTATGCTCAAGGTTAAGAGCGATGCATATTCCATCTTTACATTTACTGGAATTTTACATGTTCAGTTCATGATTTTAAATCTCTAGGTTTTCATTCCTCCAAACTGTCTGAAGACACAGTGTGCCACAGACTTAAGACTTCTGTTTCTCCCTCTATTTTCTTCAAACAGAAACACTTCTCAAGCGTCTGCATGTCCCAGAAGGGGAACTTTTCGGAGGTGGCCACTTCTTCGGAATAGTCCGACGCCATCAGGCCTCTGAAGCAAGGGGAGGGGGAAGAGAGAAGAGCTGAAACACAAGGTTCATCTGGTAAGTTTTACATTAACCATTACAAGCTGGATAGTATAAGAATGTGGCCTTTTGGCTCAAAAAGTCTGAGTCTTGGTGTGGAAACGAGTCCTTGGCTGTCCCACCACAGCTTTCTCGTAGTGGGACTGTCAGGGAAGTCTTGACTGGGGAGTATGACTTGTTTACCTATCAGGCGTAAACTTCCAGGCCCTCAGTTCATTTTGGGCTTGTTCCAGTTTGTCTTTAGTCTGTTCCAGTTCACCTTTCATTTCTAGGAAAAACAGGTTGATCGCTGGGTCTACCATTGCTGATCTCAGCTGGGCAATGCTAGGCTGCTGGACTTGCTTGAGGTACTGGATTTGAGAAGTACACTCTTGCATCTCTTGCTCCTTGGTTGCTAGTTGCATTACAATAATGTTTTCCCTGCGTGCAGACTCTTGCTGTTGTTGCTTTAGTTTTTTTCAGATTCCCTTAAGCCAGTTACATCATTAGAGTTAAGATCTGTGTACTTGCCCTCCAAAGCTTGTACATACGCTTCGTATTGTTTCCACCTGAGAATGAATTCATCTCGTGCCATAACTTTGAAGTCTGTTTCACTCAGTCGAACCTTTTTAGGAAGAGGTTCCTCGTTGGTCATCTTGAATCCTCTCCTGACGGAGGCCGCGCCGGTGCCTCCCAGTCACGTAGGCTGACCCCGCACTACCCGCTCGCTGCCCAGGCCGCCCGACCCCGCTGCCGCCGGCGCCCGCGTTCCTCCTCCCGCAACAGCCCCGGCTCTCCCATTTATTTGCGGGTCTCGCTGCCACAAAATGGCGCTGAGGCTCTTGACAGTTTTGGTTGTAAAATATATGGGACTTTAAGCTCCCTGGAAGAAAGCAGAGATGATTAATATTAATAATGGACAACTAAGTACACAGCAGACATGAGTAATACGTTTTGTATTTATATAGCTATTGTTTTGACTCACTGGGAAACACTATATGTTTTATTGTCGGGAATGCAGTTATAATAAGACACTCTATTGTCTAGGTCACGTAGAAGAAGACATTCAAGCTAATCCCTAAATCCTATTAATTTATTTACTCACATTACAGAAAAAACAGTAGCCATTTGACTCTACCATTCAAACTAATGTATTCAAAGCAATGTGCCTGATTAAAGACATAGATCAAAATTCAAAGAACTTCATGCAAATGCAGTTAGTCCCAGAATCGTTTGGAAGTGTCCAGGAAGGCTGTGGATCTCAAAAGAAAAATAAATAAGAGACTGAGCAAATCAAAGCATATTTATATCACAGTGATGAGTGTATTTTGTGCTTTTTCTTTTGTTTTTTGTTTTTTTGGTTTGTTTTTCCTTCTATGTGCAGGAGGCTGAGTGAAGCAACTCTGGGCTCTGTCAGTAAAAATACAGTTCTAATAAGAGTGTGTATTGTTATGGAGAAAATTATTTCAATAGAAAATGCACATCTCCTAGATTATATCTAGCGCTTGGAAAATTGCAAAATGTTTTACCACCTCTATTTGCCACTTCCTCCTCCCTTCCTGTGACTCTATCCATGGCCACGGGGGGAAAAGTAGAAGCAGAAAACAAGGAAGAATGGACATTGTGGTCCCCTCAATTTAAGGTGTGCCTTTGAGTCAAAATAGAACAAATCAATAAGTAAATAAGTAAATAGAACAAATCAATAAGTAAATGTTACGTGTGTCAAGTCTTCGCTCAAAAGGCATTTGGAATGTTTTAAGACAGATATATTAGAAAAAAGGTGAAAATGAAGTGGAATAGAAGTAACAGTTTGTATACTCTGTGGAAAAATACACTGTGGAAAATATGCCCCCCTCCCAAATAAGTAAATGAACAGTATGTTGAATTCTGAGAAGTCCCAGTCATTTGTTTGAGGTAGGACTTAAACTTGGATCTGATTTTTTTTAAACCAAAGAGAAGAAAAACACATGGCCAGCTACCTAGTTTACATAAACAGAACTACTCTTTTCAGAAAAATATACCTGGTTCATTTTCTAAGATTTGAGAGGAGCTGTTGTTTTGATTTTACTTTGTATTTTTTTGTTGTTTGTTTTGTTTTACTTTCTCCATGGGCTTTTAACATCAGATTCTGATGATAGAGACGGAAATAAATTCTTCCATCCTATCCCCTTTACAATTTGCTGTGGTTTGGGAGGCTCATCTCATACGAGGAGATGTTATGGTTCCCCACTGCACATTCACCTCTGACATCCTATACCTTATTTTTAGTGATGTGCCCATTAGCCTTTGCTGCGTAAATAAGCTGTTCCAAAACTTAGCAGCTTACACCAACATTTATTTGCTCACAATTTTGTGGGTTGGCAATTTGGGCTGGGCTAGACTGGGCCATTCTTCAGCCTGTCTTGCCTAAGTTCCCACTCATGCAGCAGCTGGCCCTGGCTGCTGGTTGGGCAGGATGACCTCACTCACATATCTGGAGGTTGGTGGGCTGAAGGCTCAGGTGCTATGTTTTTCTCTCATTTGGCCTCTCCAGGAAGCTAGCTTGAGCTCATTCAAACTGCTATCTCTGAGTTCCAAGAACAGCAGAGAAGGAGCAGGCCTCAATATGCAAGCTGTTTTCAAGCCTCTCTTTGCATTATATTTGCTTAGGTCCCATTGGCAAAAACAAGTCACATGACCAAGCCCAGATTCAAGGGGTGGAGAAATAGACTTCTCTTTTAAGGGTAGGACCTGCAATGAATTTATGGCCATTTTTTTGCATTCTACAATGCAAGTTTATTGCTGCCGATGAAGGGAAGGGACCACCATACCCTTGTTTATACTGTAGCTTGAAGAAAAGAACTATAGCTTCTACTCTCTGCATAAAATCCTATGTCCTAGAAGGAGGTCAACTGGGGGGCTTGTGAGATGCTCTTTTAGAAACAGAGGAATTCACTTCTCTAGTCGCTGTGGCAGGGAATGAGAAACCACATGATCTAAGAGGTGTGGGAGAGTAAGGAGAGATGGAAAAGACACAGGTGAACATTGTGTGTGTGAGAAGGTTGTTTTACATCCATGTGGGGTGAGAGATGAATAAACCTGTCTTTCAGTGTTAACCAGTTTTTTTTTTTTTGTTCTTTGTTTTTTGGAGAGCAAAGGAGAATTACTGAACAATTTCAGACTTTTATAAGTCATTTTTCCCAATCCACACCAGGTGGTGGAGTAAGATAGAGTCAAAAAGATTATCACGAAGCATTCTTTCTTCGGCAGGACCTTTCAGGGTGCCTTGTTTTATTTCTGACAGTTTCTCAGAGGCGTCTCCAATGTTCTCACAATCACAGTCCTCTTAGTGACCATGTGGTGTCTGCCATATTCCCTGCTTCAGTTCCCTGCAGGGATGTCAGCTGCCGAGGCCTCTGATGCTGCCAAACGGCCTTTGAAGATTCTGAGTATACTCCGGTGCTGATGCAGGCTTTGTCTCCCACCTGTAATGAAAGTGCTAGCATCAGCATCGTTGGGTTGGCAGGTGCCCCCTTGTGTTCTTAATAAAGCGCTTCCTACAATAGCTACCTATAGATTTGCTGATTCTTATATTTGGTTTATTTGGTTCCTTGACTCAGTTGGATGAGTGCTCCTGTAGTATTTGTTTTGTTTCTCATGCAAATAGAGCTGTGATGGACCTGCTCACAGGTCCTTCATATAAACCTTGTATCAATTACCTATGGCCGTGAGATTCTATGTACCAACCAACCACAAGACCTCAGCTTTGGGTCACCTGAGTGGCTATGGCTTGGTGTATAATGATAATCTACCTGTGCTCAGCTGTGGGTAGTCAGGTGGCTTTGTTGAGCTTGGCTGTGCCCTTTAACATATCTGGGGGGGGGGAGCTTAGATTGAGGGATGTGGCCCCACTCCATGTCATTTCCTCCACAGCAGGTGAGCTCAGGTTTGTTCTTATGCCAGTGGCAGGGCTCCAAGAGAGGGCACATGCTCACAGCCTCATGAAGCTGAGGCTCAGAGTCTCCACCATGTTACCTCTCCTGTTCAAAGCAAGTCACCAAGCCCCTAGGATTCAAGGATGGGGAAACAGACTTTATCTTCTTGATGGGAGGAGCTGAAAAGTCACATCACAAGGGATATGGATTTGGGAAGGGCAGAGAATTGGAGCCATCTTTGCAAACAATCTAACACATCCGAAAACCTCTGAGTCTTGGGTGAGCGCAGGTTGGCAGCCCAGACAACTTCAAATGCATGTTAGAAAGATTAATTTGGTAATCCTTCTAGAAGGTGGTAGATAAACTGATTTGGGTAATGGGAGGGGAGGTTGGTGTAACCAGCAAATGGCTTTGCTTTAATACAGTAGGGTCTAGAACAGGGATAGCAATCAGGCTGCACACCGTGTGACCCATTTGTCATAAATGCCTTCAGTGAGGAGTTGAGGAGAATTATGTGGCCACTTTCCTGGTGAACTGAAAACCGAGGCCTGATGGATTGGCCGTGGTCATTGAAGGGGGGAGTGACAGCACAATCCCAGGTATTTGCCATTTTTGTCCTATCAAGGGCAGTGGCAGTGAGGTTAAAGAGCCTTATGAAATTAACGAGGAGGTGGAATTATAATGTATTAATGATCAAGTGTAAAGGAGGAAAACTCTTATTCTAGGATAATCCTAAATTTTGGATTCAGGTCCTATTGAATGATAATGTCATTTCTTGAAGTGGGTCATAGTATACAAGGAGTAGACTTGATTCAGTATTGTATAGGTCAGTCCTGTACCCTATCGTATAAGGAGCACATATTTTTTTGTCACCTGTTGGTGTACAACAAACCAGCCAAAAGCTTAGAAGTCGTGATGGTTAATTTTATGTGCCAGCTCAACTGGGTCATGGGGTGCCTAGGTATTTGGTCAAATGTTATTCTGAGTGTTTCTGTGAGGATGTTTTGTTTTTATTAGCAGACCTAGTAAAGCAAACTGCCCTCCCTGATGTGTGTGGGCCTCATCCCATCAGCTGGAAACCTGAATAGAACAAAAAGGCTGACTTTCCCTGAGTCAGAGGGAATTCCTTCTGCTTAACTGCCGGGGAACTGTGACATCGGCTTTTTCTTGCCTTTGGACTCCAATGGAAACATTGATCTTTCTGGGTCTTGAGTTTCCTGGCCTTTGGACTGGAACTACACTGTCAGTACTCCTGGTTTTCAGGCCGTTGGACCCAGACTGGAACCACCCCATCATCCCTCCTGGGTCTGCAGCTGGCCGACTCACCTTGTAAATCTTGGGACTTGTCAGTTTCCATAACTGCATGAGCTAATTTCTTATGATAAATAAATAAATTAGTAATCAAATAAATAAATATTTTATACATACATGCATATCCTGTTGGTGGTTCTTCTTGTCTGGAGAACCCTGTCTAACAATGCAGAAGCTTAAAACAACAACCATTTTACTTCTCAGGATTCTGTAGGTGAGACATTTGGACAGGATGGAGTGGGGATGCTGGGTGACATCTGGGGCCTGTAGCCTTCTCCCCCTGACCTCTCCCTCCACCTGCTCTCATAACAAAGAAGTCTAGCCTGAGCTACTTTAGAATTTGGCAGATGCCTCCCAGGAGTGAGCATTCTAAGAGGACAAGTTCTTCTTAAGGCTCTGTTTCCACCATGTTTGATAACATCCCATTGGCCAAAGAAAGTCCAATGGCCAAACCCAGGGTCAGTGTGAGAGGGGTCTACACTAGGGCATGGGTGCCTGGAGATGTAGTTTGTTGGGGCCACCAAAGTTAAAGTCTGTCACTGTGGGGAGGTTTGATGCCCCATCTTGGGTGTGTTGGCTCTGATGTGTCTATGTGATGTCAAAGGAGGGAGAGTCAGGTGACAATATGGGTCTGAGGCTAAGAAAAGATAATTTCTTATTAATGGATAGAGACATTTGGAAGTCATGAATACATAGGGGTATACGAAAATATTCCACAATCAGTACAACATGGACATCAACCAGTCAGAACAGATTCTGGCTATAGGCTTGAAGCAGGGTCTCAGGGGTCACCTGTTAGGCCAGGCATTTTCCCTTTAGTTATTGGATCATTGGGAGGTGTCAGGAGTACCAGGAGAGGAAGCAGGACAGTCAGGGTAGTGGGAGGGCACGAGGCACCGACTATTTACCAATTGGCAGGACATATTGCAATACTTCGGCAACTGGTGTGAGTATACAAATGACAGACCCTGTATACAAACGACAGCTGAAGCCAGGGACAGTATGGTTAACATGGCATTGGGATAGGGCATAAGGTTAAGCTGTATGATTGACCTATATTTATCCACTTCTGGTTACAAAGAGCATAATTTTGTATGTCAACCTAATCCAGAATGGGACAAAACTAGGTCTAAAGTGGACCCAAAAATTTAATTAACAGGCCGTTGAGCCCCCAAAGGAAATCGAAAAGAGTGACTCTGTGGAAGCCAAAGGAGGAGCACAGGAGAGGGAGAGAAGGGGTAAAAGTCTTGAAGACTATGTAGTAAAGTTCAGGTGAGAGAAGAATGTGTGTATTTTTTTTTAATTATTTTTATTTTTTTAAATTATTTTTTTCTTTTTATTGAATGAAACACTCTTTAAATTCTAGAGTGCTTTACAGTTTTCAAGAGTTTCACACACATTATATGATTTCATATAATCCCATAATAACCCTTTTTCTTTTTCCCCTACCCTACATTGCCTCTCCCCCCTTCCCTCTCCCCACTGGTAACCACTAGTTTGTTCTCTATATCTGTGAGTCTGCTTCTTTTTGTTTTATTTACTAGTTTGTTGTACTTTTTAGATTCCACATATAAGTGATACGATACAGTATTTATCTTTCTCTGTCTGACTTATTTCACTTAGCATAATGCCCTCCAAGTTCATCCATGTTGCTGCAGATGGCAAAATTTCATCCTTTTTATGGCTTAATAGTATTCCATTGTGTGTGTGTGAGTATGCCACACCTTTTTTATCCATTCATCTGTTAATGGGCACTTAGGTTGCTTTTATACCTTGGCATTTGTAAATAATGCTGCTATGAACATTGGGGGTGCATGTATCTTTTTGAATTAGTGTTGGTTTTTTTGGATATATACCCAAGTGGAATTGCTGGGTCATAGGGTAGTTCCATTTTTAGTTTTTTGAGAAACCACTATACTGTTTTCCACAGCAGCTGCACCCATTTATGTTCCCACTATGTACAAGTGTTCCCTTTTCTCCACATCCTCGCCTGTTATTTGTGTTCTCCTTGAGCATGGTGATTCTGACAGGTGTGAGGTGATATCTCATTGTGGTTTTGATTGCATTTCCCTGTTAGCAATGTTGAGCATCTTTTAGTGTATCTGTTGGCCACCTGAGGAGGTGCATTTGGTAATTAGGAGGCCATTGGTGACGTTGGTGAGTTCAGCTACAGGGAAATGATGAGGGCAGGTCATGTTTCAGAGGCTTATGAAGCATGTGGGAAGTGAGAACTTGACAAAGGTGAGTTTAGAATAATGTTTCCAGAAGCTTTGTGTAATAGTGAGGGGGAAAAAGGGGTAATTGATTGGGAAGTAGGGTTGGGGAAGATTGCAATTTTTAAGATGAGAAAGAGTTGCCCATATTTATGTGAAGAATGGAAAGATAACATTTAAAGATCCTTCAACTCAATGTTGTAAACTAATCTGTTAAAAAGGTAAGATGTTGAGTGGAAAGAGCAAAGTCCTGGGATCACGAGCCTGGGGCCCTTATTCCAGTGTTTCTAGTCTTGAGGGCCAGTTTGGCCACTTCATAACAAATCTTTCTTTGTAAACAGTGGTTCTCATCTTGATTGCACAGTAGGATGACCTGTGGGAGCTTTGAAAATGCTCCACGCCCAAATCTCACGCAGACAGTTACATCAGAATCTATGGGATGTACCCAGGCTTCAGTATGTTTTAAAGTTCCTAGGTTATTCCATGTATGTTCGAGATTGAGAACCACCACTGCTTTAGAATGTTAGTTATTTATCTCCTATTCCCTCAGCTTTGGTGTTTTAGTCAACAAAGTCCCGCTCAACATTTATCACCCTCAGTACCAGCGGTTCCCATGACAATAGAGGCCATTGCAGACCTTCCCTCAGCACAGTGATTCTCAATCCAAGCTGCATGGTAGAATCTCCTAGGCTACTCACAATATAGTGGTGCCTGGGCCTCACTCCAGAGACTTTGATGTAATTGATCTGGATTGGTTTATGGGTTGAGTTTTGTCTCCCCAAACAGATATGTTGAAGTCCTAATCTGTAGTACCTCTGAAGGTGACCTTATTTGGAAATGGCATCTTTAAAGAGGTAATCAAGTTAAACTAAGGTCTTCAGGGTGGGCCCTAATTTAATATGATTAGTGTCTTTATAAAAAGGAGAAATTTGAATACAGAGGAGACATGCAGGAGAGAAGATTATGTGAAGAGACATAAAGAGATCACCATGGTAAGATTCAATTGGAGTTATGCAGCCACAAGGAACATCTGGGGCTACCAGAAGCTGGGAGAGGTAAGGAGGGATCCTTTCCCTACAGGTTTCAGAGAGGGAACCTAGATTTCAGACTTCTAGTCTCTGGAACTGTAAGACAATAAATTTCTGTTATTCTCAGCCAACCAGTTTGTGATATTTTTATGGCAGCCCTAGGAAATTAATACAAACAGGCTTGGATATCCATAGTTTTTAAAGTGGCCCAGGTGATTCTAATGTGCCAGGATGGATTTATTGATTTTTGTAACTATTAAACAACTTAAACGTATAGCAGGTATAACCCAAGTAGAAAACAAAGTCAAAATGAGTTTAGGAGCCACGCAAACCTAATTATCACAAGTCTAATATTTAAAACTTAGTCACATGCTGAGTAATTTTAATGCCTAGTAATATATTTCTTCTTAACTTAGGGCTCTGTATTGTAAGAGAGGCATTTGCCGTCTTGCTCCTCCGCAATTCCTTGCCTGGATACTTATTTTTAGTGTAATTTTTCACCTTGAGTGATGAGATTCTGGGTTTCCACTTCACATGTGCCTTACAGGTCGCCTCCTGGTGTATTCTTTATTTTTCATGCCTAAGGGCACCGTCTAGCACCTTTCCCTGTTGGACTTTATCCTGTTCATTTATAATGTAACGTTTCTTCAATTTGTCAAAGTTACTTAGAATTCTGATCCTGCACTCCAACATTCTAATTCCTAGTACTAAAGGAGAGTCCCCAGGACAATTGAATTAAGAATTATATGAACTCCAGGAAGAATCAGTTTGGAGAAGATCAGATAATGGAAGGGTTATTATGGGCTGCATTAAAGTGAAAAGATGTATAAAAGATAAATGGTTAGTGCATGAATTATACAAAGAGTTCCTTAAGCGAGATGGTAGGATCAGTCCTTGTCCAGACATCATGTGAGATTTGGAATCTTGCCGCTGTCCCTCAAAGTGTGCTCCACAGACCAGCAGCATTGACATCACCTGGGAGCTGGTTAGAAATGGAGCATCTCCGACTCCATCCCAGATCTAGTGAATCTGAATCTACATTTTCGCAGGGTCTGTAGGTGAAGCGCATGCATCTTAAGTTTTGAGACACATGATGTAGACACGGCCACTACCTTGAAGAGCTCACCGAGTAATCTGGTTGAACTTGGTAGATCAGTGTTTCTCCAAGTGTGGTCTGGAGGCCCAGCTGTATTTGAGTGGCCTTCAACACTTGGGAAAAGACAGGATACATTTGGCCCCTTCACAGACCTCCTTAATTGGAATCTTTGGGGGTGGGACTCAGGAATTTACATTTTTTGATAAATCACCCAGGGGACACTGATGCACATTAAAGCTGGAGAATCTCTTCCCTAGAACAATAAACATTTATTTTGCTTGAACACACCTGAGGAATGTGACACCCGCCCCCCCCCCACCTTCCCTTAGTAACAGTGGTTCGTAAGAGCAGTGTTATGGGGGTGGCAGCTGCAATCTCCTAGACCAGGATCATTCAAAGGACGGTCCATTGGTCAATCAATAGCACGGCCGTCTCCTGGGAGCTTGTTAGAAATGCAGAACTTCAGACTTCACCCGTATCTCCTGTTATGGGATGAATTGACTTCCCCCATAATTCATATGTTGAAGTTCTAGTCTCCAGAACTTCAGAGTATAATCATATTTGAAAGTAAGGAATTTAAAGAAGTAATTAAGTCTGGTTGTCTGAGATCTGCAGACATCTTCAGACCAACATTTAGTAGCAGCTAGTAGATTCGACAGGACATTATTCCCTTAATGAGTTGTAGATCAGGGAAAAAAAATATTTATTTATTCAGGAGCTTCTGTTTGGCTTATATCAGTAAACTTTAGTAAATGAAGCTCATTTAGCACTTCATAAGTATGTTTGAACTTGACTCTATCTTTCTGGCTCACAGCAGGCCTCTAAGTTTAGTCAACACCTTCCTGTAGATGCTCCTTTGATCTGTTCATAAACTGTTCTCGCCTGCTGGGTCCTGACACACGTGTCCATACAAGCACACATATGCACATGTAACCATCAGCAAGGAAAAAAATTAAACAAAGGTGAGTCACAGAAAGACTCCAAAATGGCACGTGTATCTTAAAATACCTTTACAGATGTGCTCATTGTTGAGAAACTGCTTTGTGCAAACCTAAATCCAGCCTGATTTTTTTTTTTTTTGGTTACAATATAATTAGGCTCTGAGTCAGCTTTGAATCTTATGTTAATGAGACCCCCTAGAGTCTTGCCTCATACCTTCAAATTAGAGATTGATCTATAATTAATATGGCTTATAATGCCAGTGTCTGAGACAAAAGAGATCATTGGGCGGCTGGGGAGGGAGAGGAGAGAGGTGTACCACATACCAAGCTGGCTCCTGGTGACAGAAGCAGGTGTCTCTGGGTAGTATTTCTGCTGGCTCAAGCTCTTCTGATGAGGAAAGCAGCTAAACTGCCCCTCTGAGGTCTTAGGAAGGGACATGGGTGCTGCAACTAGCTTCCACCCTTAGCAAAACATCCCTGCTCAGAGAGACCCTGGTCGGCCCCTGCATGAGTTTTCCAATCTTACACTGAACTGCCTTTGAATTCTGAAAAAAAGCACCAGGACGAGGAGTCATTGTTTTTGGTTTTTTCCAGCTATTTTTGGAGCCAATGTGACCTCCCTACACTGTAGTTTTACAGCCTTGAAATTCCCAGTGATTGGAAGAGAAGAGCACTTGCTGATTAATTAAAATCCAATTTTCTCTTCTATCCTAATTGCAGCAGTAGAGGGAGAAAAAAGGAAGAGTTACTATTCCAAAAATGAAAATGATCCCTAGACTGTTTGGGCTTATTATGAGCTCCATGTTACAATTTGTTTTAAATTGAATCAATAGAATAAACATGGAAATAAGCTCTGTGAAATCATTTATTTTTAAAAGATTTAAATGAGAGCCTGCATCATTTTGTTTAAAATTTTTTAGACTCTGCCTGGGTAGACTTCTTGATAAAGACAAAGGAAAAAAGAGAGCCTCAGGTTTGGGGGGTAGGGCTGGGATCGTCCTGTAGGTCTGCCCGTGTGTAGCTTTATGACCATGATTTTGAACCCTGTTTAGGACCCTGCAGTGGATCAATCCCTGTTAGCACAAGAGATGATCTGGAATCCTACCCCCCAACACACAGCTCTCAAAACATAATTACTTTCAGTTCACTTTGAATTTTTGGACTCTGTGTGATACTGAAGAGTTGGGGTGGCTGCAAACACAGGGAATCATCAGAGGGGCTGGGATGGCTCTGTCCCCTGATTTGGTGCTGAGCATGTGGGCTGCGGTGGGAAGGGCATCAGTGTGGGAGGTGGTGACCCAGCACCTTGGGATGGGGGCTGGCTGTCCCAGGAATTACCTGGTTCACTGGTTCTCATGGGAAGGGAGAGGTGATTTTTACCTCTTCTCTTTCCACGAAGTCTTCATGTAATCTGTAAAGTTTTATAGCCTCTAGTTGGAGGCTGGGGGTTTGGGGGAAGGGAGGAGTGGTCAGTGGTGGACACTTGGGCAATTTAAAATTTGCACTTTGTAACTGTCCTGTTTAAATGAGTGAAGTACAATATATTGCTAAGTGTAAAAAAGTAGGTTACAAAGTTGTGTATGTATATTTACATTTACAGAAAAAATATATTATCTATATTATGTATTTATATGCCTAATATTTATATATTTATGTATATATTTATACATATGCATATTTCACGTAAAGTACGTTATATATAACATACACATATTAATGTTATATATATGTACATATTTGTATATCTATAGTTTTTAAATATATGTATATATATTACATGTGTGAGTGTCATATATAGTATCTGTATATATGCATATATAATACATACCATAAATATGTAGGCATATTTACATTTCTGTATATAAAATATGTATAAATATGTATATAAATGTGTATTTACATTTTAAAAATGTTTCTTACATATACAGCAGTGTGTATGTGTATATAGCTGGATAGGATATAGAATATACATCAAAATATCAAATGGATAAAGTGGCTCTATCTGGAGAGCAGGATTGTTGATCACTTTTATTTTCTTTGTATCTTTCTATATTTTCTCAATATTCTGTGATGATAAAGTATTGCTTTTGCAATCATAGAAAAGTCATTAAAAGGGAAAATAGAGAGGCCTTTCTGCATGTCTTGCGCATCTCCAGGACAATTCTTTCCCTTCTGTGATGAGTGAGGGCTCCTGGTTCCCCAATCATGAGTTCCTTTCTTCATCTCAGATTGTCATCGGTGTCCTCTGGGCCCAGGGAGCACAGTCTGCAGGCTACAAGGGTTTGAAAGGCTCTAGGATGGGTCCCTGTCTTCCTCCCCTTCCCCCTGGCATGCATAAACTCACGCATCTGATATGATCGCAGAGAATCCCCAGGGTCCCTTAAATGGTTCTGTTCTTTGTGTTCACTGATGCTGATCTGATTTATCATATAGTGTCTTCCATCCCTCAATCTTTCATAGCAGACAAGGGGGAAACAAAGCTGTATCTAATATACACACATGAAGCTCAAGTTCTGGACCAGTATTCTCATGTGCTTAGGGACTGGGAGGGCCTTCAAACAAGAACACAGGCTCCCACCCCACAGAGATTCTGATTCAGTGAGTCCGACGGAAGCCTGAGGTACTGCATTTCCAACAAGTCCCCAGGTGATGCCCAGGCTGCTGGACCACCCTTCTCCAAGTGTGGACCCCACTCCAGCAGCACCAGCAACTAAAAGTCTGGGATTTCCACCAGTGGACCCTGGTTCTCAGGCCTTCAGACTTGGACTGAATTGTACCACCAGCTTTCTTTGTCCTCCAGCTTGCAGACGTCAGATTGTGGGACTTGGCCTTCAGAACTCTGTGAGCCAATTCCTATAATAAATCTCCTCTTATATATATCTCTATATTTGTTCTGTTTCTCTGGAGAACTCTGACTAATACACTATTTCCAGAACACTTTCATCACCTCAGGTAGAAACTCTGTAACCATTAAGGTGTAACTCTTCAGCCTCAGCTTCCCCAACACTTGGTCACCCTAATCTACTTTCTGTCTCTGAATTTGCCTGATTTAGGTAACACATATAAGTGCAATCATGCAATATTTTTCCTTTTGTGTCTGGCTTATTTAACTTAGCATAATGTTTCCAAGGTTCATCCATGTTGAAGCTTGTATCTGAATGTCATTCGTTATAAAGGCTGAATATCATTCCATTGTATGTTTAGACCTCATTTGGCTTATCCATTCATTTGTAGATGGACACTTGGGTTGCTTCTACCTTTTGACTATTGTGAATAGCCTGCTATGGACATTGGTGTATATGTATCTGTTCAAGTCTCTGTTTTCCATTCTCTTGGGTATATATCTAGGAATGGAATTGCTGGATCACATGGAAATTCTATCAGTATATTTTACTGCCTAAGGAACTGCCAAACTATAAACCATTTTACTTTCTGGGGGCCTTTTAAAGTCAAGAGTTTTTAAAAAGCCTTACGTTTACACATACAAAAAAATATTCTGCTACCTTCAGGATGAGGTGATGTCTTCCCTCTTAGACATAAGTTGGTGGCGCCGTCATCCTGCGAGCGTATTGCCAAAGCTTCTTTCAGAACTAGTGCAAGGGAGGGGCTTGGAGCTTCAGTTTCATTAGCTTTGTGATAAGTCCATCTCTGTATATTTCCATCCAAGGACAACTACTTTTCATTTGCTGAAAATCACTGAAGTTCTGATCTGCAAATAAAATAAACTGAAAAATTGAAGAGTTATTTTTGGTGTTCCTGGGGACTAGCATCTTGATTGGGCCTTGGCATTCCAGCCCATCTCTTTGTCACATTTGGGTTAACATCATCCCTTAACTGGCCAATCCTCAGCCCACTTTAGACCCAGCCAGGAGGGGCCCCTGCTCTAAGCCATGCGCTTTGGAGGGCCCGATGCTGGCTGTGTTCCAGAGACCAAGACTTTTTGTCTAGATTATTCTTCAGGTACCCAGGGCCCTAATATTTCTTGCCAAAGTGCCATTATTTGTTTTCAGTAAGTTTGTTTTGCAGTGAGCTGGTATAAGAGGTGCCCTGAGCAGCGAGAGGGGCGCCACCAAGCTCTTTCCCCAGGACCTACACTCAGCATCTCAGCGTCAGGCTGCCATAGCTTTGAACTGTGTCTGTGAGCATCTGTGCTTTATCTTGATTTACCTTTTGCATCCATTAACAAGATGTATCCTAAGGTAATTGCTTCTTCACTTTATGCCATTTTGGCTTAAGAAGGGTGTCATAGGAACACTCTACTCTCAGGTAGCAGGGAAAAACTGGTACAGTGGTCCCTAAGTATATGCAGAGGATTGGTTCCAGGACTCCCCTCAGATACCAAAATCCACAGACACTCAAGTCCTTTATATAAAGTGGGGTAATACTTGCATATAACCTAGGCATATCCTCCTGTATACTTTAAATCATCTCTAGATTACTTATAGTACCTAGTACAATATAAATGCTGTGTAAATATTTGCTGGCAGGTGGAAAATTCAAGGTTTGTTTTTTGGAATATTCTGGAATTTTTTTTTTTCTAATAATTTTCATTTGAGGTTGGTTGAATCCATGGATGCGGAACCCATGGATATGTAGGGCTGACTATATCTATTTCTAGACAAATGATAGCAAAACAGAATGGTTTCTTTGATTGGCTTAGACCAATTAGGATTTGTCCTCTGGGGGCTGGGCACAGCTGCCTGAAAAAATAAATCAGGTTACTCTCAGCAAAAAGGAAGAGAGAACTTGGTTTAGGCTGGGAAGCCATAGCAACAGATAGAACAGTTACTTTCCTTAGAATTGTAAAGGACGATTAGTAATTAGGAAGGAAAGAAGGAAAGAGGATTTGTCACAGGGTAGAAAAGGCAGCCGCAGCTGAGCTTGTAACAAGCAGATTGTGAGAGGAGATTGTTCAAATGAAGTTCTATGGGCCTTCATTATAAATAGTGAATGATTAATGACAGTGCATTTCCTTAAATTTACGAGTCCTATTTGTTACATAACACATCACTAATAAATAACATCTGATGAATTAATATTGCTGTTCTCCCTCAATATTTTCATGATGTCATTTCACCAGAATTAACTGTGGCCAGAAATCAACCCTAAATCCTTCATTGCTCATGAAGTAAAATGACTTAATCAGCTCATCCTAGAATAGCTGAAAAGGAATCTGGAGTCACCATTTAAAATCCTGATGAAGCATTCAACTTCTGACATTCCAAGAAGGAGAGGCAAGTGGGCTTGACTTCTTGTTGTCTTATCCCGGGGACGAGCATAGATGTATTGTAGGAAAAGGCACAGATGCCAACAAGGTACCATACATCTGAAGGCTGCTCAGATGCTTGTCTGACCCCAAGGTATTTCTTACACTGATCTGTCACCTGCCTGCCACTCAGCATTTACATCCCAGTGGTGGCAGCTTTATGGCATCCTTTTCTATGCAAAGAATAATGCATTTATATGGACCATAAATATTTTGACCTATAGGTACCACATATATAACAAGTGGCCTGGAGGTCAGAATGACATCTCAGTAGCTACATTTCTACATTGTCCTGCTAAGTGGAACTTTGGGTTAGGAAGGAGCTATATAGATCAATAGGGGTGATCTCCACTTTTGGAAGCGAAGTGGTAGGAGGTCACAATGTAGATCTACATCTCCAAGGTAGAACATTCACTTCTTCCAAGAGCAAGCATTCCCTCCAGAGACAGGAAGTGGAAGCTGTCAGTTTCTTAAGACCTCGGCCCTGGAACTGGCATGGCGTCACTTCTGCTTTTCTCTCTTTGTCAGTAGTCAGAGAGCCTGATTCAAGGGACAAGGGGCAGGGACATAGAATCCACCTCTTGGTGGGAGGAATATCCAAGAATTTGGGTGCCCCATTACAAGACTGCCACATCATCTTGAATGTGATCTCTTCAGAGAGGTCTTGCCTGGTCATCTCCTCTTAAGCAGCCCTGGCCACTGCCCAAATCACTATCACGATACTTCTTTGATTTTCTTCATATCACCATTACCTGTGAATGCAGGTAATGAATGCATTCACAGGTAATGAATGGACTTTTTTTTTTCTGTGAATGCATTTATTTAATTGCATAATTTTAATCTCACTCCCTGCCCAGTATGTGATTTCCAGGAGAGCAGGAACTTTAGGGATCACGCTAACAGCTCTACACCCCCCCCACCCACGTAGCTTAGCAGGAGTTCCGTACAGAGCTGGTGCACCATAAACAATGGTTGAGTGAATGAAATTTTTATCACCTAACTCGTTCAATAGCTCAAAACACAGAGATGCCTAATACTCACCGTCTTGGTCCCTCAGCTTTCTTCTATAATCTGGGGTTCTCATTAATATGACTACTTTTGGACCTGAGAAATCCAGCTAATTATCACAGACTTACCCTGTGGAGCTCTTAGTCGAAGCTGCCTAGAATCATCGTGGATGTGGCTGATCCTTGCCTTATGGAAATGTACCAAATACCCTGTCACACAAATTCCTAGCTCTGACATGAAAAAATTGGATTAGGAAATAGCTACGGAAGAGATATTCATGAAGAGACAGCTTTCTGAGGTGCAGAGAAGAAAATGTCTCTGTGTATTTGTTACTGTCCGTGGTTATGCAGTTATCGGGAAAGCGAACAGTAACATTGCAGCGGTATCCTAAGAAAATGTGCTGAGTGACTCATTCCCTGTTGGTTCAGAGCCTGCAAATCTGTCTTCCAAAGTGCAGCTGGAATAAAGCTGCAGAATAATGTATGGCTTTTTACCTGCTCCCAAGTCCTTTATTGGGTCCCAGGAGGGGGAAGTTGAGAGGGAAGAGGAATAGAGAAGCTTGTGTACCAGATTCTGTGTATGCTGCAGGCTGGCAAGCTGCTAGATGGATATTTACCAGCCTTCAACTTGCATCTTAAATTAGTGATGCATCTCCATTAATGAGGGCACATCTCACCATGATGGTGCATCTCTGTTTCCTCTTGAAAGAAAATAAAGTCAATTAAAATCATTGCATTTTGGAGGAGAAGCAATTCATACAGTTTTTTATTGGTAGCACAATGGTGTTGTTTCCCTTTGTTACCCAGACAGCAATTAACAGGTTTGTAATGGCTCAAAGGTGGGTGACAAGTAAAACAGGCTATTAGGAAGGTGGCTGCTGTCAGGCCTCTAAACAGAGTAGGAGGTTTGAAGGATTTTAAAATGAAATAAAATCCATACTCTGTGCCATTGGTATCTTCAGATGAATCTTTACACCTGCTTCCAGTCACAGGCCTTACACTGTCTGGTTGAAACCTACAAAGAATGGTATTTTCCTGGTGCATCTCAAGTAGTAAAAGAATATAAAGCAAACTTTTAAGTCATTTTTGAAAAGTAAAGAGTGATTGTATCAGATTTGATTGCTGTAAGGTTCCAGATGGGAGTTTTGGTGGTTATTTTTACATGTGGTATATTTTAATATTTATTATTTTTATTTCTATTTATGTATTATAATATATTTATTTTTTTCTATTTTGTTCACAAGTTTGGCTTCAAGAGAGAATTAAAAGAAATACTTTGTTGGAAGTTGTTGACATTTTCCTCAAGAAGTCCCTGTGAGGCTGATGAAAGTCGAAATCAAGGAGATAACGTGTGACCAAGATCAGTGAGAAAAATAGGAAAGGACCCCAGGTCTATGGATATATTTAAAACCGAACAGGGAAAATACTCAGTACAGAAACCTAATACGATCAAAACAGAACTCTTCATCTTTCCTTTCATCCTAAAATTGCTTTTTCCTCAACTTCTCTAACCCTCTCCAAAAATGTCACCATTCTTCCGATTTACCAGGCTGGAATATTCTACTTATGATTCTTTCTATCTCCTTGTCTTTTGTCTTCTTGTCTTCCTCTAAGATTTGACCTTTAGATGTGCCATTTCTTTCTTTTTTCTTATATCTATCCTTTTTGGTTGTTTTTAATTGTTGCATTTCCAGTTTGGAATGAATTTTTGGTTTAGTTATGGATATACTGAGCTTGTACATAACATTCAGGGTGGAATTTTCACCAGACTGGTATGAATACAGGGTTGGAATTCAGAGGAAGTCTCAGGGTTTCCAGGGAAATCTAAATTTGAAACCCATTCAGAAAAAGTCACAGTGCTGGTTTTGACATTGAACTGGTTGGAGATGGTCAGAGAGAGATTAGGTTCAAGCCTATTCTCCAGGTTAATGGGAGCAGGAAATGAGTCAGAGGAGGCAGGTTCAGAAAGGGAGGAAAGAACACAGTATATGCAGCCCCTGGAAAGCAAAGGAGACCTGAGCTTCAAGGAGTTAATAAGTCATCACTGTCCAATATTCAGGAAGGATGGAAAATGAGAATAGCTGGTTGAGTTCAATGTCCAGGAGAGGACATTCCAGATTTAGCAGAGTCTTAGGACATTAACTGGAATAGAAACAGAAAATGACTTGTGGTGAAGGAGTCTAAATGGGAATAAAAGTCTTCAAAATGGATCTGAAAGCTTCTCAAGTCCTACTCACCTCTGCTGTTGTCTTGGTCGGGGTTTCCCCTCTCCCCTCCCTAAACAGAGCTCAAGGAAAGGGTGTGAGTGCAGGTGGATCACTGTGGAAAGTGATTCCCAAACAGAAGTGGGGTCTGGGGTGCAGTGAAACGGGGAAGATGAAAAGGCACACGAGAATGTGTGCCCATCAGCTGAAGCTGTTTGCACCTCAAGGCCAAAAGGTGGTGTAAATTTTAGGCTAGTCCCCCATTTCTTCTCCCAATTTCTTCCAAAATGCAACTTTTTTGAAGCTCTTGCTTCGATGCTTTTGAAGAAACATCTGGCTAGAATACCCTTTACTCACCTTGATAACCTCCTAGGCCCCTCCCCAAATCTAATCAGCCCCCCAAGCCTCCTGTACCCACTCACCTCTCTCTGCCCCCCTCCAGAGCACAGGGACTATCTTCTATTGCTTCACCTGGAAAGGAACCTTCTCTGCTTCTTTAGATCACTCCAGGTATTTCTTTTATTCCCATCCCTGTCATTGGATCTAAGTCTTTGGAGACAAAAGCCAGGATGTTCAGACAACATATGTGGATTTGTCATCTAAGATAGCCAGCCCCTCCACCAACACACACACACACACACACACACACACACACACACACACACACACACACACACACACACACACACACACACAGAGCCAATGAAGCTGGTGGGTAAAAGCTCTCCTCTCTCCTCCCTACCAGGAACAGGTCCCTGACAGGATGGAACCTGTCCACTTGATAACATGCCCTTGGAACTGGTCTTCCCTCCTTCTTCTGAACCTGAATGAGAGAAACTAAAGTGGAGAAAACCATAAATGAGTATCTCCAAGTGAAACTGCTGGGTCGTGTGCTGGGGGCCTCCAAGGAGCTCTGGTCCTTTCTGTCTCAATGCAGAAAGAATTCAGTAAGAGTCAAAGTGATAGGTAAGGAGTGATTTATTAGAATAGGACGCTTGTGAGGCTTACTAGCAGGCAGGCAAAAGGGTGCCACACCCCGAGAACTTAGTGGGCTACATTTTTATAATCAAAGGGAAAGAGGGGAGGTGGAAAAGACCACCTTCTTTCTCATTCTTGAGTAGACGTCATGCTTCCATTATCAGCACCTCCTCCATGTCCGGTGGGGGAGTTTTTTTGTCCCTGCATGGTCAAGCCGGGACTGTCATGGGGAAATGAAAATGGGCAAAAAGGTGGTAACACAAGTATTATATTCAACTATTAATATCTTCAAATGAATACTTGAATGGGAGAAAGTAAGGGCAATAAAGTGAGAGAAAGCCATAAGTTAATAGTTTCAAATATCACCCAGTCACAGAGGTTTTATTGTTTTTCTCCTTAGCTTGACTGTAATAGGCTATAAATTCATTGAGATTAGGCATACACTACCTATATTTTATCCTCTTCTATTACCTAATATGGTGCTGCACATATGGTCACCACTGCAGTATTTGTACCTTGGTTATATCCTTGACTCTGAAAGATTTTTAAATATGAGGGCTATAGAGGACTTCTTTTTTTCAAATAGCTACTAAAACAGGTGAGTACCTCTATTCTAGTTGGAGAGGAATGCTGCCTGTGGGTGGGTTCATTAGGTAATCAACAGCCTCAAGAAAGACAAGGAGCAGCTAATGGCCTGTGTGGGCGAAATTGCCTGCCCTCCCTCTGGGCTTAAACGCGGTTCTCTTCAGCACCTCGGAGAGAGAAGGAGTAAGCATCACACATCAGTGTTTTTGCTGGGAGGTTCCTTTTTGTTTTCCAGCTCCCTAAATGGGTCTTCCAACTTTAATGGCCCAGAATTCTCATCTCAGCCTAATCTCCCTGCTTCTTTGCTAGAGTAAAACCCTTGACCTCATCTTCCTTCACAGCCTTACCTTGGTAAATACTCCTAGTATGATCAGTTCTAGCTGTTTATGCTGTAAATCAATTCTTTCCTCTTGTCTTCTTCAGAAAGCTCCTGGTTCATTTAGTGTGTAAGAAATGCCAGGACACACACACACACACACACACACACACACACACACACACACACACTCGATTCTCAATGCCTTCTTTTTCTTCTCCCCCAATTAAGATCACTTGTTGATATTCTCAGAGAGACTACTTTACCCAACCAGGCTTGTTTTGCCCGACATGCAGCAATTCGAATGCTGAGATGCTGAGGTTGGCAACAGAGAAAAGGTTTATTCGAGGCAGCCAAGCGAGGAGATGGGAGAACAGGTCTCAAATCCCCCTCCCCAAAGGCGAGGGGCTTGGGGTATTTATGGGTAAAGAGTACAGGAAGGTCAGAGATGCAGGTAAGGTGTTTGGAGGCAGGGAAAGGCAAGGGGATGGCTGCTCTGCACGGGAGCTACTGAGCTTCATTCTTCTCCCTAGGATGTCTGTCAAAAACCCGGTGGTATTGGAATGATCCAAGGGTGGAGTTTTCAGCCCGTTGATGTCAAAAGTTCGCCCATGAGACACTCACTCACACTCAGCTGAAGGATTGGTGATCCTGACTGTTTCGAAGTAGATGGAGAGCTGATTCCAAGTTCCTTAAAAACAACTTGGGCAAATGTTTTAAGGTTAATATGTCAGAGAAGCTATCTATAGGGGCAGTGCAGGGCGTCTTGTGACTTACTGTCTAGGCTACATGATTCTGGGAAGGCAGTTTTGCAAGAACAAAGGCAGATTACAATTTACTACTTACTAGGCAAGCAGGTTATAGTTGAATGGATCTAACTAATGGCAACCCTGGATTTGACCTATCTATTTTAAACTGCGTCATTGTTCACCATTGCATAGATTGTGTGAAGTGAACAATTCTCTGCTACATTATAACTGGGCCAGACTGAGCACCCTCGGTTGTTTCCACTTTGTCTTTATTTCCAGAGACTAATATCACTGGGGTGGACATTGAGGGATGATTTATTCCAACACTGTTTCCATTCGGACAGCAAGTAAAGCACCCACACTTACTCACACAGAATCCGTTGCTAATAGCAAGGAAATATTTTAGTGATTTTGTTAGTATGTAGCACATTTAGAAAAGATGTTCCCAACTAACCTAAACTCTGGATAGACCTTGAAAGAGGGTTCTATATGAAGGGGATCTTTCATATCATATTTTTGACAGAACCGAACGAATAGCCCCGAATAAAGATTCTACGGGCTGTTCTTGGGACCAGGATGGGGAGGAACAGAAGGGAGCCTATTTTCTTCTGTGTCTGCCGAAGATGAAGGAGAGAATTAGGACCAACTGGACATTTTTATTCCTAAGAAAGGTCACTGGCACTTCCCGATGCATTATGTAGGAGCTTATATCAAGGTGTGATATTAATGAAAAGTTGTTAAACTCCTGTTCTCTTGGTTCTGTTGCTAACAAATTCCCAGGCTCAAGGTATTAGACCTTTTGTCTACCTTTTGCCCAGTTTTCCCCAAGGGCAAGGGAATCTTCTTTCCAGCCAGACTCCTGGGTATCTTACTGGGAACCAGTTTCTAGGAAGATGATACTCGTCCTTGTTAAGGTGATAGGAATGGTTTTGGCAAAAATACCTTTCTCCTGAAAATCTCTAATGTTCCCAAAGAGTATTCTCACATAATACATATAAGAAATAACATCTTCTGATATAACCTTGGCAGTGGTCTCCCCATCTTCATAAGCAAACATTAATAATACATCTTTTGGGGATGGTTATGTATTTCCTTCTCAGACTTCCAAGAGTAGGCTAGATCATGCTGTGAAAGTTAGGTGAAGGGAAGGACAAGCAGGTGCTGGGATTCTCCAGTGTGGCCACTGAGAGAGACTTTCTCCTGGATAATATTATCAACAGATTCTAGAATTGGAGGAAAATAAGACCTTTAAAAAAGTGTGTTCCTTAATAGTTCCTGGAATGGTATTTTCCACGGAGATACCCAACATTATCCCTGGGAAAGACAGAGTGAATGCAGAGAAAGAATAAAGTACACAGGGCACACTCTAATTAGAAACTTCTTAATGTAAAAAATTAATAAACAGAAACCTCAACTAAATGGAGTCAGGAGACCAGAGGGGGGAGCTCTCGCACCCTGTGACAATAGCAGAGCCCAACAGAAAGAAGAGTCTGCTGCTTTGCTGGCAAGGACTCAGCCAGTGAAAAAGCATGGACCCTTTGTGTTCTATGTCTTTGTAACTTCCTTTTCCCCGCTATAAAAGAGTGCCCCTTCCCTTCCCGTGGGGGACTTGTACATGGCTGGCCATGGTTGCAGATCCCAAATTGCAATTCTCTGTTGAACCCAAATAGACCCATCTTTGCCAGAGAAATATCTGGCAGTCTGTTTGTTTCAGGTCAACATTAGTCAAGACTTTCTCGGCTGTAAGTGATAGAAACTGAACTGATTTTAGTGTTAAATAATCACAAGAAGATAGGATTCCAGGCAGTGTTTGGAGTTTCCACATCTGCATCTTATGTTTTTAAAAATATGATGCCTTTCTTATTCTGAAAATGAGCTAAAAGTTTGTTTGTCTGGCCTTCCCTTTTTTATCCTTGAAGTAATGAAGCTGTGCCCCTGGTAACTGCAAGGCTGACTGAGGTGCAGCAGCTAAGCTCAAAGATTCATCTTCCTCAGCCTTCACTTCACTTCATTAGTTTTTCTCTCCTGTTACTCTCTGTGATTGGACTAAACAGGTCCCAGAGTGAAATCTCAGCCTTTTTGACCCTTAATTCCAATTTCTGAGCTACCGAGGAAGTGCTTGTTCCTAGTACATTGCAGTTTTGTGGCGACACTTTAAATACACCCAGGAGCTGCCTTTGTGTGAGCAATGGAGCCTTAGTCTCAGAGCATTTTCCTGGGATTGGAGTTGAGGCACATCTCCTGCAACACACGCTAGGCTAGCAGTTGCTTGATTCATTGAAAAAAAAAAGTCATTGAAAGCAGGAGGTCATAAAAAATGATTCACACACACCTTAAACATTTTTATTCTAACATAAAACATATAAATTGACATTCATTTGCCAATCTTTGATGTAAAGCTGAAGTCTTTTCTCTTAATTGGCGCTATATGTGGTCTCTCTTAATAAATCACATCCTTAATGCATCCCCTAAGATTTTCAACTTCAGTTTCTTTACATTGGAGCAAGAATTAAAGTGACTTGCAAAGCAATCAGATTGAATAATATCCCTCGATTGTTACAATTTTT
Source organism: Globicephala melas (assembly GCF_963455315.2). Taxonomy (NCBI): domain Eukaryota; kingdom Metazoa; phylum Chordata; class Mammalia; order Artiodactyla; family Delphinidae; genus Globicephala; species Globicephala melas. Next base: position 48,260,386 of record NC_083328.1, on the reverse strand, counting down.
CCCCAAGCCCCTCACAGTTTTCTAAGCCCCACGAATTCAACGGTTTGTATGAACTTTTACTGGCTCGCTTTGATGAAGCCATTCTGAAGAATTTGACTTATTTTTCACTGACATATCTCTTTGTGCACTCATATTTCATCGATTTCACACATTTAATTTACATAAGATTCATTTGCTTACATAATAACAATAACAATTATAACTTAACACATTTGGGAATAAACACAGCTGATTCTTGGTGAACAGTACTAAGTTATCAAGTCAGAGTTGAAGTGCCCTGGTTTACTAGAGAGAAGCCTTTTTTTTTTTTTTTTTTTACATCTTTATTGGAGCTTTACAATGGTGTGTTAGTTTCTGCTGAATAAAAAAGTGAATCAGTTATACATATACATATGTTCCCATATCTCTTTCCTCTTGCATCTCCCTCCCTCCCACCCTCCCTATCCCACCCCTCTAGGTGGTCACAAAGCACTGAGCTGATCTCCCTGTGCTATGCGGCTGCTTCCCACTAGCTATCTACCTTACGTTTGGTAGTGTATATATGTCCATGCGACTCTCTCACTTTGTCACAGCTTACCCTTCCGCCTCCCAATATCCTCAAGTCCTTCTCGAGTAGCTGTGTCTTTATTCCTGACTTGCCCCTAGGTTCTTCATGACTTTTTTTTTTTTTTAATTCTTAGATTCCATATATACGTGTTAGCATACAGTATTTGTCTTTCTCTTTCTGACTTACTTCATTCTGTATGACAGACTGTAGGTCCATCCACCTCACTACAAATAACTCAATTTAGTTTCTTTTTATGGCTGAGTAATATTCCATTGTATATATGTGCCACATCTTCTTTATCCCTTCATCTGATGATGGACACTTAGGTTGTTTCCATCTCCTGGCTATTGTAAATAGAGCTGCAATGAAAATTTTGGTCCATGATTCTTTTCAAATTATGGTTTTCTCAGGTTATATGCCCAGTAGTGGGATTGCTGGGTCATATGGTAGTTCTATTTGTAGTTTTTTAAGGAACCTCCATACTGTTCTCCATAGTGGCTGTACCAATTCACGTTCCCACCAGCAGTGCAAGAGTGTTCCCTTTTCTCCACACCCTATCCAGTGTTTATTGTTTCTAGATTTTTTGATGATGGCCATTCTGACTGGTGTGAGATGATATCTCATTGTAGTTTTGATTTGCATTTCTCTAATGATTAATGATGTTGAGCATTCTTTCATGTGTTTGTTGGCAGTCTGTATATCTTCTTTGGAGAAATGTCTATTTAGGTCTGCTGCCCATTTTTGTATTCGGTTGTTTGGTTTTTTTTAATTGAGCTGCATGAGCTGCTTGTAAATTTTGGAGATTAATCCTTTGTCAGTTGCTTTGTTTGCAAATATTTTCTCCCATTCTGAGAGTTGTCTTTTGGTCTTATTTATGGTTTCCTTTGCTGTGCAAAACCTGTTAAGTTTCATTAGGTCCCATTTGTTTATTTTTGTTTTTATTTCCATTTCTCTAGGAGGTGGGTCAAAAAGGACCTTGCTGTGATTTATGTCATAGAGTGTTCTGCCTATGTTTTCCTCTAAGAGTTTGATAGTGTCTAGACTTACATTTAGGTCTTTAATCCATTTTGAGCTTATTTTTGTGTATGGTGTTAGGGATTGTTCTAATCTCATACTTTTACATGTACCTGTCCAGTTTTCCCAGCACCACTTACTGAAGAGGCTGTCCTTTCTCCACTGTACATTCCTGCCTCCTTTATCAAAGGTAAGGTGACCATATGTATGTGGGTTTATCTCTGGGCTTTCTATCCTTTTCCATTGATCTATATTTCTGTTTTTGTGCCAGTACCATACTGTCTTGATTACTGTAGCTTTGTAGTATAGTCTGAAGTCGGGAGCCTGATTCCTCCAGCTCCGTTTTTCGTTCTCAAGATTGCTTTGGCTATTCGGGGTCTTTTGTGTTTCCATGCAAATTGTGAAATTTTTTGTTCCATTTCTGTGAAAAATGCCAGTGGTAGTTTGATAGGGATTGCATTGAATCTGTAGATTGCTTTGGGTAGTAGAGTCATTTTCACAATGTTGATTCTTCCAATCCAAGAACATGGTATATCTCTCCATCTATTTGTATCCTCTTTAATTACTTTCATCAGTGTCTTATAATTTTCTGCATACAGGTCTTTTTTCTCCTTAGGTAGGTTTATTCCTAGATATTTTAGTCTTTTTGTTGCAATGGTAAATGGGAGTGTTTCCTTGATTTCACTTTCATATTTTTCATCATTAGTGTATAGGAATGCCAGAGATTTCTGTGCATTAATTTTGTATCCTGCTACTTTACCAAATTCATTGATTAGCTCTAGTAGTTTTCTGGTAGCATCTTTAGGATTCTCTATGTATAGTATCATGTCATCTGCAAACAGTGACAGCTTTACTTCTTCTTTTCTGATTTGGATTCCTTTTCTTCTCTGATTGCTATGGCTAAAACTTCCAAAACTATGTTGAATAATAGTGGTGAGAGTGGGAACCTTGTCTTGTTCCTGATCTTAGTGGAAATGGTTTCAGTTTTTCACCATTGAGGATGATGTTGGCTGTGGGTTTGTCATATATGGACTTTATTATGTTGAGGAAAGTTCCCTCTATGCTCTATGCCTACTTTCTGCAGGGTTTTTATCATAAATCGGTGTTGAATTTTGTCAAAAGCTTTCTCTGCATCTATTGAGATGCCCATATGGTTTTTCTCCTTCAATTTGTTAATATTGTGTATCACATTGATTGATTTGCATATATTGAAGAATCCTTGCATTCCTGGAATAAACCCCACTTGATCATGGTGTATGATCCTTTTAATGTGCTTTTGGATTCTGTTTTCTAGTATTTTGATGAGGATTTTTGCATCTATGTTCATCAGTGATATTGGCCTGTAATATTCTTTCTTTGTGACATCCTTGTCTGGTTTTGGTATCAGGGTGATGGTGGCCCCATAGAATGAGTTTGGGAGTGTTCCTCCCTCTGCTATATTTTGGAAGAGTTTGAGAAGGATAGGTGTTAGCTCTTCTCTAAATGTTTGATAGAATTCACCTTTGAAGCCATCTGGTCCTGGGCTTTTGTTTGTTGGAAGATTTTTAATCACAGTTTCAATCTCAGTGTTTGTGATTGGTTTGTTCATATTTTCTATTTCTTCCTGATTCAGTCTTGGCAGGTTGTGCCTTTCTAAGAATTTGTCCTTTTCTTCCAGGTTGTCCACTTTATTGGCATAGAGTTGCTTGTAGTAATCCCTCATGATCCTTTGTATTTCTGCAGTGTGAGTTGTTACTTCTCCTTTTTCATTTCTAATTCTATTGATTGGAGTCTTCTCCCTTTTTTTCTTGATGAGTCTGGCTAATGGTTTATCTATTTTATTTATCTTCTCAAAGAACCAGCTTTTAGTTTTATTGATCTTTGTTATCATTTCCTTCATTTCTTTTTCATTTATTTCTGATCTGATCTTTATGATTTCTTTTCTTCTGCTAACTTTGGGTTTTTTTTGTTCTTCTTTCTCTAATTGCTTTAGGTTCAAGGTTAGGTTGTTTATTTGAGATGTTTCTTGTTTCTTAAGGTAGGATTTTATTGCTATAACCTTCCATCTTAAAACTGCTTTTGCTGCATCCCCTATGTTTTGGGTCGTCATGTCTCCATTGTCATTTGTTTCTAGGTATTTTTTGATTTCCTCTTTGATTTCTTCGGTGATCTCTTGGATATTAAGTAGAGTATTGTTTAGCCTCCATGTGTTTGTATTTTTTACAGATCTTTTCCTGCAATTGATATCTAGTCTCATAGCATTGTGGTCAGAAAAGATACTTGATACAATTTCAATTTTCTTAAATTTACCAAGGCTTGATTTGTGACCCAAGATATGATCTAACCTGGAGAATGTTCCATGAGCACTTCAGAAAAATGTGTATTCTGTTGTTTTTGGATGGAATGTCCTATAAATATCAATTGAGTCCACCTTGTTTAATGTATCATTTAAAACTTGTGTTTCCTTATTTATTTTCATTTTGGATGATCTGTCCATTGGCAAAACTGGGGTGTTAAAGTCCCCTAGTCCCCTACTATGAATGTGTTACTGTTGATTTCCCCTTTTATGACTGTTAGTATTTGCCTTATGTATTGAGGTGCTCCTATGTTGGGTGCATAAATATTCACAATTGTTATATCTTCTTCTTGGATTGATCCCTTGATCAGTATGTACTGTCCTTCTTTGTCTCTTGTAACAGGCTTTATTTTAAAGTCTATTTTGTATGATATGAGAATTGCTACTCCACCTTTCTTTTGGTTTCCATTTGCATGGAATATCTTTTTCCATCCCCTCACTTTCAGTCTGTATGTGTCCCTAGGTCTGAAGTGGGTCTCTTGTAGACAGCATATATATGGGTCTTGTTTTTGTATCCATTTAGCCAGTCTTTGTCTTTTGGTGGGAGCATTTAATCCATTTACATTTAAGGTAATTATTGATATGTATGTTCCTATTACCATTTTCTTAATTGGTTTGTGTTTGTTATTGTAGGTCTTTTCCTTCTCTTGTGTTTCTTGCCTAGAGAAGTTCCTTTAGCATTTGTTGTAAAGCTGGTTTGGTGGTGCTGAACTCTCTCAGCTTTTGTTTGTCTGTAAAGGTTTTAATTTCTCCATCAAATCTGAATCAGATCCTTGCTGGGTAGAGTAATCTTGGTTGTAGGTTTTTCTCCTTCATCACTTTAAATATGTCCTGCCACTCCCTTCTGGCTTGCAGAGTTTCTGCTGAAAAATCAGCTGTTAACCTTATGGGGATTCCCTTGTGTGTTATTTGTTGCTATTCCTTTGCTGCTTTTAATATGTTTTCTTTGTATTTAATTTTTGACAGTTTGATGAATATGTGTCTTGGTGTGTTTCTCCTTGGATTTATCCTGTATGGGACTCTCTGTGCTTCCTGGACTTGATTGACTATTTCCTTTCCCATATTAGGGAGGTTTTCAACAATAATCTCTTCAAATATTTTCTCAGTTCCTTTCTTTTTCGCTTCTTCTTCTGGGACGCCTAAAATTCAAATGTTGGTGTGTTTAATGTTGTGCCAGAGGTCTCTGAGACTGTCCTCAGTTCTTTTCATTCTTTTTTCTTTATTCTGCTCTGCATTAGTTATTTCCACTATTTTATCTTCCAGGTCACTTATCTGTTCTTCTGCCTCAGTTATTCTGCTATTGATCCCTTCTAGGGTATTTTAAATTTCATTTATTGTCTTGTTCATCATTGCTTGTTTCATCTCTCATTCTTCTAGGTCCTTGTTAAATGTTTCTTGTATTTTCTCTATTCTATTTCCAAAATTTTGGATCATCTTTACTATCATTATTCTGAATTCTTTTTCAGGTACACTGCCTATTTCTTCTTCATTTGTTAGGTCTGGTGGGTTTTTATCTTGCTCCTTCATCTGCTGTGTGTTTTTCTGTCTTCTCATTTTGCTTATCTTACTGTGTTTGGGGTCTCTTTTTCACAGGCTGCAGGTTTGTTGTTCCCGTTGTTTTTGGTGTCTGCCCCCAGTGGCTAAGGTTCGTTCAGTGGGTTGTGTAGGCTTCCTGGTGGAGGGTACTAGTGCCTGTGTTCTGGTGGATGAGGCTGGATCTTGTCTTTCTGGTGGGCAGGTCCACGTCTGGCGGTGTGTTTTGGGGTGTCTGTGGCCTTATTATGATTTTACGGAGCCTCTCTGCTAATGGGTGGAGTTGTGTTCCTCTCTTGCTATTTGTTTGGCATAGGGTGTCCAGCACTGTAGCTTGCTCGTCGTTGAGTGAAGCTGGGTGTTGGTGTTGAGATGGAGATCTCTGGGAGATTTTCGCTGTTTGATATTACGTGGAGCTGGGAGGTCTCTTGTGGACCAGTGTCCTGAAGTTGGCTCTCCCACCTCAGAGGCACAGCACTGACTCCTGGCTGCAGCACCAAGAGCCTTTCAGCCACATGGCTCAGAATAAAAGGGAGAAAAAGTAGAAAGAGAGAAAGTGAGAGAGAGAGGGAGGGAGAGAGAGAGAGAGAGAGAGAGAGAGAGAGAGGGAGGGAGGGAGAGAGGGAGGGAGGGAGGGAGGGAGGGAGGAGATAAAATAAAATAATGTAAGATAAAATAAAGTTATTAAAATGAAAAAATAATTATTAAGAAATATAATTTTTTTAATTAAAAAAAAATGGATGGACAGCACCCTAGGAGAAATGGTAAAAGCAAAGCTATACAGACAATATCTCACACAGAAGAATACACATACACACTCAAAAAAAGAGGAAAAGGGGAAAAAATAATAAATGTTGTTCTCAGAGTCCACCTCCTCAATTTGGGATGATTCGTTGTCTATTCAGGTATTCCACCGATGCAGGGTACATCAAGTTGATTGTGGAGATTTAATCCGCTGCTCCTGAGGCTGCTGTGAGAGATTTCCCTTCCTCTCTTTGTTCGCACAGCTCCCAGGGCTCAGCTTTGGATTTGGCCCCGCTTCTGTGTGTAGGTCGCCGGAGGGTGTCTTTTCTTCTCTCAGACAGGACGGGGTTAAAGGAGCAGCTGATTCGGGGGCTCTGGCTCATTCAGGCCGGGGGGAGGGAGGGGTGTGGATGCAGGGCGAGCCTGCAGCGGCAGAGGCTGTTGTGATGTTGCACCAGCCTGAGGCATGCCGTGCGTTCTCCCGGGGAAGTTGTCCATGGATCCTGGGACCCTGGCAGTGGCGGGCTGCACAGGTTCCCCAGAAGGGAGGTGTGGAGAGTGACCTGTGCTCGCACACAGGCTTCTTGGTGGTGGCAGCAGTGGCCTTAGCGTCTCGTGCCTGTCTCTGGGGTCCGCACTTTTAGCCGCGGCTCGCGCCCATCTCTGGAGCTCCTTTAAGCAGCATTCTTAATCCCCTCTCCTCGCGCACCAGGAAACAAAGAAGGAAGAAAATGTCTCTTGCCTCTTTGGCAGCTCCAGACTTTTTCCCAGACTCCCTCCTGGCTAGCCATGGTGCACTAACCCCCTTCAGGCTCTGTTCACGCCGCCAGTCCTCTCCCTGCGATTCCACCGAAGCCGGAGCCTCAGCTCCCAGCCCCGCCCGCCCCAGCAGGTGAGCAGACAAGCCTCTCGGGCTGGTGAGTGCCGGTCTGCACCGATCCTCTGTGCGGGAATCTCTCCGCTTTGCCCTCCGCACCCCTGTTGCTGTGCTCTCTTCCGCGGCTCTGAAGCTTACCCCCTCCGCCACCCGCAGTCTCCGTCTGCGAAGGGGCTTCTTGTGTGTGGAAACCTTTCTTCCTTCACAGCTCTCTCCCACTGGTGCAGGTCCCATCCCTATCCTTTTGTCTCTGTTTATTCTTTTTTCTTTTGCCCTACCCAGGTACGTGGGGGAGTCTCTTGCCTTTTGGGAGGTGTCAGGTCTTCTGCCAGTGTTCAGTAGGTGTTCTGTAGGAGTTGTTCCACGTGTAGATGTATTTCTGATGTATCTGCGGGGAAGAAGGTGATCGCGTCTTACTCTTCTGCCATCTTCCCCCTCTCTTGAGAGAAGACTTTGAATGAGGGTTTGCAGATGTTTGGGGCTTTGTGGCAGGTGCTGGCTGTGCCCTGCCCTTGGCTCCTTGGTTCACTGGGATGTCACCTGCAGCTTTGGCGTCTTCCTCCTTCTAGTGACATGTCTCTTTAACTAAGGAGAGTCTGGACATTCCAGGGAGCCACTTGTAATGCATGAGATTCATTAGGGTGGGAGCTGATGGAGAAACAGTCCAGCTTTTTGTGCTTCAGTGGGATTTTACTCAGTCCACAGGAGCCCATGGAGATCACTGGCTCACTAATAGCCTCTTTATTAGGTCCTTCTCCTTCCAGCTTCCTTCCCCATTCCTCATGGGTCCTCCTAGTGTCACCTCCCCAGTCAACAAATTGCACCCACATTCTTGACTCTAGGTCTATCCTTGGAGGGAACTGAACCTGAAACAAGTCCCACTCAGGATGCTGTATAGAGAGGATGGAGAGGCACCATCAGGTGGGTGTATTCAATGCAAGCCATGTGAGAAATGTCCATCCTTCTGGGAAATCTAATTTGGTCTTTCCCTCCTCAGATCATGAAGCAATTTCTGCCCTTGTTTTCTACACACATGGTGCTTCCTTGCAACCAGCTTTGCCTTCCTTGTTGTAAGCCTGAGGAGGACACGTCTCAGGGAATCTGTTACAAGCTTCTGGCTGGAACAAGAGTTTGATGGAATTTATCTCAGTCCTCCAAACCCTAGACTATCTCTTTAACTCTTCATTTGCCTTGAACTTCACAAACTGGCCATCCTGGGCCTTTGGCATCATGTGTGTCCCGGTTTCTGTTTTCCATCCTGATTCTTATGTCCGCTTCACCTAGACCTCAATTTACCTGTGGTTCTGAGCTTCTAACTATAGGAATTTACCACTTAGCCAAGACCCTGTCTTGCACTTCTGCCCTGAAACTTCGAGGCCCACTTCCAACTCTTTTCTCCTCCCCACCCTTCCTCTTACTTCTACTGTGGTCCTGGACTTGGACCCCTCCCTCACCTGTGGAATCTAGGCAGTATTTCTAATGCACATCTTGATGAGTACTTTCCTATAAAACTTACCTTCCTACCACTTAACGCCATTTAAATGTTTTTCTTCAAAGATACACAATATTGAATTAATGCTCTTTCAGAAACAACAAAACTATTGTACTCTCTCTCCCCCATTCTTAAGTACAAGTGTTTGGATTGTAAAGTGATTAAACCACACTCCATTCTCTCTTATTAATGGAAAATTGGTGATAAATTGCTGAGGCGTGACTGCTCATTTCCCAACACAGCTGCAGATGCTTTATGCTGGGCTCACTTTCGATTCCTCAGAATGAACGGCGAAAACTCTGTAGAGCTGACACCTTTCCAAAGGGTACCCAGCATCACTCCCTAGAGATGATGGATTGAAGGTAGTGCCACCTTTAGCCAAGGCTGTTTTCTTGTTTGTCTTTATCATCTTATGGTTTGGTGGATTCAGCTGCAAACTTTGACAAGGCAGGTATTAAACATTTTCTTTTTTAAACAAAATCATTCTAAAAACCAATGTAGTAGAGGACCTTCAAGATGGCAGAAGAATAAGACGTGGAGATAAACTTCTTCCCCACAAATACATCAAAAATACATCTACATGTGGAATAACTCCTACAGAACACCTACTGAATGCTGGCAGAAGACCTCAGACCTCCCCAAAGGCAAGAAACCCCCCACATACCTGACCATGTGGCTGACATGGTCTTGGTGCTCTGGCCGGGTGTCAGGCCTGAGCATCTGAGGTGGGAGAGCTGAGTTCAGGACATTGGTCCACCAGAGACCTCCTGGCCCCTCATAATATCAATCGGTGAGAACTCTCCCAGAGATATTGGTCTCAAAGCTAAGACCCAGCTCCACTCAATAACCAGCAAGCTACAGTGCTGGACACACCATGCCAAACAACTAGCAAGACAGGAACACAACCCCACTCATTAGCAGAGAGGCTGCCTAAAATCATAATAAGTTCACAGACACCCCAAAACACACCACCAGATGCAGTCCTGCCCACCAGAAAGACAAGATCCAGCCTCATCCACCAGAACACAGGCACCAGTCCCCTCCACCAGGAAGCCTACAGAACCCACTGAACGAACCTTACCCACTGGGGGAAGACACCAAAAACAACGAGAATTACGAACCTGCAGCCTGTGAAAAGGAGACCCCCAAACACAGTAAGTTAAGCAAAATGAGAAGACAGAGAAATACAGAGCAGATGAAAGAGCAAGGTAAAAACCCACTAGACCAAACAAATGAAGAGGAAATAGGCAGTCTACCTGAAAAAGAATTCAGAGTAATGATAGTAAAGATGATCTAAAATCTTGGAAATAGAATGGACAAAATATAAGAAACATTTAACAAGGACCTTGAAGAACTAAAGAGCAAAGAAACAATGATGAACAATGCAATAAAGGAAATTAAAAATTCTCTACAAGGAATCAATAGCAGAATAACTGACACAGAAGAACAGTTAAGTGACCTGGAAGATAAAATAGTGGAAATAACTACTGCAGAGCAGAATAAAGAATGAAAAGAATTGAGGACAGTCTCAGAGACCACTGAGACAACATTAAACACACCAACATTCTAATCATAGGGGTCCCAGAAGAAGAAAAGAAAAGGAAAGGGACTGAGAAAATATTTGAAGAGATTATAGTTGAAAACTTCCATAATATGGGAAAGGAAATAGTTAATCAAGTCCAGGAAGTGCAGAGAGTCTCATACAGGATAAATCCATGGAGAAACACTCCAAGACACATAATAATCAAACCATAAAAAATTAAATACAAAGAAAAAATATTAAAAGCAGCAAGGGAAAAATAACAAATAACATACAAGGGAATCCCCATAAGGTTAACAGCTGATCTTTCAGCAGAAACTCTGCAAGCCAGAAGGGAGTGGCAGGACATATTTAAAGTGATGAAAGGGAAAAACCCACAACGAAGATTACTCTACCCATGAAGGATCTCATTCAGATTTTACAGAGAAATTAAAACCTTTACAGACAAGCAAATCTAAGAGAATTCAGCACCACCAAACCAGCCTTACAACACATGGTAAAGGAACTTCTCTAGTCAGGAAACACAAGAGAAGGAAAAGACCTACAATAACAAACCCAAAACAATTAAGAAAATGGTAATAGGAACATACATATTGATAACTACCTTAAATGTAAATGGATTAAATGCTCCACCAAAGGACATAGACTGGCTGAATGGATACAAAAACAAGACCCATATATCTGTTGTCTACAAGAGACCCACTTCAGACCTAGGGACACATACAGACTGAAAGTGAGGGGATGGAAAAAGATATTCCATGCAAATGGAAATCAAAAGAAAGGTGGAGTAGCAATTCTCATATCAGACAAAATAGACTTTAAAATAAAGACTTACAAGAGACAAAGAAGGACAGTACATACTGATCAAGGGATCAATCCAAGAAGAAGATATAACAATTGTGAATATTTATGTACCCAACATAGGAGCACCTCAGTACATAAGGCTAATGCTAACAGCCATGAAAGGGGAAATCAACAGTAACACAATCATAGTAGGGGACTTTAACACCTCACTTTCACCAATGGACAGATCATCCAAAATGAAAACAAATAAGGAAACACAAGCTTTAAATGATACATTAAACAAGGTGGACTTAATTGATATTTATAGGACATTCCATCCAAAAACAACAGAATACACTTTCTTCTCAAGTGCTCATGGAACATTCTCCAGGATAGATTGTATCTTGTGTCACAAATCAAGCCTTGGTAAATTTAAGAGAATTGAAATCATATCAAGTATGTTTTCCGATCACAACACTATTAGACTAGATATCAATTACAGGAAAAAATCTGTAAAAAATACAAACACATGGACCCTAAACAATACACTACTTAATAACCAAGAGATCATTGAAGAAATCAAACAGGAAATCAAAATATACCTACAAACAAATGACAATGAAAACATGACGACCCAAAACCTATGGGATGCAGCAAAAGCAGTTCTGTATGCAGAAAACTGTAAGACACTGATGAAAAATTAAATATAATACAAACAGATGGAGAGATATACCATGTTCTTGGATTGGAAGAATCAACATTGTGAAAATGACTATACTACCCAAAACAATCTACAGATTCAGTGCAATCCCTATCAAACTACCAATGGCATTTTTCACAGAACTAGAGCAAAAAATTTCACAATTTGTATGGAAACACAAAAGACCCCGCATAGTCAAAGCAATATTGAGAACGAAAAACAGAGCTGGAGGAATCAGGCTCCCTGACTTCAGACTATACTACAAAGCTACAGTAATCAAGACAGTATGGTACTGGCACAAAAACAAATATAGATCAATGGAGAAGGATAGAAAGCTCAGAGAGAAACCCATGCACATATGGTCACCTTATCTTTGATAAAGGAGGCAAGAATATACAATGGAGAAAAGACAGCCTCTTCAATAAGGGGTGCTGGGAAAACTGAACAGCTACATGTAAAAGAATGAAATTAGAACACTTCTTAACACCTTACACAAAAATAAACTCAAAATGGGTTAAAGACTTAAATGTAAGGCCAGACATTATAAAACTCTTAGAGGAAAACATAGGCAGAACACTCTATGACAGAAATCACAGCAAGATCCTTTTTGACCCACCTCCTAGAGAAATGGAAATAAAAACAAAAATAAACAAATGGGACCTAATGAAACTTAAAAGGTTTTGCACAACAAAGGAAACCATAAACAAGACAAAAAGACAGCCCTCGGAATGGGAGAAAATATTTGCAAACAAAGCTACTGACAAAGGGTTAATCTCCAAATTATACAAGCAGCTCATGCAGCTCAATATCAAAAAACAAACAACCGAATCCAAAAATGAGCAGAAGACCTAAATAGACATTTCTCCAAAGAAGATATACAGATTGCCATCAAACACATGAAAGGATGTTAACATCACTAATCATTAGAGAAATGCAAATCAAAACTACAATGAGGTGTCACCTCACACAGGTCAGAATGGCCATCATCAAAAAACCTACAAACAATAAATGGTGGAGAGGGTGTGGAGAAAATGGAACCCTTTTGCACTGTTGGTGGGAATGTAAATTGATAGAGCCACTATGGAGAACAGTGTGGAGGTTCCTTAAAAAACTAAAAATAGAACTATCATAAGACCCAACAATCCCACTACTGGCATATACCCTGAGAGAACCATAATTCAAAAAGAGTCATGTACCACAATGTTCATTGCAGCTCTATTTACCAAAACCAGGACATGGAAGCAACCTAAGTGTCCATTATCAGATGAATAGATAAAGAATATGTGGCACATATATACAATGGAATATTACTCAGCCATAAAAAGAAATGAAACTGAGTTATTTTTGTTGAGGTAGATGGACCTAGAGTCTGTCATACAGAGTGAGGTAAGTCAGTAAGAGAAAAAGAAATATTGTATGCTGACACATATATATGGAATCTAAAAAAAAAATAATGGTTCTGAAGAACCTAAGGACAGGAGAGGAATAAAGACACAGATGTAGAGATGGACTTGAGGACATGGGAAGGGAGAAGGGTAACCTGGGATGAAGGGAGAGAGTGGCATGGACATATATACACTACCAAATGTAAAATAGATAGCTAGTGGGAAGCAGCTGCATAGCACAGGGAGATCAGCTTGGTGCTTTGTGACCACCTAGAGGGGTGGGATAGGGAGGGTGGGAGGGAGATGCAAGAGGGAGGGGATATGGGGATATACGTATGCGTATAGCTGACTCACTTTCTTATACAGCAGAAACTAACACACCAATATAAAGCAATGATAGTCCAATAAAGCTGTTAAAAAAATAACTACTGGCACTGATTTTCAAAATATGTTTGTGGTATAATATTTTTCAGGCTAGGGATCAAACTTTAGACTTTTTCCAGCTCCATGATAACCTTATGTGTTGGTAAAAGTATTTATAATGGGGCAAGGTACCATAAGAAAAATAAAAAATAAAAAAAACTGATCTAAAACTCATCCATGCCTTGGAAGTGCTCTGTATTTAATGCACAATAATTCATAATAATACCTTATTCTCATTTTTGAAAGCACATTACATCTTACAAAACATCTTCACCCATAAATTCTCTATTTTAATCCTCAACCATCCTGGTGAAATATTTCTCAATGTTGCCATTTGGTACATGAAGAAGATATTCTGATAGATTTATCGATGTCCCCAAGGACACAATATATTACAAACGACACTTGAGCTCCCAACTTCTGACACCACACCTGACATCTCAGTGGATATCCGTCTTTGATCCTTCCCAAGTCTTCCAGTTCACTCCATCTCCAATAAACTGCTATTTAGTTTAAGCACTGATCACCTACAACTGAGTATCTATCTCACCAAAGGACCAACATTAGTGCTGGAGATTTTAATACATGTATAAGATCTAATCCTTGAACTTAAAGATTCTATGGCTTTTTAGAAATTGCTCTGATGTTTCTGTTATTTTTGCCACCAGCGTTGGCGCCCATCCTTGACTTGTATGGGGCCCCTTCTCCCGACTGCTGGGAGTGTTGGCTGTTATTAGCTCCCAGCAGCCCCTCTTCTCCTTAGAGAATTGCCTGTGGCTTCCAGGAGCTGCACCAGCTAGAAATATCTGTAGGGTGTGACCTTCTCTCTTTCTTTTTCAATTTTAATATTTTTTAAATTGAAATATAGTTGATTTACAATGTATTCATTTCTGCTGTATAGCAAAGTGATTCAGTTACACACACACACACACACACACACACACATATATACATTCTTTTTTATATTCTTTTCCATTATGGAAAAGAATTCATAGGATATTGAATATAGTTCCCTGTGCTATACAGTAGGACCTTGTTGTTTATCCATTCTATATATAAAAACTTACATCTGCTGACCCCAACCTTCCACTCCATCCCTCCCCCAACCCCCTCCCCCTTGGCAACCACCAGTCTGTTCTCTATGTCCGTGATTCTGCTTCTGTTTCATAGATAGGTTCATTTGTCTCTTGAGGCAGCTTTCAGCCAATGACAGACTGATCGGGGTGCCACGCACATGTTAGAACTCCTCGTGGGGGTCAAGCTGAGACTAGACTTCACTTGAAATGACTTCCTTGCTTACCTTTTCCCCCTGTTCTCTCCTGCATTTCTCCCTCCCTGACTGGGTCCTCCTGAGACTCTGCTCCTAGGGATCCTGACCTAAGACATCATCTTTCTGGGGTTTTTACTGTTTTACAGCTTCACGTCCATATCGTGTTGATCCTTTCTACTGGCTTCTGCACCTACCTAATCACACAGTTGCTAACTATTTTAGTAAATGGAGGAGAACTAGCAGACTGGTGGCTTTAGGGTTTTGTGCTGAATCTACACCCTCCATGTTGCATAAGGCGCCTCAACTGGTTAAGCTGATAGGTCTGAAGGGTGAGGGTTGTCCTGCATTTCCTAAAATAGCAGAGCAGTAACTGTACTAATTTTAGATAAGGACACAAAATGCCTGGGGATGTAAAGATGTGATTTTTTTTTTCCCTTACAAGATCAAATTATATGAAATAGCTTGCAGTAAGCACAGGAGAAGTTAAGTATGTCATGATTTTCACTTGAAGTGAAAAGGCAGTGGCTGGGGACCTGATGTTAGGTACCCCTCTCCAGTGTCCTGAGGCTACAGACTGGCACTGTGTGGGGGTTCTCCTATCCACGGCCACTGTGTGTTGAGTGGGAGTGAATGCCAGAGTCTATGCTCTGAGGAAAAGTGCAAAGAGTAAACTGGAAAACCAAGCCCCAAATTGGTAGTTTATCAAGGAGGCAGCAGTCACCAGGTGAGGAGTGAGGACAGAGCCAGCCACGAGATAAAAAGAGAGGAGGCATGGTAATGGGGAAGGAGCTCAGTCAGGGCCAGATGGGGTGCTTGTTGACATCTTTTATGTATTTCAGAAAAATGTTTGCTTGGCAGACATGACCAAAGGGAATGATTTACACTGAGCATGTATATTATGAGATGGACAGAATTGCCTAACATTTAATAATTCTGTGAAGTATTCACAATTATAGTCTCATATTCCAGTAAAGGAAACCAGACTCGAAGTTAGATGACTAGCGCGAGGTCACACAGCAGCAAAGGGTAGGGAACTAGGGCTCAAAAAAAAGACTGATTCTGAACCATTTACTACAGGCTCTGCTTCCTCCCCCAGCCCCTCCTCACCCCATACTAACTATTCTTCTGCTCTGTAATCTCACTATATCCCTCTGAAGTGCAGATAATTTCTCCATTTTACAGAGTTGGAAGTCTGAGACTCAGTAATGTCACTCATACCACACAGCTAATTTTAGATCTATTTTTTCCTATCCATAATGGTTGTTACAGAAATGTTCAAACAGAAGTTCTGAACACCTGTTATATGAAGAGTTGTTTCCTTTGCCTAGTGTCAAGTTGAGCTTCTTTTTTGCTTGTTCTCAGTCTTTCCCTTTTTGCAAGCTTTGAAAGACACTTTCAAGCCAGGGCATAGCAGGAATTAGTGGGCGTGTCCTGGCCCAGTGACTCAGTAGTGATCATGATTTGGCTGCTTTTGTTCTGGTTGCTCTCAGCTTCCACTTTTCCCATCCAGAGAACAGACGTTTCTTAAGTGTGTTCTCCTCTGGCTCCTCCATCTTTCCCTTCATTGATTGTGTTGCCTTCATTGACTGTCTTCCAATCTTACTCAGGTCTAAGGTAGAACCATCATGATTGTACCACAACCCTCCTGACTCCGAAATAACCTCCCTTGATCATCCCCTTGGGCTTAACCAGCTGCTTTTCATCACTGCTCACAGCAGTAGACAACTTACTGGAACAATCATCACTCACTAATCCCTCCATGTCCCATTTGGTATAATACCGTTATCTCTCTAGATGCATGCAACATATGTGATTGTGTATCAATACATCATTCCTACCAACACATATATGTAGCATATTATTTTGTACTAGGAAAAGTTTCCTGGAGCTTACCATGGGTTCAACCTCCCCATTATATAGATGAGGAACTGAAGCCCAGAGTTGTGACTTTGCCTAGGGTCACACAATTACACAATTAGTAGAAAAGCTGGGACCAGAACCCATCCTCTTTCTCCCCCTCCCCTTCCCTCCCTTCACCCTTCCCCTCCCCCCTCCTCCCATCCCCCTCCTCCTCCTCCCCTCCCTCTCCTCCCCCTCCCTTCCCTGTCCTCCCCTCCCCTCCCTCTCCTCCCCCTCCCCTCCCTCTCCTCCCCCTCCCCTCCCTCTCCTCTCCCTCCCTTCCCTGTCCTCCCCCTCCCCTCCCTCTCCCCCTCTCCCTCCCCTCCCCCTCCTCCTCCTCATCATCATCAGTGTTTTTTCCCAAAACTCCACGGCCACTCAAACATACCAGGAATTCACAACATGTGCCATGATGTATTTTCAGGAGTTCATGTTAGCATGAAGAATGTATTAGGGCTGCTTCCCCAGAAGTAGACCCTACAGTAAGGATTTGGGTAAAAGTGATTCACTGAAAATGTGCTCCCAGGAGAAACCAGAGAGGATAGAGAAGAAGCAGGTCAGGAAAGAGGAAGGAGCCAAGCAAGCGTGTGACTCCAGGCACAGCTGCACCTCACCTGGTCCTGTAGGGATCTCAGAAGTGCAGAAATTACACTCCAGAGTAAATTACACCTCCCTGCCCAAGACCACGGAGCTGGGCTTTCTTGCCTCTTTATCAGTCAGTCCTCTCGGAAGACATGAACTTCTGATGTTTTTGTGCATACGGTGGCTCCAGGAGCCCATGAGAAGACCTCTGAAGGAAGCTGCAGGCCCAAGGTGTTAGAAATAAAGATGCAGGAGGCTGGTGTCAGGCCCTTGGCTGACCGCCAACAGTGTATGCTACAGAGAATTAGGTCATGGAAGTGATGCAGGGTCCCAAACGTTTCCCAGCCACCTGGGCCTTCTGTGTCTTTGTGCCAGACACTCCTTACCCGTATCTCTACTGGCTGCCTCTTGTATCCTCCATGTCTCAGTTCCCCTTCAAAGAGGCCTTCTGTGACAACCCTATCTAACATAGGTCCCATGTACACTCATCACTCTCTATCTGATGGCCTGACTCTATTGTCTTTGGTGCACTTCTTTCTCCCTAAATTTATTTGTTTCCAAGTTTAATAGCTCTCTGCTCAATATAAGCTCCACAAGGCCTGAGATTTCATCCTTCTTTTTACCATTTTCTCTTCAATCCTAAGAAGAATGCTTGGCACAGAGTAGGTATTTCATGTATATTTGTTGAATAGTAATGGATGCATGAAAAAAAACACCAATTGTGAAGTGTCTGTAGAGAACTGTGGAGCTATTCTGAGGTTCTGGCAGTAGGTATTCCGGCTCACAGAATTCATTGTTATTCTCCTCTTATCAATATGCAAGGGAATAGATATGAAGGATTGCATCAAAGTTCAATCTATAGTCTTCCAAATTATTGTAGATAATATTAGCCTTAATGGGTATATTTTACAGTGGTGAAATGCTTCCAGAAAGTTTTTGAAGAAAATTACGGCGTTGAAGGGAGCCTTTTAGTTCTTTGATACATTATGCTACTCAATGGAATATAATAGCTTCTCTTTTTCCCCCAGAAGACATGTGCATTTCATTATATGTCATTATCTGATATATGTTTGGCATAAAAGGCACTTTTCCCTTTTTCTTTCTTTTTTTAAAAAATTTTTGCATGGGATGCATATGGTAGAAAATTTCCATGAGTTGGTATCATATTCTGCTCTACAATATATCTCAGTTGGGAATAGCCCAGCCACCCCCGCCTTTTTTTTCTACTGTGGTGTGGGGAATATATTGATTTATTACATAATTTTTATTCTTTTCTTTAGATCAGAAAGTGGCCTAGGATTCAGACAGCACAAATCTCTCCCCCTGCACCAATATTTTTTCTCTTTAGCCAAATACCATTTCCCTGAGCAGCAATTTAGTCATTACCCCATGATATAAAAGAAATGTAAAATCTGTCACAAGGAAGATGATATTGTGACACAGACAGGCATCCTCTGGGAGGTTTAACCAGGTTTTCCACAAGATTGAAATGACTGTGACACTATGTTCAGATTCATAATTAAATTTATTCTTTTTTATGTGCATGTGTTCTTCTTTACTATGGAGAGAATGAGAATGAGAAAATGTGGCTCTGGCTACAGACTAAGGACAGGAATCAATATTAACCTTAAAAATAGCAGCTCAAACATACGGGTTGTGCTTTAATTTAAGTTCCAAGGCACTCAATGTAAAGCATCAAACTAGAGCTGTGACTTCAGGTTTGGGCTAATAATAGAGGCCTAATATAATCCCTGGGAGAATTGTAATTACCTTTTAAATGTCTCTCTTCTGTGCTAGGCAAGAGTTGCAGCTGTGTCTGGTCTCTTCACTGCAGTGTTGGCACATGTAGGCACCTAATAAATATTTGTTGAAATTAGAAATAGAAATAGATATGAGAGGAGAGTGGGAGGGGGAGGGGAGGAGAGTTGGGGGGAAGGGGAAGAGAGTGAGGGGAGAGAGAGAGACTTCTGAAACAGGTACACCAGAGGTTTGGTACTGTGAGAGTAACCCTACACCCACTACATAGTGAAGAAGTGCAAAAAGCAAGGGAAGCAACTTGGAGAAGCAAAAGTCAGAAGGTGCTGGGTAATCAGGAAGAAAGCAAATAGACTGGGAATGTATAAGATGTACAACACTGCAATAATTATCCCCATTCTTCACCCCTCCCTGTATCCATTCATTCTGCCATGTGACTGCAGTGTTCTGTCCATTGTGGAGTTCCCATGGACTAAGCCACGTGCTTTTCTTTGGTCAATAAAATGATGGTTCAGAGATGTGCTGAGGGTATGTGGGGTTCCCAATAATTTTTTTATGGGTTCCCTGTCTATACAGTTTGATTTTAAAATGTGTTACAAAATTAATAGGCCCATCTGACATGTATAGTGATATATTGATGAAGATTTATAATAATAGGTAGAGAGGAGGTACTTATGTATTTGGTTGTTGTCCAATCAGTGCTTAGGAAGATTCTGCATAATCTAGGTTATCACCGCTTTCTCTTCAGGTCCAGGAATCATCTCTTCATGTTTTTTATTGTTATATGCACCATTCTGGGCTAATTTTGTATTTCTCCCTGCAAAAAAAAAAAGTAAAAACTCTGTTATTACTCAGAGAAACATGAAGAACCAGATTCTTCAGAATCTGTTTGTATAATAACATCTTGAAGCAATATAGACACTTTTTGACTCTGCAGTTCCCTAATGTATTTCCTGGTGGTGACTTCATCACTAATGACGTTGCATCATCCATTGTACCACTGTAAGCATTGGATTCCAGTGAGTCTTTCAAAGGTCATTGCTGTGCTTCATTGAAGATGACCACAATTGTAAGTCTTACTTAGACTATACAGGTAAATATGCACGATAATTGTTTTCTGATCATGTTAAATTTATGATTTGGAATTTGATAGATTAAAACTTGAACAACACATCTTCCAACCATTTCTTCTCTTAAGCTCTTGAGGCCATAATCATTATTTCTAGAATGTGATCTCCTACCAGCAGGAAGGCTAGGTGATGGACCCATAGGTGGAGCACATAGCATGGTCCCAAGAGCAAAAAATGTCCATCCCTGTGAGGCATGGCTTAACACTTACTCAGGAAAGCATCACTCCACCACATGGATTGAAAAGTCCATTATATTGGAGACCAACGGTCAGCAAACCCTTTGGTGAATATAGGTGTGGACAACTCCAGAGACCTTCTTCACACAAGGCATGGAGCCTGAGGGGGGCGCAGGGGAACCACGCTGGGGACTAGCGACAGAGAGCTCACTGGGTAGAGGATGGCTCTGCCACACCCACGCTTTCAGGTGCTTCAGCCGCCAGAGGCCCCAGGATCAGAACGCAAATGGATGAGCACTGATCAAGCCCAAGGGTAGCTGTTGATTGTTAGCAGCCAGGAGCCCTGATCTTGTCCTGTGTCTGAGGTGAGTGAGATTCACCCAAATTTAGCAATTCAGCCCTGCTCTAGTGGCCCAAATTCATGTAGTCTCACAAAAGAAACGTTCTGGTGGCCAATCAGAGCAATTTGTTCATCACACCACCCTCCTAAAACCCCCAGGACAACTCCATGGTCAGGAGTCCGAGGGATCTTAGGGACATCTGGTCAACACCATGGACTAAAGGATTAGAAAGTGCTGTGAAGGGAGAAACAATGACTAGGGTCCAAATGGGTCCTGCCCTTCACGAACTTGGCAGGTTTCTTAACACCTCTGTGTCTCCATTTCCCTGTCTATAAAATGGAGGTAATAGCAGTTCCTATTTTGATTATTTATTTTGGTGAGGACTAAATGAGTTATTTCATGCAAAGCTCTTAGAAAATTGCCTACCACAAAATTTAAGAATTTGCTGTTTGTCTTGAGCTATTTACCATAACCCATATCATGCTATACCTCCTGGCATTTCCCTTTTGTGTTTGCCTCATTGAAATGCACAACCTCTCCATTTCACTGCACGACAAACTTCTTGAATTCTTAGCCAGCACTAGGGTAGGAAATGTGAAGACTTCAGAACAAAGAGCTATCCTAAAACACATGTGTATTTTGCTACCAGAAAGATGGAGACACACCAAAGCCTTTCCTCAGAAGGCGTAGATGATAGGAAATAGAAGTGACAGCTATTGTTCTAGGGGGAAAAAAAGATTGTAAAATGAGATTACAAGTGATATTATGTTTCCCTTCATCTACCTCTGGTAGTATTACTTCTAATGCTATTAGGACTTTTATTGACATTTGTTTTACCATCCAACAAATGTCAGGCACTGTACAAGATGTGTGTCATAGAAAGAAAATGAAGGAACAATGCTTTATGGTTCCAGCAAGGGAACAAAATTTCTAATACTTTCAGAGTCTATGAAGGAATCTCAGTGTAATTTTCATTGAGAAAAGGGTCCCTGGGTTATCTGGAAAATACGATTTAAAAAATTATATATCCCCAAAGCAATGATGTATGTATAATTTTAAAATATTTTCTTTAATATAGCAAATGCAAACCAGAAAGTGATGTTTAACTGGGTGACCGATGTGTATCTGGACAATTCTTTTATATGGAATTATTACAATTAGCCAGTTAAGGAGCAGATGAAGATAACCAGTGAAAAGGCCTCTGGTCCTTGAGTCAGAAGATTCGGCTCTTTTTTACACTAGCTGGGCATATTACCTCAATTCTTGCAACTGCAAAATAAGAATGTTGAAATAAGCAGAATCAGCCTGTGATTGTCTTCTTTCAGTAAACACTAGGAATATTATTGTTGGCATGTTTGTGGCAAATCCAACAATGTTACTCCATTCTTAGATACCATAATGGTGTCTGTCTTACATACACACACACACACATAATTCCTATTACTACTAGTCAGAATAATTGATTATGATCCAGTGGGTCTTTGGGAGAATGATTCCCGTTGATCATATTCTCATTCTTTTAACAGAAAGCCTAATTTTTAAAGATCTTAGAGCAGTTTTGACTCTTGTTAATTCATGCTGAGGCAAAGAAAAGTACAAAATGCAAAGGAATGTTTGACCAAAAAGCGTGTGAAAACATGCTAATACTCACTATTAATTATGGGGATAAAATTAAAACTGTAGTATAGTATATGGTATGGTATTGTATAGTAAGGTATAGTTACACAACCATCTTATTGGCAAAGTCATTAAATCTAATAATGTCAAGTGTTAGGGGAATGTGGGAAACCATTATTGATGGGAATGTAAATTGGTTCAACTACGTTGGGGAAATATCTAGCAATAACAAGTGTATCGTTATCTCTTCCTACAATAATACTGTGTAACAAACCACCACCCAAATTTAGTGTTTTAAACTAAGAACAATTTATTGCTTCTGATGGGCTCACTCAGGCATCTGTGGTCAGTTATAGGTCAGCTAGAAAAGTCTAGCAAGTCTTGACAAGTCACATGGTTGGTTTGGGGCTGGCTAAAGGCTGGTCTAGGATGGCTGATGAGATGCCTGGGTTTTCCTCCACATGTTTCTTATGTGTGTCTGTTCTACCCTCCAGCAGGCTAGGCACATTCTCTTGGAAATCTCAGAGAAGCAAGAGTGAGCAAGTTTAATCATGCAAGGATGCAAGCAGAAATGCACACTTTTCAAGCCTACGCTTGCATCACATTCATTGCCATCCGACTAGCCAAAGCAAATCACATAGCCAAGTTCAGGGTTACACTATTATAAGAAAAAGTGTGTGGACTATCTGACTCATCAAGTTGCATGGAAGACTCCTATCCTATGACCTAACAATTCCATTCATAAATCTCTGACCTATATGTTCAAGGAGACATGAATAGGTCTATTGATTATGATATTGTTTGTAATTATAAAAAGAAATTGGAAAGGCCCTACATGTCCACCAAGAGAAATGTTAAAAATTTGATAGAGTCATACAACAGATACCATGACAGAGCAAAAATGAGTAAACTAGATCTATAGCTTGCACAAGATATGAATCTTCAAAACCAAATATTAAGTAAAGAAAGCAAGTCGAGGAAGGATATATAGAAAATACTATTATTTATGAAAATTAAAGTAACAGAAACACAGCATGAAAGTGATTCTTTGTTTATGGAAACATATGCAGTAAAATACCAACTTATGTGGTTCCCTCTGGGAAGGTGGAAGAGAGGAAGAGAAGCAGCAAGAGAGGGAGGGGAAATGGAAAAGGGCTGGATTCTGCTGTGCCTGAATTATGTCTTTAAGGAATTGGTAATAGAAATATAGGTCTGGTATACTCTTCTTAATTGTGAAATAATTCATAATATTAAAAATATTCTAAGAGAAATATTCTGTATACATGAAACATACAGAGTTCTATCTAGGAAAGCATGAAGAACTCTTTTACCCATGTAAGAAAGAAGTCTATATATGACTGAATGGACCAATGCAAATAAACTGACATTTTCTTGGGATGACATGACAGCAAGGTTGGTGATGTAAGAAAGAAACCCAGTTAACAAAACCCAAGGAGGCTTCTGTTCAGTATTCAAGCAAATTGTCAGAGCAGACCAGCCTCTATTAATCAAAACCAAGAGAGGGTCCACTTACAGATAAAGTGAGTATAAGAAAATATCTCTGTGGAGGTATTGTCACCCACACAACAATGGCAATAAAAACTTTGCATGTGCATATCCCTAACTCAGTCTTGTTTGGTGGCTCCATTTCATGGAGTGGTCCTGAAATAGACTAGGGATAGAAGGAGAAAATGGAACCCTCAGACCCCATTGGCCAGTGTTACTCCAAGGGTGGTCCATGAACCAGCAACACAGGCATCATCTTGGAGCTTGAGAGAAAAGCAGATTCTCGGGCCCTGCTCCAGACCTTCTGAATCAAGATACCTGGGGGTGGAGCCCAGCAATCTCTGTTTTAACCAGCCCTCCAGTTGATTCCAATGCATACCCAACTTTGAAAAACACGGTCACAAATTCTTTTTTTTTTTTTTTTTTTTTTTTTTTTTTGGTACGCGGGCCTCTCACTGTTGTGGCCTCTCCCGTTGCAGAGCACAGACTCCGGATGCGCAGGCTCAGCGGCCGTGGCTCACGGGCCCAGCC
Organism: Globicephala melas; assembly: GCF_963455315.2. NCBI lineage: Eukaryota > Metazoa > Chordata > Mammalia > Artiodactyla > Delphinidae > Globicephala > Globicephala melas. The sequence goes on along the minus strand of NC_083328.1, from coordinate 48,236,206 downwards.
GCTCCACGGAATGTGGGATCCTCCCTGACCGGGGCACGAACCCGCGTCCCCCACATCGGCAGGCGGACTCCCTGCCACTGAGCCACCAGGGAAGCCCCGCAACCTGTTTTAAAATAATTAGCAGTTACTGGCATCTAAGCAATGACTTGTAATTACTCCAGTCTCACTGCGAAATGTTTACAGGAGGTTTCCATGAGACTATGATGAGAAATGAGGCAGCTAAAGCAGGAATTTCAGCTCTTACTGTACTGAAATATATTTATTATTACACTAGTCATCTTAGTACAATACCAAAGTTGGGAACTGAAGAACTAAGAAGGCAACTGAAAAATATATCTATTCACACTTTTTATTTTCCACACTTTATACCTTGTACATTGCTTTTTGATTTAAAAAATTATATAGCTCTCTTTTGATATATATCAAACACATCACTATCTATTCCATAGAGATTTCTAACAGAAGGATGAACTGTTCAGATTCAAATCATATTTTTATTTGCCTTGATGAAATAAAATGCCATGGAATTTAATGGAATGCTATAGAAAACTACTTTAACTTTTATTCTAGTGGTCACATCTATAAAAGTGGTCACTAAAAAAAGTGCTGAAACACTTTTTTATTCTATTACTATTGATATTCATATATTAGTATATTCCAGCCACCATTCTGTGTTTTAAGAATAAATTAGTAATAAACCAATGCAGCTGCTGATCTCATGGGGCTTACAAGCTGAATTGGAGTTGGGGACACAGACAAAAAAATCAACAATGGTATAATATGTTGTAGAGTGTGCAAAGGTCCTGAGGCAGGAGCGTGCTGGGGTTTTAGAGAAATAGCCATTAGGCCAACTTGGCTGAAGCTAAGTAAGAGAAGAGAGTAGCCGAGGTAAGTTACATAAACCTATTTGATTTGGCAGTGTGAGAGCAATCATCTCTTTCCATGCCAAAAGAGATTTTGGAGCATTTTCCCAAATCAATCAACTTCATTTCCTATGCTCTATGCAAATTATGCAGCTGAAACCAAAATGCAATTAAGAGGACAGTTTGCTCTCCTGTCAGTAATGATGAACTCTTTATATGCTGTCTGGGATGTAATGTTGCCTGCACAGTTGGGCAAGCCAGGAAGAGAATGCCAGTGCTGTTAAATGGTGCCTTCTTCCTCTGTGTTAGGAGAGCTCTCTTGCTCCTCTGCCATCATTTTTTTGCAGTTTAGAAACATGTTTCTATCTGAAGGTAACTGGCATAGGCAAATGGAGAATAACCATCACACCTTGAAATTGATGTATTATTTTTCAGATTGAGAAAATATATTTTGAAGATTAAAAAGAGGCATAACATGGAAATACTTTATGCCTTATAATTTACCAGAGTGGCTTCCTATATAGGTGGAGACTGACAGTTAAATCACTTACGCATCAATCCTGGGCCCGGGGTTGCCTCCTTATTTCAGTTTTAACTTTTCCAATTCCATGTAGATTAGCTAGCTGTAGGGAAATGAGGCTGGCACTGGAGGGGAGGCAGGGAAAGGGAAGTTGAAGATGTATGTTTTTATTTTCAAGACCAATAATATCCATGCCTTTAAAATTGTATAAGCACAAAGTTATCATGTTAATAGAATGAGTAATTCTACTGATAAATTAGGACATTCCTAGGTCAGATATCTCACACAAAATATGCATAATCTGTTTGTTATATATGAGTAAAATGAAGATAAAACAGTATTTTTAGCATACAAGGACTTTGAAAGTGTTTGTTCAAAGATTTATAGCATATGCAAATTTGAAACCTCCTTCCAGTGTTTTTGTGATTCTTTTTCATTAAAATAAGAAAACCACCAAAGCAGCTGCCTGGATATTGCCCTAAATTTTATACTTTCTCTCTTTCTGGTTTTCACTTTCCCTTCTCCACACCTACATATGTGTTTGTATCGCTCAAGTGTTATAAAAGTAATCTTGAACATTCTCTACTATCATCTTAAATTACCTAGTTGCATGTTATTGATATAACATTAATAAGTAATAAACAATATTTAAATTTAAAACTTATTATTAATATTTAAATTCAAGAATCCTGCCTCAGTAAACCTTTTAGTCTTGTCTCTTCCTAAAAAAAAATCATAAAACAAAATTTAAAAACAAAGCAAAACAAAAAGTAAGACATTGAAATGATAGGAAAGAATTATAACAGAAGGGAGCATCAGCAGCATTAAGGTGCTGCCAGGTTTCTGAAGGCAGAAGGTGGCTGTAATCATGCCAACAGGTGATTTGAATGAGCTTGGAAGTTGGTAGTTGAATGTGGGGTTTTCATTTGGTGGCCTGTGAAATCAGCTGATACAGAGAACAGAACTGGGAGAAGGGACAGAATGTATTGGGTAGCTGATTTCTTTGCTAAATGCTTACAGAATAGCTTCTCCAGCCCTCTTTCATCCCTTGAGTGCAGTTGCAGAACTCATTCCCAGAATAAAGCCAGAGATTCTCTCTAAAGAAACAGAAGTTCTGGGCAGAGCTTGGGCATCCAGAACAGGGGTTAGTGCTCTAGATTAGGACCCATTTTATTATGCCATTTGGAGGAGAGGCAGGGCCTCTTGAATGCTCTCTTCTCAGGGAGTGAAAGAGAAGCCAGCCAGATGACATCCTCTCATCACATACACAGAGTCACAGTGAGTCCTCTCCTTTAGTATTGAAGCTGGTAAAGGCTGAGCACAGCTGCTGACGCTATTAACCTAGTCCTTCAACAATAAATCACTGGATAACCAAGCAGCATGTCCAAGCATTTGAAGAAAACTGGCAATGAAAAGGAGAAAGAACAAGATGAGCCAAAAGACAAATAGACTCAAGGACTTACATAAAAAATTTAGGGAGGGCTTCCCTGGTGGCGCAGTGGTTGAGAGTCCGCCTGCCGTTGGAGGGGACGTGGGTTCGTGCCCCGCTCTGGGAAGATCCCATATGCCGCGGAGCAGCTGGGCCCGTGAGCCATGGCCGCTGAGCCTGTGCTCTGCAATGGGAGAGGCCACAACAGTGAGAGGCCCACGTACCGCAAAAAAAAAAAAAAAAAAAAAAAAAGATACTCAATTAAAGTTTGCAAAACAAAATGCCATTACACAACAGTCAGAATAGCTACAGTTAAATAGACTGCCAATACCAATATTGGTGAAGATTTAGAGGAACTAGAACCTTCCTATGTAGCTGGTAGGAGTGATATTGGTGCAACTGCTTTGGAAATGGTTTGGTAATATCTTCTAAAACAATGTAACCACACTCTATGCCCTAGATGTAACAAAATAGAACACACTAGAAATGTGAATATATGTGCACCAAACAAAAATGTTCTTAACAACTTCATTTATGATGGCCAAAGACTGGGGAAAAAACCTCAAACGTGTAAACATTAGAAAGGATAAGTTTTTATATATTCATAAAATCAAATACTATTTGGAAATTGAGATAAATAAGCCACTTCTATAAGCAACAATGTGGATAAATCTCACGAACCTAATTTTGAGTGACAGGAGTCAGTCGTGCAAGAATTTTTAGTATTTTGTTTCTACGTATATAAATTTCTAAAACAGGCAGAACTATTAAGGTATTAGAAATCAGGAAAATGATGCTTTATGAGAAGAAGGGGGTAGTAATTGAGAATGGGGCACAAAGGGGGCTTCTGAGGCAGAGATAGTGTTTTCTTTCTTGCCTAGTGTTGTGATTATACTTATGTGATCATTTTTGAGATGATTCATCAAGCTATAATTTGACTACTTTTCTATATGCATATTATACCTAATTAAAAAGTTTTAAAATAAACACAATGGAATTACATGCTAAAGATTAAGAATTGGATTGGCATTAAAATTCTCACATCAGCAGCCTTGTATCTTAAAAGATGGTGTAATTATGCCTTCAAAACTTTGAGGGAAAAAATAGGGGCCCAGAATTCGAGGAAATAAAAGATATATTCATTCATGTGAGGACTCATTAAATTCACCTCTTATATACCATTTCTAGAAGAATCCAGGAGAAATTCAAAGTCCTTAGGAAACAATAGAGCTAACCCAGGAGAACAATAAAAAGAAATAATGACAACTGTGCTTATGGCCTAGAAGCATTTTATATCATCCAACAAGTAGCATGATAAGGAAAGTGGATGTTTTAAGCAATGTGATAAAATACAAATTCTTTCTGACAAGAAAAAAAAAAGAAAAGAAATGCAAAAAATTCTCCAAGAGATTTATAAAGTTGTATAAGAAAATTATGTTACAAATTTGAAGCAAACTGAAATGTGTCATTATACTGAACAAATGATGGAATGTAATAGAATATATTTAACCTTGATTGAAATATTCCCCTTCAAGTGAATCAGGTGAGGGACCTAGGATTACTTCTTTGTGAATTCAGTCACGTCACTGATTTCTGTTAATCATCATATTTTTAACATTGCTTATTGGTTCATGATTTTCAGAACCAAACTATGGATGAAAAACCTTATTATGAATAGAGATCAGAATGTAAATGCTACACAATACTGTCAAAGCAATGCAATGCTTGGCAGATTCTGACAAGTGGTAGAGATGGGGGCTGTGAAAGCCAAGTGCAAAGCACATTAATGCCTCATCTTATATGGTGAGAAATTGAGAGTTACAGCTTAAAGCTGATGTGTCTAAAATAGAGATCTTGGCATATGATTTAAATTTTTAAAAAATGTAATTAACAAACATAGAAGGGGGAAGAGAAAGTAGATGGAGGACATATAGAGAGAATAAATATTTCTTGTGTCAATATAAAGCCTGAACAGACACTGCTTAGTGTTGATAAATCCAGACACAAAGGCACAATCAATTTTACTTAATATTACCTCCAACGGCCTAAAGGTAGAATAGACAATAATTGTTGTCTCTGAAGAGAGGGTGCGGAGGGTGAAGGAATGAGAAAGATATAAGGGAGAGTCTTTCTTTTCATTTTGTGCCTCTTTCTTTTTTCCTTATGCTTTCTGTCTATATGCTTGCATTACATCTATTAAAATAATAACTAATACAAATTCTCAATTAAGACAAAAATAATTGTCAAGGAAATTACCTAGAAGCAGAAAAGTTTATGTAGTCGTTCATATACAGATTCTCAATTAAGACAAAAATAATTGTTAAGGAAATTATAGAAGCAGAAAAGTTTAAGTAGTAGTTCGTATACAAAACCCATAGTTGGAAGTCTTATGCTAAAGACCTTATTTTGGTACCTCTGTGAAATGATCTTGTTTTGCTTTCTGTGGTAGACTGCAAAGTTGGCTTCATACTTCACAGCTCTTTTCTCTTAGAGGTGGGTTTTTCCCATCCCCTGGAATCTGGCTGGCCCTGTGACTTGCTTTGGCTAGTGGAATAGTAGCAAATGTGATAACAAGAGGCTTGAAAAGTGTTGATAAATTGGGGCTTACACTTGCTACTCTTGGAACCTGAGATTTCTATGTGAAGAAATCTGAGTAGGCTGCTGAATGATGAGAAGCTTGTGGTCCCCAAGAGATGACCAACATCTAGGATATGAATGAGGTTTTGCTAGATTATCCAGCCATCAGCTAGCTGACCAAAGACTCCTGAGTGAGCCTGGCCAAGACCAGCTGAACAATCCAAGATCATATGAACTGTCCAGCCAAATCACAGAACTGTGAGCTAAGAAAGTGGTCATTGTTTTATGTTTTGAACTGTCTGTTATGTCGTCAAAGCCAACTGATAACACTTCCTATGAATATGGGCATTTTGCTTACTACCATCTCATAGGAATTTTTTGAATACTAACAAGATCAGAATGGATAAGATTCTTGAGATATTACTGGAAAAGCAAATTTAGTGTGTCTTTTGATTAATAGTGTATATTTAATAAATATATCTTTAAATACATGATGAGTTTTTCGGTTCACAAAATTTATGTGACTCTCTCTTCATTGTTCCATGTCTGTGGTACAAACGTTCTTGCTAAAAATACTTGTACCTATTTACGATCACATAAATCTGCCCAGATACTGCTTTGCAATGCTTTGTACATCAAACCTGCCTTGAGATACCACCAGCACAAAAAGGACTAGGTAAAAGATTGAACTGGGATTAAATGTTAGGCTTTGTCAACTGTAAAATTCACAAGGGAGCATTAGTTAGGATTTTCAGCTCTCCAACTAACAAAGACAAGGATTTGCTCAGCACTATTCAAGAAAGTCAGTGGATATTTCCAAGAACTTTCACTTTTTCAGAGATAGTGAAAACTAGATTTCTTTAGGAAATAATTCAAAAGCCCAGTTAAAGTTTAGGATTGAGGAATTATCTTTGTTTTTTAAAGGGCTATCAAATTAAAGAAAACTCTAAAGGAAAAAATTAACAATCTAGATTCACCACAGTTGAAAATATCTAGATTAGGTTATTTAGATTTTTCACAACTAGTTCAAGGGTCAAACTTGAACTACATCAAGGTGTCAAGACCATTCCTTTGGAAATAATAGTCTTTTCAAATAAATGGAGCCTAGACAACTGGATATCCACGTGCAATAGAATGGGCTTGGACCCCTTCTTTACACCAAACACAAAAATTTAATTAAAACTGGATTCTAGACCTAAATGTAAGAGCTAAAACTGTTAAACTCTTGGAAGAAAATATAGTAGTAAAATCTTTGAGACCTTGAATTATACAAAGTCTTCTCAGATATGATACCAAAAGCACAAGTGCTAAAAGAAAAGAAAAATAAATTAGACTTCATCACAATTAAAAACTTCTTTAATTTTTTAAAATAAATTATTTATTTGTTTATTTTTGGCTGCGTTGGGTCTACATTGCTGTGTGTGGGCTTTCTCTAGTTGCTGCAGGAGGGGGCTACTCTTTGTTGTGGTGCGTGGGCTTCTCATTGCAGTGGCTTCTCTTGTGATGGAGCATAGGCTCTAGGCACGTGGGCTTCAGTAGTTGTGGCACATGGGCTTCAGTAGTTGAGGTGCGTGGGCTTCAGTAGTTGTGGCACGCAGGCTCAGTAGTTGTGGCTTGCGGACTCTAGAGCACAGGCTCAGTAGTTGTGGTGCACGGGCTTAGTTGATCCACGGCATGAGGGATCTTCCCAGACCAGGGCTCGAACCTGTGTCTCCTGCACTGGCAGGAGGATTCTTAACCACTGTGCCACCAGGGAAGTCCTAAAACCTTTTTTTAATATTTTCATTTTTAATTGAAGTATAGTCAATTTACAATATTATATTAGTTTCAGGTGTACAATATAATGATTCAATATTTTTATAGATTATACTCCATTTAAAGTTATTATAAAATATTGACTATATTCCCTGCACTGAACAATATATCCTTGTAGCTTATTTAATTTACACTTAGTAGTTTGTACCTCTTAATCCGTTACTCCTATCTTGACCTGCTCCCCTTCTCCGTCCCCACTGGTAACCACTAGTTTGGTCTCTATATCTGTGAGTCTGCTTCTGTTTTGTTATATTCATTTATTTGTTTTATTTTTTAGATTTCACATATAAGTGATTTTGTACAATGTTTGTCTTTGTCTGACTTAATTCAATATTAAGAATTTAATATTGAATTAAATATTAAATTTAATATTAATACTAAATGAAATGCATAATTTCATTCTTTTTTATGGTTAAGTAATATTCTATTATATATATAAAATATATATTATATATATTATATATATATTATATATATATATATATATGCATGGCACATTTTCTTTATCCATTCATCTGTTGATAGGCACTTAGGATGCTTCCATATCTTGGCTATTCTAAATACTGCTACTATGAATATTGGGGTGCATGTATCTTTTCAAATTAGTGTTTTTGTTTTCTTTGGGTATATGCCCAGCAGTGGAATTGCTGGATCATATGGTAGTTTGGGTTTTAGTTTTTTGAGAAACCTCCATACTATTTTCCATAGTGGCTGCACCAATTTATAATCCCACTAACAGTGTAATAGGGTTGCCTTTTCTCCACATCCTTGCCAACATTTGCTATTTATAGACTTTTTGACAATAGTCATTTTGACAGGTGTGAGGTGATATCTCATTGTGGTTTTGATTTGCATTTCTCTGATGATTAGTGATGTTGAACATTTTTTTCATGTGCCTGTTGGCCATTTGTATATCTTCTTTGGAAAAATGTCTATTCAGGTCTTCTACCCATTTTTAAATTGGGTTGTTTTTTGTTTTATGTTTTTGATATTGAGTTGTATGAGCTGTTTATTTTTGGATATTAACCCCTTATCATCATGCCATTTGCAAATATTTTCCTACCACTCAGTAGGTTGTCTTTTTATTTTGTAGATGGTTTCCTTTGCTGTGAAAAAAAAAAAAACTTTTAAGTTTATTTACGTCCCATTTGTTTATTATTGATTTTGCTTCCTGTGCCTTAGGAGACAGATACCCCAAAATATTGCTATGACTTATGTCAAAGAGTGTTCTGCCTATATTTTCTTCTAGGAATTTTATGGTTTCCTGTCTTACATTTAGGTCTTAAATCCATTTTGAGTTTGTTTTTGTATATGATGTTCTAAATTCATTCTTTTACTTGTAAATATCCATTTTTCCCATCCCCACTTGTTGAAAATACAGTATTTTCTCCATTGTATATTCTTGCCTCCTTTGTCATAGATTAGTTGATCGTAGGTGCATAGGTTTATTTCTGGGCTTTCTATTCTGTCCCACTGATCCATGTGTCTGTTTCTGTGCCAGTACCATACTGTTTTTATTACTGTATCTTTGTTAGTATAGTCTTCAGCCAGGGAGCATAATTCCTCCAGCTCTGTTCTTCCTTCTCAATATTGTTTTGGCCATTCAGGGTCTTTGTGTTTTCATACAAATTTTAGAATTATTTGCTCTAGTTCCATGAAAAATGCCATTGGTATTTTGATAGGGATTGCATTGAATCTGTAGATTACTTTGGGTAGTATGGACATTCTAACATCGTGCTCAATGGTGAAAAGCTGAAAGCTTTTCCTTTAAAATCAGGAACAAGACAAGGTTGCCCATTCTCACCACTTCTATTTAACATAGTATTGGACGTTCTAGCCGTAGCAATCAGATAAGAAAAAGAAATAAAAGGTATTAAGATTGGAAGGGAAGAAGTAAAACTGTTACTATTTGCAGATGACATGATACTATATACAGAAAATACTAAAGTCTACACCAAAAAAACCTATTAGAATTAATAAATGAATTCAGTAAAATTGCAGGATACAAGATCAATACACATAAATCTGTTGCTTTTCTATATGCTAATAATGAACTATCAGAATGAGAAAATAAGAAAACAGTTCCATTTAAAATCATATCAAGAAAGAATAAAATACCTAGGAATAAACTTAACCAAAGAGGCAAAAGAGCTATACTCTGAAAACTATAAAACATTGATGAAGAAAATTGAAGTTGATACAAAGTAATGGAAAGATATCTTATGTTCATGGATTGGCAAAATTTAAAAATATTTTGAGCTTCAAAGGACACCATAAAAAATGTGAACAGACAACCTACAGAATGGGATGAACTATTTGCAAATCATACATCTGATGAATGTCTAGTATCTAGAATATATAAACAATTATTACAATTCAACAACCAAAGACAAAGAACCCAATTAAAAAATGGGCAAAGACTCTCAATAGACATTTCCACAATTAAGATACCAATGGTCAATAAGCACATGAAAAGATGCTGAACATCATTTGCCATTAAAGAAATGCAAATCAAAACCACAGGATAACACTTCACATCCACTAGGATGGCTAGAATCAGAAAGACCGATAATGACAAGTGTTGGTGAGGTTGTGGAGAAATTGGAAGCCTTGTGTATTGCTGCTAGGAATGTAAAATGGCACAGCTGCTTTGGAAAACCATCTGGAAGTTTTCAAATGGTTAAACAAAGAGCTACTGTAAGGTCCAACAATTCCACTCCTAGGTATACACCCAAAGAAATAAATATGTGTGTGCACACAAATACTTGTATATAAATATTTGTAATAGCATTATTCATAATAGCCAAAAATTAGAAACAAATGTCCCTCAGCTGATGAATGGATAAATAAAATGTGACATATATATACAATGTAATACTATTTGGCCATAAAAATAAATAAAGTACTGATACATTATACAATGTGGATGAACCTTGAAGACATCCTAAGTGAAAGAAACCAGTCACAGAAGGCCATATTATATAATTTCATTTATATTCAATGTCCAGAAGAGGCAAATCCATAGAGACAGAAAATAGATTAGTGGATTTTTGGGGGCTCATGGGAGGAGGGAATGGGGACTGACTACTAATGGGAATGAGGTTTCTTTTGGGGGTGATGAAAATATTCTAATTGTGGTGATGGTTGCACAACTTAGTGAATATACTTAAATCCACTGAATTGTTTAATTTTGTGAATTGTATGGTATGTGAATTATATTTCAATGAAACTATTATGTTTTAAAAATTATATCAGATGACTTACTTAACCTCACGTGAATAAATTACCTAACCTTAAAGTCCTTCACCAAATAAAAATAAATTTGACAGGTTTCAGTATTTAAGAGATATTAGAGGAATCTTTTATTTTGAGTCCATGTTTTTTAAAAAGCTAGATATATAAAACTCAAATTTGTTAACTTAGGACAAACTTCCTGAACGCTAGGAGAAAAAGGTATTTGGTACTCTGTCCTTGGTCAAAAACAATGTTAGGCTGTTGTTGTCCTAGCTATTATTCTATACCAGGTTGTCCAAGCTATTATTTAGGAGAAGCATCAAGATAAATTCTGAGGATTTAAAAAATATCAGATGTAAGTGAAAACAAAATTAAAAATGTTTTTTAAGTTCTTTTTTTCCCAGCATATTCATGTGAAAAACACATGGTAATATTTCATCTTTGTTTCTTTATTCAGCTTGCCAAAGAAACAGGCAAGGTGTGATATTTTAATCATCTGTGTTGCTTTAATATTCTAGTGACATATATATATATATATTTTTGCTGTAAACTCTGCAAGAGTCATTTCCCAAGCAGACTCTATGAGAAGAAATGAGAAAAACTTTTTATGTTATTTTGCATGAGAAACTCATCAGACAAACTGATAAATACTTAATAAAAAGAGTTTATGGGAAGAGGATAAGGAGTGGGTGTTGAGGAGAGAGAACTGAAATCAAATTAGTCATTATTTTTAGAGTAAAATAAGATTGATTTAAAATATAATTAATTACCAGATTGGGTTCAGATTACTATTATGTATTTAGGTTAACTCCTAATTTATGTTTGCTGATCTTCTCCCCTCCTACATTGTAAAATTTTCAAAGTCAAGTAAGAAATAACCAGTTTCTTATCCAAATTATCAGCAAAAGACAGAGTGCTTAATAATAGCTATAATGGCCACTTTAATTCTGCATTAGGTAAAGCACCCTTGTTTGTTCTTTAAAGCATTGTCAGGTGTAGGGATGTATTATTATTTTTCATTACAGGTGAGGAAATGGAGCCTCATACAGATAAAATTATTCAATAGTTTATTTATGTAAAGTTAAGTGTATAGTGAGGACTAAAGTCCAAGTCATTTGCTAAATCCCTTATTTAACAATTATGTAGTAGACTTATGCTATAGATTGGCCTATAACTAATGACTGGTCTACATAAGGAGGGACATGGATGTGCTTTCCAGCTAACTCAAAACCCTGGAAATTGGTGTATAAACAGGTAAAAGTAAGTTTCCTGGAACAACTGAATGTGTCCAGTGCATTCTAAACATACCCAGTCAGGTGTACCAGTGCCAGCTGAAACCCTATTCAAGACCCCAGAGCCTTGTTAGAACTGAATGTTTCTCCTAACTCATTCTCGTGGATTCTGCTCCATCCACACTCTCTACCTATGGCCAGCCTGTCCTATGTTTTGAAGAAAACACAGATAGCTCATGTTACTTCTACTCATTAGCCCTACACACAGCCTCCAGAGCTGCAAAGACCAGTTATTCCCTCTTTTTTATGAGTAAGTGTTCAAAGATAGCTTTTATGAATGCTCCTTTAGATAACTTCTTTCTCTACAACAAAAAGAAACAACCTACGTGCCCATTATTGGATGAATGGATAAAGAAGATGTGGCACATGTATACAATGGAATAATACTCAGCCATAAAAAGAAACGAAATTGAGCTCTTTGTAATGAGGTGGATAGACCTAGAGTCTGTCATACAGAGTGAAGTAAGTCAGAAAGAGAAAGACAAATACCGTATGCTAACACATATATATGGAATCTAAGAAAAAAAAATGTCATGAAGAACCTAGGGGTAAGACAGGAATAAAGACACAGACTTACTGGAGAACAGACTTGAGGATACGGGTAGGGGGCAGGGTGAGCTGTGACAGGGCAAGAGACAGGCATGGACATATATACACTAACAAACGTAAGGTAGATAGCTAGTGGGAAGCAGCTGCATGGCACAGGGATATCAGCTCGGTGCTTTGTGACCGCCTGGAGGGGTGGGGTAGGTAAGGAGGGTGGGAGGGAGGGAGACGCAAGAGGGAAGAGATATGAGAACATATGTATATGTATAACTGATTCACTTTGTTATAAAGCAGAAACTAACACACCATTGTAAAACAATTATACCCCATTAAAGATGTTTAAAAAAAAGAATGTTATTTCAAAAACTTCTGATAAATTGTACAATAGTTGAATGTTGTCCACGTGTGTCTTGCATTCATTTCTCTTTCTGATGTGACACCATATTGGGGTAACTATCCTTGTCCCCGATTTATTCTACATGTTCCAGTTGTTGACTCTACCACCAGATCAATTTTCCTCAGCCTGGCTAAGCAGTGAATTCCTTCCCCCTAGTTGTAGGAATGGAATTGCAACCCAAGCCAGGCCAATAGAAATCAACTCCAGGACTTCTGTTGCAACTATTAGGTAAAAAAGCTTACTATTGGTGTTGCCAAGCAAAAATGGTGAGATGTAATCCCAGAGCTTCTCAGAATCAATACTTGGCAAGAGACTGCCTGAGAGTGAAGCCCACACAGAGGAAGGCTGTACCAAGAGTTGGAGAGATGGAGAGAGATTGAGGACATCACATGAATCCTTAGACCACACCCTACCTAAAGCAAGATATGTCTCAGCTTTTCATACACATGGCCAATGAAGTCCCTTTTAAAGAATAAGATCATTTGATTTGCATTCTGTGAATTGCCTCCAAAATAATCCTTTCTAAATCCAAAATTTCTGGATTCTTCACCATCCTCCTCTCTGTTATGAACACCCTCGGCTAAGGTAATGTGAATGAATGGTGCCTCCAACTAATACCCACATTATCAACATAGCAAATATATTATGTGAATAGAAGGTGGGGTTTTAATAGGGGATGAGATTGGGTAAGTGTTTTGGGAGTAACCTTTGAAGACCTTGATTGCCATGCTAAGATTTTAGACTTTATTTTTTTACATAAAGAATCCCGTTGAAGTTTTTTGAAGAGAAGAATGGCATGATGTAGTCTGTGTTCTTGTGCTTAAAATAAAAGCCTCTGGAGGCAGAGGGAGAGCTGTTTTGAAGAACAAGAGGCTTGAAGTCAGAAGGAAGTTATCCAATTAATGAAGGAGAGGAGCTGAGAAAATCCGGTCTGTCTGTAGCACTTAAAAGGAAGAAATAATGGAAATACTGGTAAAAGTTGCAGAATTTCACAATGCTTGGTCGTGGAAATAATCAAATAAAATATGTGGTTCTGAGCCAGAGGCTTTTTCAAAATTTCCTTTTCTTCTCTGTATTCCGTTATTCCACTCATTGGTACTTTCTAAAACTTCAATTTATTTGTATTTAAGGAAACTGTGTAGCGTAGTCTCATGCTCTTCACTGGATTACTTTTCAAGGCACTATTGTTAAAGTAAATTTAGATTTTGTATTATATCTGTGCTTTAATTTCTAGTTATTTTTATGAGTAATCCAAAATTTTTCTTTGATTTTATTGAATTATATCGTAATTTTCGTTTTGGCCTGATACCGTGATTAATTTTTTTCTAGGAACTATTGCTAAATAAAAAACCACCGGAAATGAGGAGTCAGTCAACACCTACCATTTTATTATGTTTGTGGATTTCTGTGGCCAGGAATTCAGTCAGAGCACAGCAAGAATGGCTTGTCTATGCTTTCTGATGTCTGGGGCCTCAGCCAGGGAAATTATAGCTGGGATGGTCTGAGGGATTGTCATAACCTGGGGGCTTCTGGAGCTTAGGTTGGAATAAATTGAAGACTCAGCTCGGGTGGGACTGTCAGCTTGAACTCTTACACATAACCTCTCCAAATGGCTTGGGCTTCTTCACAACATGGCGACTGGATTCTGAGATGTGGTATCCAAAGGGAAACATTTAGAGAGTGAGCATTTAGGAGACATGGGGGAAAATGCATGGATTTAATGGCCTAGTCTCAGAAGTCACATAGCATCACTTCTGTTTACTCTATTAGTTAAAGAAAGCCACCCAGATTCAAATTGAGAGGACATAGACTCTACTTTAATGTGAAGAATGCCAACAAATATGCACCCATTTAAAAAAACTGACACAATTTCATAGACTTTCTTTGAGTACTTGCAAAGTTGTGCTTTCCAATTGTAGTATGTAAAATCAGCATATGCCTATAACCTCTACTGTACAATTTCTTGCACTGATGCACTCTATATTTTCATATGTCAGATTAATAATGATAAAATTGTGAATCTATTATTATGGTATTTTATAGATTATTTACTTTCAATCAATTCTCATTTAATGTAATTCATTATTCATCTTTGTTATTAAATGTTCAGTTATAAACATTGCTTCTATCTTCACATTCACTCATTCAATGAAAATTTACTTTATACCTACCATATGCCGGGTATTCTCTGATAGCAGTGGTCTGCAAACTCTGACCTATGGGCCAAATCTGGCTTGCTGTCAGCTTCTGCATGGCTTGTGAACTAAGAATAGTTTTAATATTTTTAAGTATTTGAAAAAAAATCAAAAGAAGAATAATATTCATGACACTTGAAAATTATATGAAACTTAAATTTTGGTGTCCATAAATATGTGTTGGAATCCAGCCATACTCACTTATTCATTTATGTACTGTATGACTACTTTTGTACCACAAAAGCAGAATTGATTAGTTTTAACAGACCATATGGCCCATCAAGCCTAAAATATTTACTATTTGGCCCATTACAGAACACATTCACCAACACTCCTAGAGTATACAGTGTTCATAAAACATATAGAAATCCTCACTTTCTGGAGCTTATATTTTGGTAAGAACAATCCAAGCACCATATATAGATAAAACATGTAGTGTGCTAAGTAGTGCTAAGGAGGAAAAGAGAGCAGGAGAGGGAAATATGCAACCTCAAGACAGGGGAGTGAAGTTTTGGCTAGTGTGGCCAGGGACGGTCCCATTGTGATCGTGAGTTTTCCATGAAGACCTGAAGGAGGTACCTTGGGAAAGAGCCTTCCAGGCAGATGAAACAGCCAGTGCAAAGGATTCCAGTGTGGCTGGGAGTGAAAGGAAAGGTAATTCATAGGAGATAAAGCCAGACAGATGAAGTCAGGTAAAGATGAGTCAGGAGATTTAGGCTCCTGTAGGTCACTGAAAACAATCATGCTTTTATTTGGGAGGTTTGGTGTTTGAGGTGCAGGCAGGTGGGGAGTCAGTGTGAGAAATACAGTGTGTGTGGCAGAGAAAGGAAAGACGGTGGGGCAGCACCGAGACATTCTAGTTCCTGGAGGGACTTGGTATTGGGGCTGACACCTTAACTTGGGTGCCAGACCCAGACTTAAAGGAAAATAGAACATAACACAGCAAAACAAACTAAAGCAATTCATTTGGCTGGTAGTCAGTGGTAGGGCAAGAAGGTGAAGAATACAATGACATTACTGCTAATAAGGTTCAGTCGAGGTACGTGTTTGTAGATGAGTAAGAACTACATTTCTGTAGGAAGTGCATTAGTTTCTTATGGCTGCATTAACAATGTAAAACCAACTTGTTGGGCTTCCCTGGTGGCGCAGTGGTTGGGAGTCCGCCTGCCGATGCAGGGGGCGCGGGTTCGTGCCACGGTCCGGGGGGATCCCGTGTGCCGCGGAGCGGCTGGGCCCATGGGCCGTGGCCGTTGGGCCTGCATGTCCAGAGCCTGTGCTCCGTGGCGGGAGGGCTGCAGCAGTGAGGGGCCCGCGTACTGCAAAAAAAAAAAAAAAAAAAAAAAAATTAAAACCAACTGGTTGCCTCAAACAACAAATGTTGATTATCTCATACTTCTGGAAACTGAAAGCCCAAAATAAATGTATCTACAGAGTCGATTCCTTTTTGGAAGCTCTGGAGGAGATCACTTCCATGCCTCTCTCTTGTCTTCTGGTGGTTGCTGGCAATCCTCTGCATTCCTTGGCTTGTAGATGACGTAGCACACCAGTCTCTGCCCATGTCCTCACATGGCATTCTTCTCTCTACAAATGCCTGTGTCCAAATCTTACAAGGATTCCAGTTATTGGATCAGGCTCACCCTAATCCACTATGACCTCATTTTAACCTGATTACATCTGCAAAGACCATAATTCCAAATAAGGTCACATTCACAGATAACAAGGTTTAGAACTTGAACGCATGTTTTGGGGGGGCACAATTCAAACCACAGTACCAAAGTATGAGTTTTCTCAAATTCTTTCAAATCTCCCATGTGGAATAATTTTTTTATGTATATATACTGTATTTCCTTTATTTAAAAAAAAATTTAAGTTAAAGTATAGTTGATGTACAATATTATGTAAGTTACAGGTATACAATATAGTGATTCACAATTTTTAAAGGTTATGTTCCATTTATATAAAATTTAATAAATTTAAATAAAATAAATTTATATAAAATCCCATTTTATTATAAAATATTGGCTCTATTCCCCAATCTGTGTTGTACACCGTATCCCAAATCTCCCATATAGAATCTTGACTGACCCCAATATGTGGACCCAAAAAGAACCTACGCATGGGGTTTGGCTCTAACAGTCAGGGGCCAAGAAGGGAAAGGAAGGCCAGCAAATGGTGAGAAAGCCCACAGAGAGGACCAGAAATTCTTGGAATGAACAGAAGATAAAGTGAAGAATGGAGAAATGAAAACACAAAGCTGTGGTAACTTGTGTTTCAGTGGTGATACATTGCATGGTTGTCCTCCATTCTGTCCCCTTCCTGCATCCACACTCTGGCATGGCTTCATAAGCAGAGTATATTTCCCAGCCCTTTGACTTGGGGCTGTCCTATGCTGTCTTGTTTCAGCCAGTGGAATGGGGATGAAATGACCTCATGTGAATTCTAAGTCATAAGAGGCCTAATGTGTTTCTAATTCCCTCTTGAGCCTCTTGAACCATGGAAAGAAGAAGTCTGCTGATACAAGAATGAAAAACACATCAAGCAGAGCTGCATCCGCTTCTCCACAGACATAGAAAAGGCACAGCCACCCTGATCCCATAGCCTGAAGCAGAGTTGTCCACCAGCTGAAGCTGGTCCACCATCACCTGAACATCAATGGCATAAAAAACTATTGTTTGAAGACACTAAGTTTGGGGATGGTTTATTACGTAGCATTATCATGGCAACAACTAACTGATGACAACAGCCATGGCGTAAAAGCTCAGAAGTATGTTTTTTCAGTTTCTGAAATGCTTACTAATACAAATAAGACAATCTGATACTTATACAAGAGAGTACTGATGTGGTGACTCAAGGGTTAATACTTCACACAGCTGCAGTAGAATGTCAATGTTAGGTATAAAATTCTGGGAAAAAAGGAAAATTAGTAGAGCATGTCCATTTAGAGAAAGTGCTAAAAATTAAAACAAGAAGAAAGGCTGAATTTTTTTTAAAAGGTACTGGTCTTAGTCATTTTGAGCTGTTATAACAAAATACCATAGACTGGGTGGTTTAAACAACAAAAATGTATTCCTCACTTTTCTGGAGGCTGGAAAGTCCAAGATCAAGGTTTAGGCAGTGTTTAGCTTCTGGCGAGGGTTCTCTTCCTGGCTTACAGACAGACGGCTGACTTCTTGCTATGTCCTCACATGGTGGAGGAAGATACATTTCTGGTATCTCTTCCTCTTTTATAAGGAGACAAGCTTTATGGGATTAGAACTCCACCGTTAGGACCCCCTTTTAGCTTTGATGACATCCTTAAAGGTCCTATTTCCAATATAGTCTCAAGAAGGTTAGAGCGTCACTATATGAATTTGGAGGGGCACAATTAAGTTCATAGCAAGACCTTGATTAGGGTTCAGTCATTCTGAAGTTTTGTCAAGTAATAGAGTGTAGAAGAGAAATAACAAATAGCAGTAAAGATAGTTACTTACATTGACATGATATTTTATATTTTCAGTAATTTATTTCCACAGTAATTAATGTTTTATACTACTGTGGCAAATAGTTACTGCCCTTAACGTATAAACGAGGAAGCTAAAATATTTTACAAATGAGGGAAATAAGTGATTTACTTGAAGTATAAGAATTATGAGGGCTAAAGGGCAGAAGCCTAGAAAGCCTGAGTAATCCCCAATATTTTTTTATAATGATTAAGATCAGAGAAGGGAAATTTGGGACTTAAAATTATGTAAACCACTCCCATTTGGACATTAGATTTGAGAGGTCCCTGATTTTCCAGATCATCTATTAAATTTGTCATTGTAGAGATAAAGATACCGAGGTCCAAAATGTTGGGTTGGCTTCTTCTAAGTCACAAGTATGTGGAACTCAGCTCCATCTTCCAAACAAAGAAACTCCAGCTCAGACATCTTGAGCAGATATAAAAGTAGTGATAACAACTGCTAAACTATCAATTTTTACTTGTAAATTAGACGTGATGAAATAGCATCAACTGAAGATTAGTAATGAGTTCACATTTTAATGAAAACTGGCAGATGAATGAATGCTGAAATAAATACATAGAGAAGTACTGTGGGCATACAGAAGAATAACAAAAGTTATTAGACTAATTAAAATAGGCTCATGTCCACATTTCTTCCGAAATTAAAAATTTATTTATTATAATGCATTAATTGTATATTGTCCATTCATTTCTTTGTACATTGGAAATAACTTCTGACTGAGAAAAAACTAAAGTGTAAAAAAAATAGGAAGACAAATAGGAAGAAGCAAATTTCAAGAATTAAAAAAAAATCTTCACATGGAATTCCTCTTCTAATTTATAATCTTAGAGAAATTAAATATTTTTATATATCTAAATTCATATAATTTTCAGCCATGCAACCATACTTTGAAAGTTATTATATAATGTTCCCCTGTAAAAGAGGAAATGACACACAAACAAGGGACATAAGATCCAAGCAGGAGGGGTTATGACACACAAAAGTAGTGAACAAAAGCCCCAGAATGAAGGAAAGACATGTCCCAGGATGACAGGCCTAGAGAAAGGATATCTGGTTTGGAGCAAGAAGACAATAGCTCTGGGAGGAAGGTCTCCATGTGGGAAAAATAAGTGACTGTTAGATGATCTATTGTGATATGCCACTTGGAGAAAATAAAACTTCTGAAAGGTATATGGTAGATCTGATGGAATATTTGGAAAGGTAATGAGGATAAATACATAGATCACTGGCTGATAGAATAATGGCAATTATTAATTCCAGGAAAAACAAAAGTTGTAAAAGGAAGGACATATAATTACAATACAATAATTGGCTTAGTGAATAATGTTTACTTAGGAATAATGAAATAAACAGATGTCATTGATTAACTGTAAATGTCAGATAACTATATTAAGAGCATGGGAAAATGGTTTTAAAGTACTTTATTAGTTATCTTTTGCTGCAATAACAAATTACCCCCAAACTTTATATCTTAAAACAATAAATATTTATTCTCCTTACACTTCCTGTGGATCAAGAATTTGAGAGCAGCTTAGCTGGGTGGCTCTGGCTCAGGGTCTCTCATGAGGTTATAATCCAGATGTTGGCTGGGTCTGCAGTCATCTGAAGACCTGGCTGGGCTGGAGGAACCACTTCAAGCGCAATCACTCAGTGGCTGTCAGGAAGCCTCGGTTCCTGAGTGGATGTGGAACGGGGGCCTCAGTTCCTCACCATGTGGGACTCTTCTAACCACATGGTGGCCAGCTTCTCCTAGTACCAGTGACCTAAGAGACAGACAGCCAGAGAGAGACAGAGGCAGATGAGAGAGAGAGAGAGAGGGAGACCATGATGGAGGCCACAGTGCCTTTTTACATCCTGATCTCTAAAGCTGAACACTGTCACTTCTGCTTTATTTCATTTGTCAGAAGTGAGTTACAGATTCCATCCCACACTTAAGAGGAGGAGGATTAAGGCAAGCAAAGAGTATCAGAGACCGTGTGGACATATTTTTGAAATCCATATAGGAATTTTTATCAATTATAAATCGTGTCAAAAGATAAACTCTAAATTTAACCAAAAAAGTAGTATAAACCTTTTATTTTATTTTATTTTTTTTGCGGTATGCAGGCCTATCACTGTTGTGGCCTCTCCTGCTGCGGAGCACAGGCTCCGGACGCACAGGCTCAGCGGCCATGGCTCACGGGACCAGCCGCTCCACGGCATGTGGGATCTTCCAGGACCGGGGCACGAACCCGTGTCCCCTGCATTGGCAGGCGGACTCTCAACCACTGCGCCACCAGGGAAGCCCTAAACCTTTTATTTTAGCATATGAAAGTCAGTACTATTAAAAATAGTTAAACAAGGAGAAAGTGGTTGTCTCTGAGGAGGAGAACTGGGGAGATCAGGAGGGGGAAGTAGGGGACAGTTTTTGTATTATTATTTTTGCAGCCCTCTCACGACTATTTTATTAAAACTTTTAAAAATTAAAGGCAAAGAAATAAAGAAAATGGGAAATAGAAAAACCTTCTCACCATGTATCTCAGCATTATTTAATGCCATGTCTGTTTACCATCTGAAGCTTCCTTATATAACATTGGCATCACTTGTTCTATTGTTTGAGAATCCCAGACCTAAAGAAAGAAAAGGAATTTTAATGAGATTCTTTTCTCCAACGTATTTTCCTGAAAGGAAGGGAAGGGAAGGAAGGAAAGGAAAAGTAAGTGAAGAGAAGGGGTGGATATTGAGAGGGGAGAGGGAAGAGGGGAGAGGGAAGAGAGGGGAAGGGGGAGGGGGAGAGGACAGAGGGGAGGAGGGAGAGGGGAAGGGAGGGGGGAAGGAAAAAAGGAAGACAGTACTTGTGTTCTCCTTCAAGATCACCATATCTGACAGCCCTTCAGTATACTGTGAAGTAAGGGAGCATTCGTTAAATTTAAAAAGAATCATTATGAATCAAGGAACTTAATTAATATTTGTTGAATGAACTAATGAATTTCCAAAGACCTTAACACACAAATCCTGTCAGTTCTCCTATATTATGAACTTCTCCCTATATTTGTAGGAAAAGTCTATCTGCAGGCGTTCTTGTTTTAATTTCTATATTGTGTATATTTTTTATCTTTGTCTCCATGGCACCAAGTATTGCTCCAGGTATATAACTTTTGAAAAGGCATCTGTCCCGTGCTGGCCTGTGCTCTAGAGTGGGCAACCATTCACTTACTCTAAGGAGGATCCAGGTGAGCTTGTCTCTCTCCTAGCCTCTCATCCGTGTTCTATTTAACGCTCTCTCTTCCTTCAGACACTGTGGTGACTCCTGGAAACACTTTCTTTTTTCTCCTATATGGCCACACCATTGTAAATGTGTTGAGTTTCCCACATCAAGGCATGCCGTATTTTTTTTTGTTTTGTTTTGTATCAGTGAGGATGTATATTCAGCCCTGAGTGACAGAAATGATCCAGTGTGGGTTAAACGAGTAGAGAATTATACTTTTCTCACATACAAAGTGGTCAGGAAATAGGCTGTATCTGTCTGCTTTTTCTTTTCCATGCAGTCATCTTGGGATGTAGCTTCCATGCTCATCATTGTTGCCTTAAGGTTTCAGGATGGCTGCTGCACCCCTGCATTGCTTCCACATTCCAGAAAGAAGTGGAAGATTAAGGCAAAATATGTAAGCCGGTTAAGTCTCTCCACCATTGAGTAGCTTTCTCAGAAGCCCCGACTCATGACTTTCACTTCTCTCTCTTGACCAGAACTGTGTTATCTGAACACCCCTCAATGTAAGGAAGGCTGGGAAATATGCAGTGGGATTTTTGGTGTGTGTCAGGGATTTACTGCCGCTTGCTTGTTCATTTTTAACCTGGACTTAACTGCTGCCATGGCAACGTTATGCCGAGACCTAAAGAACCACCCCCTGAACCAAGCCCATGATGCTGACTCAGAATCAGGAATGGTGGTTGTTTAAAGCCACTAGGTTTGGGGATGTATTATAATGCATCAAAGGCTAACTGATACACCTTCCCTAAATAAAATTAGGGCTATATATTAGTAATGGAGAAAGTAAGAAAGGATATTAGTTAGGCAGCTAGGCTGTTTCTATCATAGGGTTAGCCAATATTTCCCAACTCTGTGGTATTCTGGGGTTCAAAGGAACTGATGTCTTTCTTAATTGATTTTTTTAAAAAAAATATTGATACCATGATAATTATTTAACTATTATTTTAAATTAAGCTGAGAGATTCAGGTTGCATATTGAGCGGACATGTACTACAGTTAATGGAGAGCAGAGGAGCATGCAGGGTCCTGTGCCCCCAGTTTCTTATTCAGAGGAACCCCGCCAGCCATCATGGTGGTTTGGGCCATTATCAGGTATAGGTATTTTCATTTTTAGTCATATATTTTTTATTTCATGCCCAGGTGAGACTGGTATTTAGATGGGAGGACAAAGAAATGCTGATTGGAAAAAAGTTGAGGTACCTAAAAATCACATTAAGGTCATCTTTGCCAGATCTGTGGGCTACAATCACATCATCTGTTCCTCATATAG
This sequence comes from Globicephala melas, assembly GCF_963455315.2. Lineage (NCBI taxonomy): Eukaryota > Metazoa > Chordata > Mammalia > Artiodactyla > Delphinidae > Globicephala > Globicephala melas. The sequence goes on along the minus strand of NC_083328.1, from coordinate 48,213,315 downwards.
CAGGGAAACTTTCCATGGCCCTTCAGGAGCCAGTGCCAAAAAGGAAAACATATAACAGTGATTATTATATCCAAGTTGGCATATGGCATATTATTTATTGAAAGAAAGACTAACCATACTTCCACAGTGTATTTCGGAAAGAAATACATCTAAATATGAGTCAGAAATCTTCTCTCATATTTACTCATTTGGAAACACAACACAAAAATTATAAACATAAGCTATTAAATTTGTGTGCAAAATGCAAGAACCCCAAGTATCGAGTCACACAAATTAGTATTTTGTGGTGTCTATATTGAACTCTGTGATATGAAATTATATTTCAAACTACGGTTTTAGATATAGTCATTACCAAAACCAATCATGATATTTGATATTAATTTAGTGTATGTCAGTGTGTCTCTTAGTAAATGAGGAAATTTAAAAATAATACTTTATATGTAATCAACTAATACTTCAAATGCAATATATATGCATATATGTGTACATGTATATATATATATTAAGAGATCTATTTCTGTATTTCATAGTTAGTTAATTTGTATTTTACTTAATGTTGCCTCTTTCACACAAATGCATGAGGGTAAATGATGCCTCCATGGGTGGCAGAGGGTATGAACAATAGGCCCCCAAAAATGTATTGGCTTGGCCAAAAAGTTCGTTCGGGTTTTTTGTAATGTCTTATGGAAAAATCCAAATGAATTTTTTGGCCAACCCAATAACTAATCAAAAGAATTCTGCATGGAGACATGTGGCTTCAGGGGTGCTGGTATCTTCTCAGACTTCGCACTGTTTATCTCATTCATAAGTTTGATTCTGCATCAGTTTCTTGCCATTGACTGAGGATGAGGCACTTGCTGACTTAACCACTGAGGCACTGGGATCCCAACTGCTTGCCCCTCACCCCCCGACCAGGGTTCAGTTTTCTCAGTCTTGGGAGATCACTTATTCCCCAAGTTTTGCAGTAAGGTGTTTCTTCTTTGTTTCCAAAATGACCTTTCCTTAGCAAATCCTTTTTGTATTGTAGGCTCTTTGGGAGTTGAGGGTAAAACTAATTTGGCAGGCATGATTCTTATTAGAATTTATTTCCAATAAGCCAGCATCTGATAAAGAGGGATTAATCCAATGGAGAAATGCTGACATTTTCAGAGGTTAAACAGGACAGAAAGTAATGAAGGCTGTCTTCTCAGTCTTGACCAGAGGGATGATGGGAGCCTGGAATTCCAGACTTCGATGTTCTCAGCCAACAGCCCATTTAAAATTAATTAGTATAAAACAACGATGCTCTGTACAGGTGCAGGAGAGCCTTCAAATAAGGAACTCCACATGCTTCGTAGCTAAGTACTGACCTGATTCCTGATGGCTATGCTCTGTGAACATCCCTGTCTGTGGGCCTGGTTTCCTTTTTTAGTACCTGGCACCAGGACAGAGAGGAGTCACGTGGCTTCCCCAGCTTCCCACAAAATTGTGAAGAATAATTAATGAAGGGCCAACACTGGAACCTATTTTCAACCCACTTGATATATTTGCTTTTTCTAGATGTACAGCTGAGATTTCCCAAATAAAAATAAATGTACATTCTTTAGCTAATTGTCTGTTGCTTTAACTAATATTACTAATGGTTAATAATAATACTGCATACTACCAATACTCCACATTACTATTGTGTACCGCCTCCAAAGGCACACTATTATTATTAATAGCAGAGTATAACTGTGATTTCACTGTTTTTAAGGGTCTAGACCCTGGAATTCAGGCTGCTAGTGTTCAGATGTTTTTCTTCTTTCATTTCCTAACTCTGAGTTTAGGCCGGATACTAAGCCTTTCTCAACTGGTCATCTCATCTGGAAAATGGGTATCATACTTGTTTTGTGATCATTAAGGAATATTACAGACAACTTTTAAAAAATTATTTCCTTTTGGGCATATGATAGGATTGCATTTCCCCATCTCATCTGAAGGTGGGTGTGGTCATGTGACTTGCACTCATGAGTGAAAGTGATTGGTAGATATCTTCTAGACAGACATTTTAAGAGCAAGTGAACAACTTGCCATGTCCCCTGTCCCACATTCATTCTCCATCACAGTGAAGGATTTTCACCCGTGTCCCTGAGTGACCACGTTAAGCAGACTTCTCAGACAGCCCATGATGGGCATGTAGCATGAGTGACAAGTAAATCTTAGTTGATTTAAGCACTTGAGATTTTGAATTATTTGTTTATATAGCATAATCTATCCTATCCTGATCTAGCTGCAGAATAATCCAGTTAGTCAGGGTAGGTTAAGTTATGCTACTCTAACACACAGCCCCATAATGACACTATGTAGTTTCTTCTATGTGTACATCATGGATTGACTGGGGACTCCTCTATATCGTCCTCACTCAGGGACTCAGGTTGACAGAATAGATGGTGAATTCCTGGTTGTCATGGCAGAGGGGAAAGAGCATGGCAAACCATATGTTGGCTCATAAAGCTTCTTCTTGCAATAATGCACAGCGCTTTTGCTCACATCTGGAGGGCCCCAACTAACTGAAAGAGTGCAGGGGACAGTGATCCTACCTCTACTTTGGAGAACTGTAAGTGCTATCAGTAATATATTAGTGAACAGCACTAACATTATAAATAATATTATAAATTTTACATCTTTTCTCCATTATCTCCATAATCTAACATGCATATTACCTATAATATTACCAACTCAAAATTTTATATGTTCCTATGTAAATAGCCTAGGTAAGAAAGTGATTTGTAAGCAATTTACATCTTAGTTCCAGGGTTAAAAATATTTGATCATATCTCTCCAGGTAGAAGTTTTTGTAATTTGGACAACTTTTATAGAAAGTATTCCTTTAGAAAGAAGAAAAAATTGTGTGCTTTATCTTCTAGAATACTTAGTTATCAAGGTCCTTTTGGAAAATGTTAAGCCTTGAAGTTCAAGGACATTTAAAGGATCAGCAACACAACTTTTCTAGTTTTCACTTCTCTTCGTTCTAGTTTATCCAAAAAATGCTCATTGTGATTATGTTATAATGCAAGTTATAATCATTTGTGTACTGCCTGCCATGTATACCTCATTACCAGTCTGCAAAGAAATGACTGTACAAATTATTACATTTGCAAGATTGACTTAATTGAAGTTTGTCTTGATTTCAAATCTAAATCTTATTAATATATGCTCAAATTTATTGGTTATATATGTCATATTGGCTACTAATTTGATTTTTAAAAATAGAAGAAAATAATAGGAATCATGTCCCTGATACCCTTGTCATAATTTTTCTCATTTTGATAATGAATCCATCCAGAATGAAGCCAATGCTTCATTCTAAGGAGAAATGGGGAGATGTTATCAATATTAATGAGCTCCCTGCATGTCTTGGGTAGCCCACAATTTCTTAGGTCCTGGTGCAGCATAACTAACTGGCTTAGTGAATTTGTTGGGATGGGAGACAGAGGTGTGTTTTGGGCGGTGTGGTCCGTAACTCATCCTGAGTAAACTGCATGGTGGTGAGGTGGGAAGAACAGGTTGTTATCTGCAGCCACTACGGCAATGGAGTTAAACTCCTGGGGCCAGTGTTTCATCTGCCTATCATCTACTGGTGATGGAGGAGAATCCACAGAGGGATCCAAAGCATTTTGGAAAGTGCTCCTTAGAGATAAGAAGTAGGCCAGAGGCTCTGATTGGGACCAGTAGCTGGGTGGTTTGTAGACAAGGAAAATAGTTTTAATAGACTAACTGGCCATGACTGGCCACCAAATACGTGTGTGTTTGTGTGTGTGTGTGTGTGTGTGTGTGTGTGTGTGTATTGGTGGAGCTCCAAACCAAGGTGGAGTTGTGATTATGGAAGGTGGGCAGGGCTGGAACAGAATCTCTGTGATGACACCCATGCAGGTTTGGTCAGGAGACGGCATAGCAACTCTTGGTCCAACCACTTCTTAAAGTACTTTACATACATTAACTCAATGTTTTGAGCTCTGTGGTGTAGATGTTATTATCACTTTACAGAAGAGGGAATGGAGACATGAAACACTTGTATAACTTTCCCACAGTCACTGAACATCTAAGCCCAGGAACTCAGGCAATGAGACTTCCGACTTAGCCACCAGGCCCCATCAGTGTTGCTCTTCTGAATCCCTGCTCAGAATGGCACTGGTACCCATGAGCTGCTATCAGGATATACTTAGAAGGGGCAGAGTTAGGCAGATCCACTCCACGGGCTGTGCTCAAATCAGCCCCTCTTCCCCTCTCCACCATCACCTAACACTTAGGCTCTATTTTTGAGCTTGGCTCTCAGACAGAATGAATTTTGTTTTCTGAAAAACAGATTCATTGGTAGAGACTTACTACCTTCACCTTCCATCTAACTGGTCTAATGAGGAATGGGTTCCTTCATTTGTGCATCTCAAGGAGCAAGGATTGGGTCTTGGTCTTTTACTTAGGTTGACCCATTTCCTCTGCTGTAACCATCTTGACAATGAGTATGGTATTTTTGGCCAAGCTTCTAAAATAGTAGATTCTCCTTCATCCTTTTTCCAGGAAAATGGGTCCCATACTGACCCTAGAAATGTATAATGCAGGGAAGAGCCCCAGTGAGCCTCTGCAGAACAAAGTAAGTCCATCTTTCTCAATTAAAACAAAATTCAGCAAAAAGCTGCACCCAATTCATAGTTAAGCTCTCAGAAATTGGACTCATTAGAGCCCCTAACTACTGACAGCAACACAAATTATCTCACAACTCCCAGAGCCTTGCTTTTGTCACAGATCATGGCCAGACAACTGTCTCCTTGGCAGGGGAACATCCCTGTGTAATAACTGGCCATAAAGACCATTAGCGGTGACACTCCTTCTGCCTCTGATCTGCAATACGCTCCAATTACCATTGACAAGATATCAGAAGATAATCTACTACCAGCCAGGAATATTGAAAGCTTCAGCTCTGCTGTTTGAAAAGGGTAAAGGATAGAAAATGTTAATTTTACCCAGTAAGATAATTTTTCTCTAAAGTAAACAGTTGAGGTGCAACTATGGAAAGAAAGTAAAAAAGAAGAAAATAAGATGGCACTACCCCTAACTGCTTCCTAGATTTTCTCTCTCTCTCTGTTTACTCTAGATCTGTCTCTTCCCCTATGTTTACTTTAAATTCTCTTTATCTTCCCCAAGATTCAAGACAGCAATTAACACCTATAACAGAAATTTAAGGGATGTCAATTACCTGGGAGTTCTAATGGCAATTAAAATGTTATCAGGATAAATTTAAATTGTAACTGAAAAAAACAAGAAAAACAATATCACTTAAAAATCTTCAGTGACATTTTAATGCTGGAAACAAAACTTCCCAGATCTCACAGGTAATGCTTTGTGCATAGAGAGACCTTTTTAAGTAAATGTCACATAGGACAGGGAGGGCCCACCTACTTAGAGGGGACCGGGCAGCTTTTTCAGAGCCTCCAGGCCACAGCACTGGCTTCTCAGAAGAATGTGGGTTTATATATGGTCCACGCCTGGAGAACTGTAGTAGTCAGGGTTCTGCCAGGAAAACAGAGCTACTATGAGTAATATGAAATGAGAGCTTTATTACGGGAATTAGACCTGATGCAAAAAAATATGGCAAGGCTGGGGAAGTGCAGATCTGGAGAAGGAATCGGAGAATCCGAGAATCGACTGCTAGTCTGACTGCGGCTCTGGTGTGGATGACATCAGAACTTGAAGGAACATTCTGTAGCCAACATTCAGGTCACAGGGTGGGATCCTAAAAGAAGGAGCCCACGGAGAGGCTGTGGGCAGCTGTTGCTCCTGTGTAGACCTCACCTCCACAGCCAAGCATCTGGATATACTTAGAAGGGGCAGAGTTAGGCAGATCCACTCCACGGGCTGTGCTCAAGTCAGCCCCTCTTCCCCTCTCCACCATCACCTAACACTTAGGCTCTATTTTTGAGCTTGGCTCTCAAACAGAATGAATTGTGTTTTCTGAAAAACAGATTCATTGGTGGAGACTTACTACCTTCACCTTCCATCTAACTGGTCTAATGAGGAATGGGTTCCTTCACTTGTGCATCTCAAGGAGCAAGGATTGGGTCTTGGTCTTTTACTTAGGTTGACCCATTTCCTCTGCTGTAACCATCTTGACAATGAGTATGGCATTTTTGGCCAAGCCAGAAAAGAAGGAGCCCACGGAGAGTCTGTGGGCAGCTGTTGCTCCTATATAGACCTCACCTCCACAGCCAAGCATCTGGTGGTGGGGCTGCAGCTGGAGTGAGGACGCGGGACAGGACCAGGTGCTGCAGAGATGGGGACCAGTTCAACTCCGCCCACTGCTTTATCTTACCACCCCGACCTTTGGCAAGTAAGGGCTTCTGTTTCATTTCCTCCTTCCAAGTATCAGGCAAGTTCTTCTGTGGCCAACCCTAACTGGAATCAAGCAGAGAAAGGATTCTTGGAAACACAGTTCCCGGCGTTAGCCAAGTTGACATCACACAATCGAGCCCTCTGACTGTACAGTAGCTCACTGTACCTCAAGCTATCCGGTTATTTCGTATTTCAGTAAACATGTCCTGAGTACTCATCACTATTCTAAACATTAGCATATCACAAAAAATCATGTTTTTGACCTTTAAGTAGCTTGTAGTCTAGTTAACAGAAAGAGACATAAGTGAATAAAAACAAACATTCAATGACTTCAATGGGATAAATATAGTATTTCAGTTATGAACAAAACTATTTAAAAGAACAAAGAACAGACTCGAAGGGAGTCAGAGAAGGCTTTCATTGGGTATAAAATGGTAGTTAATACAACCTAGCAATTCAGCTCCTAGGCATCTACCTAAGAGAAATGAAAACGTGTACAAACAGACTTAACATATAGCAGCATCAGAAATAATAATGCCAAACCAAAACAACACAAATGTCCATAAACTGGTGAATGGAAAATCACCACTTAGTATATGCACACAACTGAGCACTCTGTAGCCACCAAAAGGAACAAAGTACTGACACGTGTAACAACATAGGGGAACTTCAAAATCATTATACGGAGGAATATGTGCCAGAAATGAAGATTTGTGCTTGCCTGGGGCTGAGATCGTGGATTGATTACATACAAGGATGAGGGAATTTAGGGGTTGAGAGAGAGAAGTGTTCTTACATACTTGTATAAATGTGCTAAAAACCATTGAACTCTGCCCTTACAATGAGCGAATTGTGGGATATGTGAGTTGAACCTCCGTAAAGCTGTTAAAGATGTTACTGTTTTCTCACTTGGTAGAGGCCGTGGCAGAAACCCTAAGGTGATTCAAACTTTGTGCGAATTCTTTGAAAGTCTGGGTCTAGTATTTGGAGACCCATTATATTAGTTAGGCTAATGCTAGTGGCTGTAACAGATAAATTTCAGTACCTTCGTGATTTAAAATAATAAAAGTTGTTGCTATACGTCTTTAGTGGATGCTCCCCATTGGTAGGCAGCTCTCCTTCAGATGCTTTTCAGGGGTCCAGACCCTTCCCACCTCGTGGTTCTTCTATTTCCAACGTAGATTCTAAGAATGTGTTGTTCATTGGCATCAAGCCAAAGGAAGATAAAGAGAGCGTGGAGGTGATGGTGGTGGTGGTGGCAGGGCTGGTGGGGCTGGAAGTGACAAGCTTTGCTTCCACTCACATTCAGCTGGCTAAGGCTCCATCATAATGCCATGCCTGTGGGCAAGGAGGTCTGGGAAAGTAGTCTAACTGTGTGCCCAGGACAAAGAGGAAACATTTCATGAAATGCTAGCTTGTTCGACTCTATCAGTCAGCTGCATTTCCCTTCCAATCTCCTTTTACTTGCTTGTTGGAGGTTTACAACTGTTGCACAGAGGCATACTGGGCAGTCTCTCGGACGCCAGCTCCATTGATCACTGATGCTAAAGAGGGCATCCTTCCTGACAGTATGTCCACGAGCATGGCGAGGCTGACCAGACAATACATTTTTTGTTGCATCATTCTGCACAGCTCTTTATGTGGAATGAGAAACAGAAAACGAGGAGCAAGATTGCTCTGATAACCTGAACTGCTCTGTATTATAAATTAGACGGAGGCAGAAACTACAAGCATCATCCCTCTATGACACTTCTTTTATCTTTGGGGACTTGGGAGTTAGTGTGAGCCCTGCTCCTCTAACAACTGGGAGAAATGAGTGAGCTTAGCTTTCCAAAGGGCCTCTTTGCAGTGATAGAGCAGGCGTGATGATGGCGGAGCTGAGCAAAGTCCCTGTCTGAGCAAAGGGACAGCTGCTATTTACAGAGCAGATCGATGCAACCGCGTATGTTACCAATATTCCAGTTAATTAGAGTTTCCCACCCAGGGACCACAGGGAGACGTCATAAAAACAATGGTGCCCCCTTTGTTGACAGACCCTAAACTATTTCATGCTCGGCTCTACTAATTCCCTGCCTCATAAAGAAATTATCTAAGAGGGTTTATTAAAGCTTTCAGCATCCTCATAAAACAGTCCTAGTGTGGTGAGAAGAGGATACTGATGGAGTGTCCATTATCAGCTGTGCGTGGGATCTCAGAGAAGAGCTGGATACTTGTTACATCTTCATGATGGAAGGGCAGAGGTGCTTAATTACACTGAAGCACTATTATCCCAGCAGCACTTCTGTTATGGCTATAAACACTTGAAATCTTCAGGATGAACTGCCCTGATTTGATAATGGTAATTGACTGGAAAGGAGCACTGAAAACTGGCTCTGCTCGTACATTTATACTTCTCTTAGGATCTCAGGTGTTCCTGCCTAAAACCTTCCGAGGCTGTCCTTCCAGCCCCAGCCCTGTGTGATCAGGCCCCGTCTCCCTCGCCAACCTCACCCCACCTTCCCCTCACTCATAACATCCGTTCCACCCTGGTCTTTTCTGTGTCTTCCAAACAAAACCAAGGGCAGTCTGCCCCAGTGTGTTTTGTACTTGCTGTTCTCACTGTCTGGAGTCTCTTCCCCCACAAGACTGGCTCTTCTTTACTCCTTAGTTTTCAGTTGAAATGTCACCTCCTCAAGGAGGCCTTTCTTCACTATTCAGTATAACATTATCCACCCCCATTACATCATCCTGTCTTATTTCCTTCACAATAGTTTAATGCTAACTTAATTTCTCTCCTTGCTTCTTGTCTGTCCCTCCCAAAAGAATGTTAATCTGGTCTCGTAAGGGCAGAAATCTTTTCCTGCCTTGTTCACCATTATTCCTAGAACCCAGAACAGTGCTGGGTACATAGACGTATGGAAATAGACAAAAACCATCCAAATGAGGATAAGCAAAGGCTATTTATTCAGAGCTTGTTATAGCAAGGGAATCAGGCTCCGTCACTTGCATTTGGCAGAGACTCAAAGGCAGGCAGAAGAGTGGGAAAGCTTGATAGTGGCAAAAGAAAACCAGGAAGCCATGTTGGCATGGGGAAGCCAGAGGTGAGAAGCAGGGCATCCTATGTGATAGGATATTGGGGCACATTTGGCTTTTTCCAGTTGCTTCCAAGTTGGAAGTAGGAGCAAAATTTAGGAAAGCTGTCGGTTACTGATGAAGTCCTGGATGTTTGGGGCAGACGGCTGCAGAGGTTGTGGTTTGGCTTCCTGCGGTGGTTGCTGGGGGTTGCGGGTCAGAGTTCAATTTTTCTATATATTTTTATCTATTTTTCAGATCATTGTCCCTTAGTATTTTCAGTCTATCAGAATCAACTCAATGCAAATTTGTCACCTTGGGGTCATCCCTTGCATCTTCTGAGGCTTTGATTTTTGCCTCTGGCATTCATTATCTTACCCATTCTCATACCTTCCTTTCTTTTTTCCCAGTAATGTCTCTGCTTTCTCTGTGGCCTCTAGGCTGGCTGTTTATCTCAAATGGCTATTTATTTTGGGACTCCCACATCTGTCAGGCTCACACTTCCTGCCAGTATCACGCCACTGTTCTCTGAATGGGGAGGATTCCCAAGTGCTCTAGTCCACCTCCAGTCTCTATTCCTTGCCTTTTGCTCCTTATTCAACACCCAGGATTTCCTTTTCAATATCTATCCTCTTTCATTCCTTCTCCATTGGCATCCCCTCTGTCAAATTGTTACAAGCCTGCTATGCATGGGATTCCTTTCCTTCCTTTCTGTGTTGGGATTACACCCACTTCAGGTCTTTTCTGCGATGTTCAGACCACCGCACTGCACTTGACTGCTTCTGAAATGCGATCCCTTTACTCCATCTCTTGCCTCCATCTCAGCAAACATCACCGAGAATCTCCAAATGATGAGTACCTCCAAGGGTCAGCGTGTTTTCTTTTCCAGTCCTCTCTTACCACCCAAAATAAAACTGTCTCATAAGGGACATAAATGGAGGCCAGCATACTTCCCACTAAGTTGCTTTTAATTCTTGAGATTTGATGATTCTCCACCAGATGCTAGCATAGCAAGAGGCCTTCTGCTCACTCATCAAAGACTTCCTTACTCAGAGACCTGCCCTTTCACAGCTGAGTTGAAGCAGAACTGAGTAAGAGAATCTCTACACTGTTAGAGGCAAAACCTTTAAAAAAGAAAAAAAAACCACGCAAAAAGCGCTTAAGGTTCCTAACAGTGCTCCTTAACCCCCAGGCTTAAATGGCTTATTGCTACAGTTGGCCTATTAGCTAAGCATTGCTTAGTCATAATTATCCTGATGTAAACTGTATATACGCTCTCCATTTTCCTCTTTAGGGTGTGAGGACTCAGAGGACAGGAATGAAGTCTGACATAGTTTATGTATACAGTCAAGTCAGGGCTGGCTCACTGCGAGCACTTTAATGCTATTGATAAATAATGCACACAATGGAACTCTGGTTTGGAACGGAATTAAACCTGGAGTTTAAACACATTCTCCCTCTGGTTACATCTGCTTCATATCCTAGTAAAATGCATCCGTGAAGTTCTATATAAGTGACTAGAGGAGTGAGAAACAGCCCCAGAGAAATAAAGTTTGTGCATTCTGAGCTATTGAGGAGCTTTTTCCTAGAAACATAAATTTGCCGCTTGAGACAAGGGTTCTGTGGCAGGCACAGCATTTATTTTCTTCCGGCTGATTTGGAAAAGACAGCTTCATAGAAGAGGCTGATCATTGGATGCTAGGAACGGAGAATGCAGTTTTACAGCTGGCTATTCAGAAAGGGTGATGTGTTAGACCACGAGGAAGATACAATAATCCTACCCTCAACCAGCTTATAGTTTGTTACATGTCAAGTTCCAGGAAACTTACAAAAGAACCCCCATGGCCTGTCTTTACTTACCTTTTGCTGTCTCATCTCTCACCTCTCCTGAGCTTACCATTTAAGGTCTAGCTATATTCACCACATATAAAATACTTCTTCCTTCCAGACTTTATTTATAACATCAGTTCTATCAGGCATGCTCTGTCCTTTTTCCCTATTTCTCAGAGTGACCCCTACTCAGCCTACAAGCTGCATCATGGGGATGCTGTCCTCCAGGAAGACTTAGACTGAGTCAAGTGCATCTTTTTTTGTTCCTGGATCATTCTGTGAAGAGGGCCAACATAATCCTTAGCTCAGTGTACTGCTATCATTATTTTCTTGCTTGTCTTCTCTGGCCTGTGAGATCCTCAGGGGTGAGAACTGGATCTTCTTCATCTTTGGGCACCAACCTGGTGCAGTACTGTGTCACTGGAGGTTTAACACAAATTTGATGAGTGAATAAATTGCTGGCTCAGGTGGTTGCATTTATAGGTGTCCACATACTCTTGTGGGTCCACATACCTACAAGATGTTTTTCTTTAATGTCAAAATTGCCTGAGGTAAAATTATATGCATTGTTAATTTGGCTAATATATTTGGGAGTCCTTAGTGACTGCTAGTATTGAAGACAACAATCAGAATTTTGCTTTTAGACAGTTAATCTCGTGGAATATAACATTGATTTAGGTAAAGAAAGAAAGACTGGAATTGGGAAGATTGGTAAGAGAGGATAGGGCTCTTGAGTATCATTGTGACCATAGAATTAGAAAAATAAGAGAGAATAGAATAAAAAATAAGCAGATTCGTAATATATATATAACATATTATATATGTAATAAACATAAATAGAATATAAAAAGATGAATTATGTTTATCTTTGTGTTGTTTGTTTATACCTTTTGCTCACTTTCCTGTAGTTTGTTTTTCTTACTGATGCTTATGTACTTTTAGTATATTAAGGATACTCTCTCTTTTTTATGTTTGCAAACATCTCTTTATTTGCCTTTTAATTTTGTTTATGATTTTTAAACATACATTTTGGCATATAAAGTAAAGCCCTTCATGTTTAATACCCACCTTGTATGAAACTTCAGGATGAATTCCTGCTTGTCACATGGTCTGAGTTAAGGAATTTGCTTTAACTTGAGAAAGAGGAAACTTAGGAAACCAGGATGGGCAAGAGAGGGGAAGGTTTGTGAGGTGCCTATGATTGTTGGTTAGAAGACAGGTATTTTCCCATGTCAGGAAAAATTGTTTTACCAATAATTCATAAAAGTTTCCATCCTGAAGGACGGCTAAATTTTATTAAATATTTCCTAGTATACGTTAAGCTGATAATATATATTTTTAAACTTCTCTAACCTACTGCTATTTCATCAGTAGATTTCTTAATAACAAGTTATCCTCGTATTTTTGGGATAAACTCTACTTTATCAAGAAGGATTTTTAAATGTAACATTGAACTTAATTGGCTAACCTTTTATCTGGATTTTTTCCATCAATATCCATGGTGTAATTAGTTAATGAGTGTCTCCTAAATTGGTATTATGTGGCAACAAGTATAAAGTGGATCTTTTCTGAAAACAATGTTTCTGTGGTCTTATAATGACAAATTATAAGAAATATATATTGCCTCTGAGAGATCCAAAATGAGCAATCTTGTAGGCAAGAATTCTGATTAACATTTTTGTTACTTGGAGTTTTCCAAAATTGTTGGAAAACTATTTTTTTTTTTCTGTAACAGTTTTTTTCAAACAACAAGTATTAACAGAGCTGGAACTATAATGAAAAGATAGATATGGTCCTTGCACCAACTAATGTGGAAACAATTAGGGAGAGGATACAGAGAAGTAAATAGGCAATGATGAGACATTTTGATAAATGTGACAATAAGGGAGACCAGGATGCTTTGGGAGCACAGAATTTCCTGCCCACATTTGGGGTGTCACTGTGTGTGTATGTGTGTGTGTGTGTGTGTGTGCGTGTGCACGTGCGCGTGTGTGTGTAGGCATGTTTGGGGTAAGTTAATATAGAATTCTCAAGAACATTGAAACTTAAACTTATTAATATTGCATGGCTCTAGTGCAACTAGGAAACATCCTTTTGAAATATGTTGGTTCAAAGAGTTGTCTGTGTAAGGTTTTGGTATAAAGGTTACTTAAGTTTGTTCATTAAAAAGGAAAGATACGGGCTTCCCTGGTGGTGCAGTGGTTGAGAGTACGCCTGCTGAAGCAGGGGAAACGGGTTCGTTCCCCGGTCCGCGAGGATCCCACGTTCCGTGGAGCGGCTGGGCCCCTGAGCCGTGGACGCTGGGGCTGTGCGTCCGGAGCCTGTGCTCCGCGACGGGAGAGGCCACAGCAGTGAGAGGCCCGCGTGCCGCGGAGGGAAGAAAAAGAAAAAGGAAAGATACGTGTGGCTTTTTTTTTTTTTTTCCAATACAGGTTGCGTAAAATATGTTTCCTTCAAGTATAAATATATATGACCAATTTTCTGGTCAATCCAGTCAATTTATATTTCTTTCCAAAAAATTTAAAATTTTTGAAGAAGTTTCTTTTTATTATCATAAATTACTCAATGTTATCTCATAGGTTTTAATATCACTCCATTTATTGTTACAATGCTCTTTTTATGTCAAATTGTGTTCATTTGTATTTTTCTCTTATATTTCTTAAGGATTGTAGTAGATAGAATAACCACTATGTGCTGAGTACTTACAATATATTAGTCATGGGGTGCTAATTGGGTGTCACACAATTTATCATCCTGTGAAAGAGATATTACCATTATTGCCATTTTTGAGATAAAGAATCTGAGGATCAGGGAGGCTAAACAACTTGTCTGATGTCACACAGCTATGTAAGTGATGGTGCCAGGATTCATACCTAGAAATGTGTGAACTTAGGGATAGCTCTATTGTATCTCAAATTTATGAGATTTCCCTGTATTTTCTACTGCTAGAGGAGGTCATTGAGAAGACATGACCTCCTGCAACCCCGGCAATCTATCAGAGGCTCACCCCTCCCCTGCCCTTGAAATGTACATTCTGCCCACTGTTCCCACCGTGGGAGCCTTTTTTTTTTTTTTTCTTGCGGTACGTGGGCCTCTCACTGTTGTCGCCCCGCCCATTGAGGAGCACAGGCTCCGGACGCGCAGGCTCAGCGGCCATGGCTCACGGGCCTAGCCGCTCCGTGGCATGCGGAATCCTCCCGGACCAGGGCACGAACCCGTGTCCCCTGAATTGGCAGGCGGACTCTCAACCACTGTGCCACCAGGGAAGCCCCTGTGGGAGCCATTTTTAAGGATGCAGAGTTGAGGGAGCACGTGTTTGGGGGACCATCTGGACTGAATACATGACTGAACCCTGTTGCAGCCTCTATGTAAACTTTTAAGATTCTGGAGGCAGGTGCCAAGAGCTACTCATCTTGAGAACAATGCCCAAGACAAGCGTCGCCTGGTATGTAAATTCCCCTGCTTATTAACCCTGCCCCCTACCAGTCTGGAGTGTTCTGCCTTTCTTGGGTCTCTCCTTGCCCTCCGTGTTCAGGGCCAGTTTTTGAACAAACATACACACACACACAAATAATCTAGCTCTTGAATGTATCTATTAATTCTCCTTTTCTCTTTTCAAATCCATTAATTGCTCTTTTTATTCTGTTATTTTTTCCTTCTGCTTTTCATATTTTCATTTTTATTAATTATTTCACTTACTTTACTTTCTCCTTTAACATCTAAACCAGTAAAGTGTTGACTGTATAACTGAGTGCAAATTGCAATATTCCATATATTTGCATCTGAAATAGTCTCTCTATAATCTAAATGTCGTGTACTTGAAATGTTTATTTTCTCTGTGAACAAATAATTAGAAGCATATAGAGCATTATTAAATATCAAAGAATTGAGTTTTGCTTCTTACTTTCTTTAACAATTTCTAGTTTTATTGAATAATGATAAAAGAATGTGGTTTGTACTTGTCTTTTGAATCCGCTGAGTTCGATTTTCTATTGCTTTTTGTTTGTTTATTTAAATAGTTTTTGTGGTCTTGAATATGATATTGGGTATGGTCAAATTTTTCACTAAATCTAAAAATAGTTCCCTTTCAAAAGGGAAAATTAACCTCTTTATATTGCTAAGGAAAACGAATACTTGGCTCAAATTTTGTAATCGTGGTTGAACTTGCCTTGTTTTCTATTGATTGTCCTTCGGCTCTATTTTATTTGTACTTTCATTTAGTGGTTATTTTAAAAAGAGACATATGGTTTTAAATTATACATGTGGATAACTTTAAACTTATAAAATCTCTTCTTATCAGAAAGACTGACTCTCTTTTATCTGTATGTGGAAAAAGGAATACGGCACGTCTTTTAATTTTCTCCCCTCCACCTAGCCTTTTAAAATTGTTAAAGACTAAGACTGTTACTAAATAATTACCTATTTTAGCCAAAAAGCCTTCATCTTCAGGAATTGTTTAACTTCTATATTCAATTTTGAAACATTATTTTTGGTTGTTATTTAGGTAATATATTTAAATTGTTTCAACATTTATCACAACTTGTATCCTGGAGTTTGATTCATGAGTTTTCTTAGTAATATTTTGAGGAAGGGGTCATACCTATTATATTTTCTGAGTCATGCAGAATTGAGAATGTCACCCTGACTTGCTTTAGTGATACAATTTTGCTGAGTATGAAATACAGACCCCACAGTTTGCTGTTGGAAACATATAGACACTGTTTTACTAATCTGATACATACAACATTGTAGAGATGTATAACGCCAATCTTCTTGATTTTATTTGTTGATTTTGCCCTGCCTGAATGCTCCAGGTTTTCTTTACATTTTTTTTTTCCTCTTTATTTTAGAAAATAAGCCTCAGGGGTTGGTCTAGATGTAGGTTCTTTTGAATTCCCCTAGAATTCAAAGAGGTATTTCTACATGTTTGAAGTTTTCAGGCTCGCTTTATGTCAGAAAAAAATTTCTCCCATTTTAGTTGAGATTATTTAATTTGTTCTGATGCTGTTTTCTGACCTAGGAACATCTATAGTTCTTTGCTTGAATTTGTTTTCTCTACATGTATTTATTTTTTCCTTCATATTTCTATCTTTATTTGGTTTACCTCTTCTTTCTGAGACAGGCTTTTTAACTTGATCCATTAAACAGCGCTTTGATTTTTTGCAGCGACCATAATGTTCTTTACTGCTTTCCATTTTAATTGTGTGAATTGAATTTTCCATTTTCATTTATTTATTTATTTTTTTTTTTTTTTATTTTTGCGGTACGCGGGCCTCTCACTGCTGTGGCCTCTCCCATTGTGGACCACAGGCTCTGGACGCGCAGGCTCAGCGGCCATGGCTCACGGGCCCAGCCGCTCCGCGGCATGTGGGATCCTCCCGGACCGGGGCACGAACCTGTGTCCCCTGCATCGGCAGGCGGACTATCAACCACTGTGCCACCAGGGAAGCCCCATTTTCATTTATTTTTAAATTTTATTTCAGCCAGGCTTTCTTACTTTCTTAGATCTCCTTTAATCTCCCCTTTTGTACTTATTTTCCTAGTTCTGGTTTATTGATATTTGCCTTCTTCTTGAAAAGAAATGAAGAGATATATATATATGTATATATATATATATATTCTAAATTTTTTATTATGGATTGTAGATTTTTTTTAGATATATACCTTTCATATAAGACATTTGATGTCTTATATGTTAAAATAAAAAAGAAAACTTATATTGGTGTTTTCAGATTAATTGTCTTTAAATGAAGAGTTTAAGTGTTTACTAATTTAAAAAGTGATTGACTGTCTTTATGTCCTACCCTCCCCTTCCATAAAATATAGCCAGAGATTGATTCAGACACTGCTCTATCTCCCAACTTACTTTCTCCTACCCCCATGCCCAGCCTGGCTTATCCTGAAGGGCCTCCCTTTTCCATCCTGTCTTATAAAACTTATCCTTCTGTTCAGGACACACCCATCTCTAAACCTCCCACTCATCCTTCTGCACAGTGCATGCTAGGAGCTGTAGTCTCCTAAGGATGCAAAAAATGAGAAGCTGTTGGGGCCAGAGGTGGAAGGAGGACCCTCAGGATGGCTCAGGAAATGATTTCTTAGTTTCTGGGAATTGACTGCCCATCTTTCTGAAGGTTCCAGCTCTTTCATCTAGGATATAGTGCAAAGAGTGAGGAAGAATCAGTCTTTTTGTGCCTTATCAGGGCCTGTTTTGAATTTTTCTGAGTATTGAGTTAGTATTGTATAGTCTAAGAATAAAGACCCTCACCCAATCCCCTGTCACTGTAATCAGTAGAAATTTCTCTCCCGCTTGGTGTCATCTTCTCTTAACTTTTGTTTGCATTGTTGTCATTTTCCATCTTTAACTTGTTTATACCCTTGGATGTGTTTATAAAGGTAGAGAGAATGTGTGGCCAACTCCATTACTTTGCTGTCATTTATCCTGGAAACCATGTGTATATATTCTAAGGACTAAGCTAAACTATTCTAAACTCCATAGAGAGAAAATGTTAATTACATGCAAGCAATAGCATTTGGATGGGCCCCTCCTTGACTGAATTTCACCATCACTAAACACTGAGGAAGCCAAACCAGTCTTTACCCTCCTCTCAAAGAGCTATTTTTCAAATCTTCTCTGGTGGGCAATGTATCATTCTGTTCATAATTTATTTATACTTCTGAACGTCTCGGGATTTTCTTACCAATCTCGGTAGACAGAAATTCTTTCATTGGCACCAAGGGAAAGCACTGTAGTGTGATGCTTAGGGTTCAAATCCTGGCCTCTACACGTACTGAAAGCTCTAGTTTTCTAACCATTGTGTGTAGTGTTTCCTCAGCTGTAAAATGGGGGAAGGGGGATAAAGTACCTTCAACATATGGATATTGTGCTGGTTTAATACAGTTATTGTAAGTAATTCAACGCAGTAAAATGCTGAGAGGAGTATCTGACAAGTTGTAAGCGTTCAACATATGTTCCTCTTATTAAGAGAACCAGGCTTTTTTCTCAAATATTTTAAAAGTTATATACAACTTAAAACTTAAAAACCCAATTAAATGATTTTTGTCTGGAACATCTCTTATAGCTGTTATTCTAACTTCTTTGCAAACTTCTTTGCCTACTTCCAGTAAAGTTGCAAAAGGAACTTACCGGTCTTTCTTACAATTTGATATTTGTTGGGGTTGTATTTCCCTCAAGCTCAAGTGACGGTGAGGATCCATTCGACTTTCCCTTCCTCCCCTCCCTGCCGTGCTGTGGGAGTGATGTTACTGACTATAAGGTTTTCATAAAATTGCTCACTGTCAATCCCGAGACACCCACAGCAGTGATTAACCCAGCATGAGCGTGGCTTTGCCAAATACCCTGATGAGATGTATGTAAAACTTCTAAAATAACTCCGTTCCTCTTCTCCAGCCAATGCTCCCATTAGGCAAGAAGAGGCTAGAAGTTGCTGAGGAGTGGGTGGTATGTGAGTACTTGGAAATGCTCTGATAGTTTATGGAGTTTATGATCCTCTCCTAGGTTTGTGGTTCAAAGCCTGGCCATGGCACTAGAATATAATATCCACAGCTGCTGGAGGCAGGTGGGATGACGAGGGTGATTCATTACATCTATAGGATGCAGGTTAATGAGGATGACTTGTCTTAGGGCCCCGAGAAAGAATAAACCCTCAAAGTCCTGCTCTGGCTTTCATTTGGTGGTGAGCATACCTGCCATTACAGTAAGTGGACCCGCTATTAGGTTTAACCAAATAACATGGTTTGATTGGGACTGTCCTGGTTTTAGCATTGGAAGCTCCATTTCCTGGGAACCCCCTCAGTTCTGAGCAAACCAATACAGTCGATCACTCTATGTGGAATTAAGCTACAGCTTTGTCATTTAGAACAAGCTAAACTTGTGAATTTGATCAGGCCCCATGGTCTCCTAAGGCCTGATTCCTCTTTTATAAGGTGGAAATAACAGTATCTGCCGAGTAGTATTGCAAGAATCCAGTGCGGGAGTGTCCACTAACATGCTTTGTGTCTTGTGTGGTACTGTACCAACATCAGCAAATGCAGTCATTGAAGATGTTGTTTCTTTGGGCCACAAGGGGCTACCTGGAGAATTCCAGAATGGAGGTGGTTATACAAGGCTGAGAGCCTGTGTCCTGAAGACTTCTCCAAAGCCACAGTGAGCATGGCTCCAACACCAGTTGTCTCAGAGTTGGCAGAGAAAATGGAAAGAGGCGGGGGTATGGGGTGAAAATGAGATGTCGCAAAGACCCATAGCTCAGGATCCTGATGACCCCTAATTCTACTCGATACCTACAGTGGGCTCTCGGCATCAACGTCCACCCAGACCTTTTCATGTGGCCTGGTTTTGGCTTTTCTATCAGAATCTGCTCCTCTTGTATGCCAAAGGATCATTTTATGTAGAATCAATTGTCTCTCAACTCCCTTTCAGCTGTAAAACCACATCATACCAGAGCATCAGGCATCAGTCACAGTGGGAGCTGGAGGGGGCCTCCCCACCCCAGTCCCTCTTAGGCCTTGTGCAGTGATCTTTTTACTTCATCTCCTATTTCTTTCATTTACTCACCACACTCTCTAGTTCTCCCCTCTGTAAATTTATTTGCTCTTGTTTTCCTGTTTGCCCCTAGACTATTAAGTTCCATGAGGACCATAGAATTTACCTGTCTTGTTGACTGTCATCTCTCCCATCAGCATGGGAGGTGCCCAGCCAATATGTGCCAAATGGATGAATGGACTGGACATTCTTGGTTACCTTCTGTGGATCACAAGTCACACTAGCTTTGTATTTTGGGGATGAATAAATATGTGATGGAAACAATTACATGACCCAAGTCTGCAAAGAAATAACGCAAACCTTATGTCAGCAATATTTTAATTTTTTTCAAAACCAATCTTTATTTGGAATTAATAATGAGGAGAGCAAAAGATCTGAACTGTAGAGTTCTCAGATCCCTTTGATGCAAGGATGTTGCAGACTTTTAGAGGCCTGCAGATTGCAGTTCAAGCAAGAGATTGCTTATTGGAGGTTTGATCTGAAATGTTTATTGAACAGCTGGTTCAACTGGTAGATAGCACTTACCCCAAACTCTTTTTTCTTGTCCTATCACAGGTTGTTAATATATTCTAAAGTGAAAGACGGTAATTAATTCAAGAGTATGAATGTGGTGGATTCTCACTCTTCAGTGCCAATAAATTGCCTGCTATGACGCTCCTCTTCCCTCGTGCCCTGCATCCCAATTCAGCCATTGGATGTTGACTGGCATCCAGACTGGAGGAACGACAGGGCAGCCCCCAGCAGGGTAAGGGAGAGTAGGGAGGGTGCGTACAACTCTCACATCAGGGCTGCTTTCTCTATGATTAACAGCAGATGTTAGCTGTTAAACACAAACAGCTGATCCTTGATTTAAAGATAATTTGTTTATTATTATACTAAGCAGAGCCCATAAATCTCTATTACAGGCTGATGAGATTCAAAGAGAATAGTATATGCTGGAAAATACCAGGAATCTTTCTAGTTTTATGCTCTCCCATAATCTGAAACACTAAGACATATTGACATTTTCTGAGAGGCTTATAAACCGTAAACAATCCAAGTTTTGTTATATATTAACTGTGTCTGGAGTTATAGTTCCAAGTGGAAATCAGGCTTGACCTTGAAAACCTACCAAGCAGTGTGTTTAGGTGCTGGCTGAGTCTTGAGCTGAAGGCCTGTGTCCTTTCAAGTGTCTTGTGTGCCTACGATTCCGCCAGTACACATTCTCAGGGAGGGAGCTAAGCCCCTTGACGGATGTCTGCACAGCTGTAATCATTATAAACCAATGACTTCATATATTTCAGCAAATGAAATCATGTTATTTTATTTTGTCTGCCTTGCCTCTTCTTTGTGCCGCCAAATCGACAGTGTGTCATTTATCTTGGCTCATTTCTGTTGAGATGAGATTTAAAGAAGAGCCCAATTATAGCATCTGAGAGCACTGTTCTTCCCCACCCCAAACTTTTTTTTCCTGTCAGACGGAAAAAAAAAAAAAAAAGCTGAAAATATAAATAGTTAATGGACTGATATAAGAACAAGTGAGTACTAAGTTCCTGGAGTGCATTTCTTTTCTTAGGAATATTAAGGCATAATTTACATGTAGTAAAATTCACATTTTATAGGAATATGGTTCTTGGAGTTTGGGCAAATAAGTAGTGATGTGACCACCATAATCACAGATAGAATATTTCTTTCACCATCACCCTAAAAGTCTTACACTTCTTTGCAGTCAACACCACTCTCTATTACTGCTGTATTTTCTGTCCGTATAATTTTGCCTTTTCCAGAGTATCATATAAATAGAGTCATACAGTGTGCTGTCTTTTTTTATTGAAGTATAGTTTATGTACAACATTATATGTTACAGGTGTACAATATAGTGATTCACAATTTTTAAAGGTTATACTCTATTTATAGTTATTATAAACATTGGCTATACTCCCCATGTTGTACAATATATCCTTGTAACTTATTTTATACCTAATAGTTTGTACCTCTTAATACCCACTCCTATGTCGTTCCCTGCTTCCCTCTTCTCACTGGTAACCACTAGTTTGTTCTGTGAGTCTGCGTCTTTTTTTTTTTTTTTTTAATCAGTGTGTAGCCTTTTAAGTCTGGCTTTCTTTACTTAGCTTGATGTTTTTGAGATGCATCCATGTTGATACATGTATCAGTATTTCATTTTCTTCTGACTGCTGAGTAGTATCACACTTTTGTATCCATTCCCAAGCCAGGGACTGGGTTAATTTCAGTTTGGTATTATGAATAAACCTGCTTTAAACATCTTGTCACAGGTCTTTTTGTGGACACGTTTTCATTACTCTTGGGTACATACCTTGGAGCGGGGTTACTGGCTGATGTGGCAACTATATGTTTGACTTTATAAAGAAGGCCAAACCCTTTCCAAAGTGTCTGTTCCATTTCACATGCCCACCAGTTATGGATGAGAGATCCAGTTGCCTCTACCTTCTTCCCAGAGCTCGATGTTGTCAGGTTTCTTTTATTAAAGTCATTCTAATTGGTGTGAAGTGGTATCTCACTGGCGTTGTAATTTGCATTTTCTAAATGTAACGAAGCTGAACATTTTTTATGTGCTTATTGGCCATTTGTACATATTCTTTGGAGAAATATCAATTCAAATTTTCTCATCTCTTTCTCTATTTCATTCTCTGTCCATTGTGGTGAGAACCTGTAGACTTTTATTTCACTCTTTGGTTAAGGGCCCTCCTTTTCTTCCACGCTGGGTCTAGAGGAAATGGGATGTAGCTAAGAAAGCTTGTTTTTAATCATGTCTGTAAGTGTGTCTTCTTGTGTAAAGCCCTGTCACTTCAGAGAAGGAAAAAAACCTGCTCCTGGCTCTACCTACATAACTAGGAATTTATTTCTAAATCAGACTGCCTTTGCAAAGATGACTTATGTCGTTCAGTAAACAAACACGTAAAAATCATGAAAAGCATGGGAGGCTCTACTCTAGAGAGAAGAGGAGCCATGCGTAAAATACATGTGCTGATAGCTCCGTGACTGACTTGGCCCACATTTATGAAATGATGGCTTTTCGTATCTGGTCCATCAATTGCCTGGGTTTAAACTCTGATTAACCGAGACATGGATACATTACATTCATCTTGAATCCAGATGGCAAATGTACTTATGACTTCTGGTAGTTGACTGCACTGCCATCCTGGTAAAGTTGCATACAGCTGTTAACTGAATAATATGTGTTGCGTATATGGGAGAGATGCAAAATATCTGGGATGTGAAGAATTTATTTTGAGTATAAGTTCTTTGTGTGTCATTGCTAGTGTCTAGCCAGAGGATGCTACAGCTATGATATATTTGGTCCAATAATCGTGCCCATCTAAAAAACTAAATCACATTGATGCATAATTTTTATGAATTGTTGTTTCACTCTTAGTTACTTGCATTGCAAAATGTTCTGAACTAGAGGCTAGGTCAAATCATAGTGTATATGGCAGACCTAGCTCAGCTGGGCAGAGGACATACCATTAATTCATTTATTTACTTAGTGAATATTTATTAAAAGCCTGCGCTGTGCCAACAGCTCTGCCTGGTGCTGAAAGATAGTGACAAGGATAATGGACTTTGCAGAAACAAAGCTTTGCCTTGTGTTTGGATCAGAAGCTGTTAGAGGAACCATCAGGACAAATTTGGTAAAAGCAGTTGCTACAAGATGAACAAACTGAACTGCTTTCTCTCTCACCAGAGTTTTTATATATTATATAGAGTTGCTCTGTCCACTGTGGTAGCCACTAGCCATGTGTAGTGCTTCAAATTTAAATGAATTAAAGTTAAATAAAATTTAAAATTCGGTTTTTCAGTCATCCTAGCCTTACAGTGAATATTCAATAAGTCATGTGTCTAGTGGCTACTGTATTGAATAGCACAAATGTAGAACATTTCTGTCATCACAGAAAATTCTATTGATCAGCCCTGAGGTAGAAGATGGAATGAAAAAACAAACAAACTAGTGACTTCATTTACAACTTGATTAATATCAGGCACAATTTATGAGTTAACACTATTTCCTACTAGAGACACATTTATGAGGGCAAGAAATATTCTAAGACATGTTTTACAAGCTTTGAAGTTACAAAAAGACTTTGCAGTTAATTAGAAAAGTTGTCACATCCTGTGTCCTCATGTTCTTTATACTGAACGTTAGAAAAGACAGTGAGCCAATGCAAAACTAATAGTATGGATTATGGCTGGGATTACTGACTTCACCAAAATCCATTCTCCTCTTTTTTTTTTTTTTTTAATGTAATAATATAGTGCTACCTGGCTGACCATCTACACTGCAGTACCTACCTTTTCTTAGAGCTGGGTCTGGTGATTTGGTTCTCACCAATGGAATGTGGACAGAAGTGACATCACTTCTAAACAGAGTCTTTCAGTGGGCTTGTGCACTTCCTTCATATTCCTTTTTTCTTTGCTGCAAGTCACTTTCTATACCATGGCTTCCAACGGATGGAAAAGAAAGCCACTCTAAGTAGGGCATGGTGGAAAAACATGAGAAGAAGCCCAAGTCTTTAAGGTTGTGTGGAGTCAAGTGGTCCAATAACATGAAAGTCCAACTGTTATGTAAGAGATAAATAAATTTCCACTTTATTCAACACAGTGCATTTTGAGGTCTGTTAGCAAGTTATTACCCTAATTTGCATTAAAGCAGATGCAGACTTAATTTTTTTGGAAATTTTTTTCAGCCTTAGATGTCAGTAGCAACCACATTACCATGAAAAAATAAACACATATCACTTTCCCTGAATAAACATCACTTTTATCCACAGTGAAATTGCTTCATATCATTAAAAGTTTCTTGTCTTAGGTTGGATTTCCTAGAAGCAGAGCCTGGGTTGGGGATTTTCCTGCGTTTTACTGAATGAGGACTCTCAAGAGAAACATATAAAGCATTGAAGGAAGCAAAATGGGGAAGAGGAAAGAGCCGAGAGAAGATGCAGACTCATCTGGATACTAGCTTCAGCTTGATTCCACAGAGAGCTCTAGAGTATGCATCTCACCACAGAGTTGTCCCTGCTTGAGGCAGGGTTCAGTTTTTTGAGCCTCTATGTTAGTCAGTCCTTGGCTGGTGGAACCTCCCAAGCATTTCTAGGAGGACAGGCTCTTATTGAATGAGGGAAAAACCTGTGGAGAGAAGGACTGCTGTGAACTGAGTCCAGCCAACACTCCTGAAGCTGGGTCATGGGTGCACCAGCCCAAGAAGGACACCTGTGCAGCCACCACCTGTGACCTCTACAGCTCCTTATCTTTAAATATATAAATGTGTGATCTATGGTTCCCCATCGGACAAGACTGGGAAGAAAGGGAAACCTATAATTTTTATGACTCCTAATATGGCCCCTAATTTTGTAGAGCAAATTCTTTCATAGGAAGACGGACAGTCAGAAAGTTAAGTTTTGGCATAAATACAAAAGCTTGGACAGTGGTCTGCATAAGAAGATATGGGATAATGAGGGAAGGAAAGAACAACCCTACTGGTGGGGTATGCCACAGAAGCCTGTCCCTGACATGAGCTACAGAGCCTGAATTCTGGAAACAGATGGCCTCTGCTTGAATCAAGGTTCTGTCACTAACATGCTGTGTGACACTGAGTGAGTAACTTAATCTCTGTGTGCCTCAGCTGCTTCTTCTGTAAAATGGAGATAATGATGCACAATAAAATAGATATAGGCTGTTGAGAGTATGCAGAGGTCTTTGAATGCTGGCGGGAACACAGTCAGTGCCATGGAAGGGAGGCTCTGTTAGGGAAGCGAGGTCTTGAAATGAGAGGCTATGTGGCCCAGGCACAGCATAGGAGAGGGCAAGGGTTAAGCAAGCCCTGGGCCTCTGGAGGCAGATATTCTAGGACTGAATCCCAACTCCACCACTGCAAGACCTTGAACAAACTACTTATTTATGCCTCAGTTTCCTCATCTTTAAACTTAGATTAATGATAGGACTTTTCTCTTAGAAGTATGGTGAAAATTAAATAAAATAATAATTTTAGGATTCCTAGAACAATACCTAGTATATAACATACTTTAAACAAATGTTGTAGCTATTCTTATGTTGTTGTTATTATTCCAAAGGGAAGGGTAGGGGAACTTTTTCAGAGAATGGAGAAACGTTCATGGGAACAGGTTCATTGCTTATATACAGGGGTTTCTGAGGTGAGTGTGAGACTGTAAAGGTAAGTGGACAATGAGCTGGAAATTCCTACTGTGTAAAGCTAAGGTACTATAACTTGGTCCCATAGGCAGCATAAAGCCATTGGACATTAAATATGTCTTCCCAAGTTTCTTTCAGAGTAAGGAAGTGGTACTAGCTAGCTATTGCTTCATAACAAATGATCCCATAACTTGGTGCCTTAAGACAACAAGTATTCATTTAGCTCCTGATTGTGTAGGGTGGCAGTTTGGACTGGGATCCACTGAGAGATTCTCTGGGTCTCAGGCAGGCTCCTTCATGATTCTTTGTTTGTTTTCTGGTCAACTAGTCAGCTCTATTTCCGGGGCAGGATGGGTGTTTGTTTGTGCACCTTGGTTCTTCTCCATGTGGTCTCTCATGGAAAGAGCCTGTTCTCATACCAGAGGCAGGGTTCCAACAGAGAGTGCACAGCAGCTTTTGAGGCCTGGGCTGGGAGCTGCTCAACATCACTTCTGATGAACTTGATCAATCAACGTGGATCTCAAGGTGGACCCCAGAGTCAGAGTGGGTGGGGCTTCCACAGTTAAGAGAAACGAGCATGGATACAGGAAAGCCATTAGTTGAGACCATCAGTGAAAACAATCTAGTAAATTCTCCAAAGGTCACCTCTTTAATTCATGAAAATGGGCAGAGGCAATAACTAGAGCATTGCTATTCCCTTTCAAGTGGTCAGCATTTGTAAGGTCCTGGGAGGGGGTGGCTTTTACACATCCCAAAGAGGTGAGTCACCTTGGCCTTGCTATTTCTCCCCTTGAGACCCTAGCCTCTCTCTTCTATACATTTCAGATTGGTAGTTGGTGTGGAGATTCTGCTGGGGAGAAACCTGCATCACAGAGGGTAGAGAGACCTCACAGTCCCACATATGATTTAAACAGAGGCACATGATATCGAGGCCAGGAGAATCCATTGTTAAAAAGAAAGGGAAATTTTAATATACAAAAGGAAAACTTTTTGAAAACTTTCTATTCCACCTTTATCTCTTTATTCAGAAAGTCAGAGATTTAATATTATCTCTCAATTTACAGAACTAAAGAGACAAACTAGATAAGGTTGACTAAATGTCATATATTTGATAAAAAATACAAAGTCATAATATTTGAACTCTACATTGAGCCATATACGTTTGATGTAATTTATACGCATTGTTATTTTCATGTAACCACTTGAATATATATTGCGACTGTATATTTTATTGAGGACCACTAATGTGTAAGAAAAGAATCAATTGATGATCACAGATTAATAAAAAGATCAATGGGTATATTGTACTGATACTGATTTGGGGAACCAAAATTAGGTTTTGAATCCAAGCTTTGCCTGTGTCCCTTGAGTTCCTCACCTAAACACTTTGAAGAATGATTTAGTCACTTGTTGCACCTCTAACAGTTTCTATCACTGGATTGTTATTTTTAACATATTGCCTAGAATTTCCTGTGCCCTCAGTAAGAAGTCATTCCTTCATCATTCAATCATGAAAAATAATTCAGTTTAATTTTATCTTTAAAGAGAAAAAAATATATAAAATTTAGAAAAAATGTATGACATTATTTCCTTTGAATATCCAATTTTGATCAGTGCATTCAACGTCATTGGGCTATTTCTTGGTTTGGGTTGGCCCAGAAGCTGATCTGGGTAGGAAGGGAGCCCAGGAAACATTGGCGGGATGTGAGGCAGGGAAGGGAAAGTAGCTAATAGGAGGTGCATTACCAAGCTGGTTATCAACTGTGGGCACCTTTGGCTTAATCCCTCTGGGGAAGCCTGGGAGGCAGGGCAGACCATATGATCCCACCTGTGAGCTGAGGGAGCTGGGGCATTTATACACGCACTGCCATCAATCTGTGGCTGAAGGCTGCTTCCAGCCTGTGTGGCAGAGAGGACTCCTGCAACCAGAGAAAGACTTCAGTGAGATGCGTGATGATGATAACTCAGTGAATGTGGATTGTGAATTGCAACATGTGTTCCAGACTCAATCCTGATTTTCGAACCTATGTTTTTTAACTAGCTGCTCAAATCCTTTTTGAATATGAAATAGCGTATAAAACCGGTTAAAAAAAAAAAAAAAAATGGAGCCACTGTAATTTTGTGTGTGCTTGAGCCCAGGGTTCTCTCTGTCCCTGTGGCCCTGAAAGCCAACCCAGAGCCACCTCTGAGGAATGCGAGGGCTCCCCAGTAAATAGTCTGAAAACGCATGATTTAGATCTTTAAGGACATTTCTAGTTCTCGTCTCTGTTTGATATCTTTGTACCAAGCTGCCTTCTACTAATACCTTCTCTGCTTTCTCTCCTCCTAAAAACAAAACCAAGACAACAAGGTCCTTCAAAACCTCATGGTGGGGGAAAAGAAAAAAGACTGGCTGGGGGCTGAAAAAAACACAACAAAATGCAAAAAACCCACAGCTGATTGGAAAGCTATTTAGAACCCACATAGACTATTCAGAGGAGGGTAGCCATAGTAACACACCCAGGAGTATTACTCCCTGGATGTGACTCCAAGCCGGAGGAGGAGGGATGTGGGTGCTGAGGGCAGGGTTCTGCTGGCAGGGGGCTCTCCCAGCATAGATCCACCACTGAGCCTGGAAAGGAGCAACCTAACAGAAGCTGTGAACCTCCTCCTCCCTGAACGTAGGTTTATCTGTATATTTGGCAACTTCCTTTTGGATTCCAAAGTTGGCTTCTTTAGGGACAATTTAAATGGGAGCGTATTTAAAAAAAAAATTTTTTGTGTGGTAAAACTTACTATGGGGGCAAAAACAGAAGACCAAATGAAAACTGTAGGCAGGAGCTGTGATTTTGCCTTTTCAAGTGGTTCCTCTAGGTTTGGGCTCTTATCGCATTGAAAGTCACATTCAGTCACTGAAACCACAAGGGAGTCCGTGAGGATTTGTAGTAAAAGTTATTGGTGCCTGTCCAGTGCCCCTCAGTTCATCCCCCTCCACCAGCTGCTGTGAATGTGGAAAGCTAATGACTCACAGCTGCTTCTTATTCAGAGACCTGCCCTTGGTCCTCTCCAGGAAATGCCGGGGAAGCTGTGCCTTCCCTACAGCCCCAAACCAATGACTGATGGATACTGGGGTACAAAATCTTGGCTCCTTGCCTCAATTTAGGACATAACTGTGGTTCCTGTCAAACTTCCCTGTGGGGTCAGTCTTAAGCCAGACACCAGAGGACACCATTTCCTTGTTCAGCTTCTCCCTCTGCTCTATTTCCCTCACTTTCTTAGAGGTTCCTTCTGAGATCACCCTCTCAATAAAACACTTGCAAAATAATCTTTTCAGAATCAGCTTCTTGGGAACATATCCTAAAACAGACTTCATGAGAATAACTCTGGAATAGGCATGAGCTCACCCATCTTCAAGCCCTTGTCCACCACTAGGGAGCTGTGGGGCTGTCAGCAAGTGTCTGGACCTCTCAGCGATGCTGCTACACAAGAACAAACTTGAACTAGATCGTTGTTCTTGTTTGTTTGTTTGTTTTGTCTGAACCCACATCCTGTCTATCTCTTTCCCTACCCTATTCTGCTCCCCATCCCCTTACAGGTTTCTCCTGAGACCACTCCATCAATACATCACTTGCAAGAACCCCAACATGAGACTTTGCTTCTAGGGAATCTGACCTGAGACACATGCTAATAGTTGGAGGGAAAATGCATCCCTTGTAGCCCAATGGGAGCCACCAATGTCTATGAGGGATTGATTTCCATCCTCCACCCTCCAACCAGTGGGAGTCCCCTTTCATAGGATCTATAGATTGGATTTCCACAGGTATTCTGGTGACAGTTCTTGGAGACCAATATCTGAAAGCTGTTGGACCAGATATCTAAAGCTGGGCCTAGCTCAACAGTTCTGGGAGAGCTTTCTCTACTACTCACTGAATAATCGTGCTCCAGATTTCTTGGGATATGAGAGTGAATGGGGACAGGTCACATATTAAAGAAAATATGGTTGACTGGAGAAGGCCTTGGGCATCACTAAGAAATTCTTCAGAACATTTCTCTAGGGGGAGGGATATTTTCATCCTTTAGCTTTTTGAAGTCTGCCACTTTGCGGCTGTTTCCCTGAAAAACTCAGACATTTTATGTCCAGTAGATACTGATATTGCTATGCCTAGATCTCCTTTACTGGTCTTGGGCGTCCATCCTCCAGTGGTCCTTAGCTGATGAGAGCCACCTCACCTGTGAAGATGCCTGGGTGCTTATCCCCTAGGCTCCATAACCCACCCACTGTAGGTCTTAGGTAGCCATGGCCAATGGCTGAATGATGTTGGATTTTCAAGCCTAGCCCTTTGCTTCAGGTAAGACCACTCTGTGGTGAAATTCATACTCCAGAGCTCCTCATAGGCTCACACTGAGTCTAGACGTCAGCTGAGACCACACTGTTATCGGCTCCTTTCCCTGCTCCATCCTGCTTCTGTCTCTCCCTTAGTGGTTTTTCTTGGCAGCACTCTGTCAACAAGTCATTTGCAAAACTACTCCTAGGTGAATGCAAATCAAAACTACAATGCAATGAGATATCACCTCACACCAGTCAGAATGGCCATCATCAAAAAGTCTATGAAAGGGCTTCCCTGGTGACGCAGTGGTTGAGAGTCCACCTGCCGATGCAGGGGACACGGTTTCGTGCCCCGGTCCGGGAAGATCCCACATGCCGCAGAGCAGCTGGGCCCGTGAGCCATGGCCGCTGAGCCTGCGCGTCTGGAGCCTGTGCTCCACAACAGGAGAGGCCACAACAGTGAGAGGCCTGCGTACCACAAAAAAAAAAAAAAAAAAAAAAGCAATATAACTCCCCCCCAAAATCCCAAACAAACAAAAACCCAAACAAACAAACAAAAAACCACTCTTAGGTAAGTCTTTGCTGCTAGAGAACTTTACATAGTTCAGGTGGCTGAAGGCCACAGAGAGTGAGATTTGGCTGGGGATTGAACACTACTGAAAAAATTGAGGTCCACAGTAAACAGTGTGGGGGCCTTTGATTTAGAAATGCTTGGATTTCATTCCCTTTTCAGGTTTCCCAAATCTCTCTTCAACGTGTAAAAATCAAGAGAGAAAGTAAGATTTCTAGTGTGTTTTCTTATTCAAGAAATTGGAGGTGTTTTTTTCTTTCACAACCGTATCCTCAGTGTTAGTAACAGAGGATGCTCAAATACGTATTGAATGTGTTAGAACAAATGTTCCAAAAATATCTCATTGGTGGACTTTTCTGAGTGCATTTGGAATACAATAAAGACGTTAAAAAATGACAGGCTTAAGGGATAAGATTATCAACTTTACTTCTTTCACCGAAGTGGAACAAGTCTTATTAAATACTGATTATCTTCCCCATTTTTTGCGTTCTGATTTTTTTGTTCCTTTAGAGAGTATGCTTCTTATAGAGAAGTTAGCTGTTTTCAGAATTCTGTATTCAAATATCTGTCATATCTGGGCTCTAAGCTACAATTTCTATGAGCTGCATTGCTACTCAATTCTAAATGCCATTTTAAAAACCAAGTTTGATGTTTATTCAGACCATCTGAGGTCTCTTGTCCTCTAGGGAGACTGTGTGGTGCTGAATGACTAATAGGATTCCTCTACCATTTGAATGGTTTTTGGAGCAGGATGTGATATCAGGATCTTTGAGATGTTCAGTAGGGTTAATATCTCTTCTAGTATCTTTCTTGTCAAGGACCAAGTGTACATATTTCTTGATGGATAGAGAGAGAAATGAAAGGAATTTGGAGAAATTTGACCCCTTTTCACCCCCAGAACATTTTTATTTCAATTTCCTTCCCACCATTTCAGTTATATCCCTTGGTTGGTAGGGCAGTGCAGAGCTGGGACTGGGACAAGGCCCTCATCTAAAGTGCAAAATTTAAGTGGATGCCAAAAAAACCCCCCAAAACCTCAGTAATAAAGATAAATAATATTTAATACAATATTTTTTATTGTGGTAAAAAAACATATAAAAATTTATCATCTTAGTCGTTTTTAAGTCTAGAGTTCAGTGGTGTTAAGTTTAGTCACAGTGCTATGAAACACCTCTCCAGAAGTCTTTCATCTTGCAAATGTGACACTCTATACCCACTGAACAACAACTCCACTTTTACCACTTTGGTTACCAGTCCCTGGTAGCCAAATTTCTACTTTCCTGTTTCTATGAATTTGATTACTTCAGATACCTCATATTAGTGGAATCATGCAGTATTGGTACTTTTGTGACTAACTTATTTCACTTAGCAAAATGTTCTCTGTTCATTCATGTTGAGTATGTAACAGGATTTCCTTCTTTTTATAAGACTGAATAAAAATCCATTGTATGTATATACCAACTGTACTTTTTCCATTCATCCATTAGTGGACATTTGTGTTGCTTCTACCTCTTGGCTGTTATAAATAGTGATGCTATGAACATGGGTGTGCAAATATCTCTTTGAGACCTTATTTTCAAATATTTTCGATGTATAGCCGAAAGTGGGATTGCTGGATTACATGGTAATTCTGTTTTTAATTTTTTGAGGAACCTCTATACTGTTTTCCATAGAGGTTGCACCATTTTACAATTCCACCAGCAGTACACAAGGGTTCTGCTTTCTCCATATTCTTGTCAACACTTGTTATTATCTGCTTTTGTTTTTGGTTTGGATAGTAGTAATCCTAATGGGTGTGAGGTGATACTACATTATGGTTTGGTTTACATTTCTCTGATGTTTAACGATGTTAAGCATCTTTTCATATGCTTGTTGACTGTGACCACTTACATATCATCTTTGGAGAAATGTCTGTTTATTTGCCCATTTTGTAATCAGGTGATTTGATTTTTTTTTTCTTGTTGAGTTTTAAGAGTTCTTTATATATTCTGTACGTTAACCTCTTATCAGATCTGTAATTTGCAAATGTTTTCTCCCATTCCATAGGTTGACATTTTACCCTGTTGATTGTGTATTTTGATACACAGAAGTTTTTAAGTTTAATGTAGTCCCATTTGTCTGTTTTTGCTTTTGTTAACCTGTT
Organism: Globicephala melas; assembly: GCF_963455315.2. Lineage (NCBI taxonomy): Eukaryota > Metazoa > Chordata > Mammalia > Artiodactyla > Delphinidae > Globicephala > Globicephala melas. The sequence goes on along the minus strand of NC_083328.1, from coordinate 48,180,341 downwards.
ATTCTGTTGGTGTCATATGCAAGAAATCATCACCAAGTCCAATGTCATGAAGCTTTTCCCATGTGTTTTCTTCTAGGAGTTTAGTAGTTTTACATCTTTTATTTAGGTCTTTAATCCACTTTGAGGTAATTTCTGTACATGTTGAAAGATAAAGCTCCAACTTAACTTTTTGCATGTGGACATCCTGTTTTCTCAGCACTATTTGAAGAGACTATTCTTTCTCCATTGAGTGGTCCTGATAACTTGTCAAAGATCAGTTGACTATATACATGAGGGGTTTTTATCCATGTTCTCATTGTATTCCATTAGACAATTTGTATTTATGCCAATACCACACAATTTTGATTACTGAAGCATTTTAATGTTTTGAAATCAGGAAATATGAGTCCCTCAACTTTTTCTTTTTCAAAATCGTTTCGGCTATTTGGTGTCCCCTGAGTTTCCATATGAGTTTTAAGATAAATTTTTCAATTTCTGCATAAATTGCCATTGGGATTTTAACAGGGATTGCTTGAATCTGCAGATCACTTTTGGTAGTATAGACATATTAACAATGTGAAGTCTTCCAATATGAAGACAAGATGTGTTTGAATGTTTGTGCCTTCTGTAATTTCTTTCAGCCATGTTTTGTAGTTTTTAGTATAGTTTTCCTTGGTCAGGTTTATTTTCACGTATTTTATAATAATATCTGAGGCTATTATAAATGGAATTGTTTTCTTAATTTCCTTTTTAGATTGTTCATGTATAGAGACACACTGATTTTTTTGTATTGATTTTGCATCCTGCATCTTTGCTGAATTTGATGATTTGTTCTAACAGTTCTCTCTCTCTCTCTCTTTTGGGGGTGTATATAGAATATTGAGGATCTTCTACTTATAAGATTATGTTTTCTGTGAACAGAGTAATTTTACTTCTTTCTTTCTGATTTGGTTGACTTTTATTTCTTTTTCTTGTATAATCTCTCTGGCTAGAATTTCTAATACCATGTTGAAGAGAAGTGACAAAACTGGGCTTCTTTGCCTTGTTTCTGATCTTAGAGGAAAAGATTTCAGTCTTTCACCATTGAGTATGATGTTAGCTATGGGCTTTTCATAAATGCCTGTATTATGTTGACATAGTTTCCTTCTATTCTTAATTTCTTGAGTGATTTTTTTTATCATGAAAGAGCATTGAATCTTGTCAAATGCTTTTTCTACATCAAATAAGACGATCATGTGGTTTTTGTCTTTCATTCTGTTAATGTGGTCTATTGATTTTTTTTATGTTGAGCCGTCTTTGCATTCAATGAATAAATCACACTTGGTCATGGTGTATAATCCTTTTCATATGCTGTTGAATTTGACTTGATAGTAATTTTTAAGGAATTTGCACAAATTCTAACCAAGAATATTCATCTGTAGTTTCCTTTTCTTCTGTAGTATCTTTGTCTGGCTTTGATATCAGGGTAACACTGCCCTCATGCAATTAGCTGGAGGTATTCAATCCTATTCATTTATTTTTTTTGAAGAGTTTTTAGAGGATTGATCTAAGTCTTTATTCTATTTTATTTTGTTTTGCTTTATTTTATTTAGAGCAGTTTAAGGTTCTCAACAAAATTGAGGGGAAGGTATAGAGATTTCCCATATACCTCCCTGCTGACACAGGCATGCTATACTCCATTATCAATATCCCCTACCAGAATGGTACATTTTTTACCAAGGGTGAACCTACATTGACATAGCATAATCACCCAAAGCCTGTAGTTTGCATTACGGCTCACTCTTGGGTTTAGACAAATGTATAATGACATGTATCCATCATCATAATATAATTCAAAATAGTTTCACTCTTCTAAAACTCTTATGTGTTTCATTTATGTGTCCCTCCCCATTGCCACCCTGCAACCCATGGAAACCTCTATATTGAGTTTTAAGAGTTCATACTATTTTCTTATAGTCCTTTTTATTTCTGTAGCATTGGTTGTAGTGTCCCCTCTTTCACTTCTGTAGTTATTTGAGACTTCTCTCCATTTTTCTTAATCTAAAAAGGGGTTTGTCAGTTTTGTTGATATTTTCAAAAAACCCAACTTTTAGTTTCATTGATTTTTTGTTTGTTTTTCCATTGTCTATTTCATTTATCTCTGGTCTAATCTTTATTATTTTCTTCCTTATGCTAGATTTTGGTTAGTTTGTTCTAGTTTCTAGTGTAAGCTTACATTGTTGGTTTAAGATCTTTCTTTTTTAATATAGACATTTACTGTGATAAAATTCTCTCATAGCACTGCTTTAACTGTATCTCATAAGTTTTGCTAAGTTGTGTTTTCATTTCCATTTGTCTCAAGACATTTTCTAATTTCTCTTGTGACTTCTTTCACCCACTGGTTCTTTAAGAGTATTGTTTAGTTTTGTCATATTTGTGAATTTTCAGGTTTCCTTATACAATTGATTTCTAGTTTCATTCCATTGTGATTAGAAAAGATACTTTATATGATCTCAATCTTCTTGAATTTGTTTAGGCTTGCCTTTTAGCCTAATCCTGTAAAGTGTTCCAGGTGCACTGGAAAAGAATATATATTCTGTTGTTGGGTGGTGTGTTCTCTGTATGTTTTTTAAGTACAATTGGTCTGTAGTGTCGTTCAAGTCCTACTTTCTTATGGATCTTTCTCATTCTCATTCTGATCATTATTGAAAGTGAGATATTGAAGTCTTCTACTATTACTGTGTTTCCATCTATTTCTCCCTTCAATTTGGCCAAAGTTGCTTCATATGTGTAGAAGCTCTGAGGTTTGGTGCATAAATTTTTTTTTTTTTTTTTGCGGTACGTGGGCCTCTCACTGCTGTGGTCTCTCCCACTGTGGAGCACAGGCTCTGGACGCGCAGGCTCAGTGGCCATGGCTCACGGGCCCAGCTGCTCCATGGCATGTGGGACCTTCCCGGACCGGGGCACGAACCCATGTCCCCCACATCGGCAGGCGGACTCTCAACCACTGCGCCACCAGGGAAGCCCGGTGCATACATATTTATAATTGTTAATCTTCTTTGCAAATTGACACCTTTATCATTAAATAATATTCTCTGTCTCTTGTAACAGGTTTTGATATAAAGTGTATTTTTAAGTATACCCACTCCTGCTCTGTTTTGGTTACCATTTGCATGGAACATCTGTTTTCATATTTTTTCTTTTAGTCTATATGTGTCCTTACACTAGCCTGGCTATTATAGCTTCTCAGTTGGTCTCTAGAATACTCACAGAGGTTTTCATATGCTGCTGTTAACTTGGTGTCTCTGTTGGGGGAGGAGGACCTGTAGCTTCCTAGCCCACCATCCTGCTGATGTCTGAATCACCTTCATCTTTCTCAAATCTCCTTTCAAAATGATTCCACCTTAGTAGGAACGTAAGGCATTGCTCTCCCCTGCCTGAGCCTTGCATTTAAACTTTATTTTGCTGCAAGAGTGAAACAATATTTAAAAAAATTAAAATTAATGCAGAAAATCTTCAAAAGTTTAAATACAGTATCAGAGTGTTTGTTATATTTTTAAGGTAAAATTCTAAGAAACCATTGACATATTATAGGGAATGAGTGTTCCATGCAAGGAGGAAAAGTTATGTGTGACTTAGTGAGTTGTCACTATTTGAGATTCACAGGCTAAAATGGTCACAACTACTTGAAACTGGAATGGATATAATCATTATGTTTAAAACAAGTGTGATAGTAGGTTAGTGTGCAAAGGTCGAGAAAGTAGGGAAAATAGATGCATTTACGGAAACACCAGAGGTATACTTTGTCTTGCTTGATATGTGCAGACAGCCTGTGGTCAATAGATAAGCAAGAATGAAGAGAAATCACAGACAAAAAAGTTAGAGAGGCAAAGTGTGGGTTATGCAATGCATTCATGAATCTAATAGAGATTTTTCTTAGTTTTTGTACTTTTTCACTTAAAAGTGAGAAAGTAAATTTTGAAACCAAAACCATCTTTTCCTTTGGAAAAAGCATCTTCCATTTTGTATGACAGTTTGGAGACAGGTGGTAACTAAAGATTTAAAGAGCAAACTTGCAACTCCCTGTAAAAGCAATTGTATGTTTAAATTGCCCCTAAATGGGTAGATAAGACTGCATTTTTTTGTCTCTCATCCTCTCCTGGCCCTTAGGCCTCTAGGCCTCCTTTATCTGGCTTCAGATCTCTTTGTGAATCTGCTCACCTTCATCTTTCTCAAATCTATTCTCAGAAAGATTCCACCTTAGTAAGAATGCAAGCTATTGCTCTTTTCTGCCTGGGGCCTTGCGTCTAAACCTTATTTTGCTGTAAGAGTGAAAGAACAGGGCTTCCCTGGTGGCACAGTGGTTAAGAATCCGCCTGCCAATGCAGGGGACACAGATTCGAGCCCTGGTCTGGGAAGATGCCACATGCCGAGGAGCAACTAAGGCCGTGCGCCACAAATACTGAGCCTGCGCTCTAGAGCCCGCAAGCCACAACTACTGAGCCCGCATGCCACATCTACTGAAGCCCGTGCACTCTAGAGCCCATTCTCCGCGACAAGAGAAGCCACCACAGTGAGAAGCCCGCGCACCGCAACGAAGAGTAGTCCCTGCTCGTGGCAGTTAGAGAAAGCTGGCGCACAGCAGGGTGACCCAACACAGCCAAAAATAATAAATAAATTTTTTTAAAAAAGAGTGAAAGAACAAACAGGCTTTCCCCTGTTAAATGGAACTCAGACCTCTCTGAGGAGGCTGTGACTACTGAGTGGAGGGGCCTGCATGAGGGCAGGTGGGAGATGTCATGTGATCAACTTTGCTTCTGCAAGGGCTGCCCTTGGTGGCGTTGGTCAGGCAGAAAGGACTACTTATATGAGAAAATATTTGATACTGAGATGATATTCATAAGTTGACATGAGGAGACTTTATAGAGAGAAAGTATGTTCATTCTGTACCATTTCTGAGGCTTGTTCTCTAAATAGTCTGAAGAAAATGAGCAATGCGTATTTTCCAAGAATGCTCTGAATAGTTCGGTGGGAATGGAGGCATGAAAAACTGATAGGCTCCTAGGTAGAGTTAATGGTTCTCCCTGGAGTAAGAAGGAGGTCTCGAAATATATTTTATGAACATAATCATTCATTCCTCCATTCAACACATACTTATTGAGCTTTTAATATGTGTCAGGCATTGTTCCTGGCCCTTAGTTTACAGAAGAAAACAAAACTTTGAAGAAATCTATGTAACCTGGGGAGATCATGGGAGGAAGACTTATAACTTTAGAAATGTGATCTTTGATTTAAATAGTAGAGAATATGGAAAACTTCTGAAAAGAATGGAGCTTGGTGTACTAGGTTCTAAAAACTGTTTAATCTGCATCTTGCTTAATTGGCAATTGACTTTCCTAATAATGATGATTAAGTAACATCAGAGTTAAAATGACCTCTGAATCATCAAAGAAAATTAGATTCCATTTAACACAAACCTGTGTGAGACATATTTCTTAATTATTTGAAAATCTGTGCATCTCAATTAAAAAGGCAACGTGATTAACTAGAGAAGGTTGTTCCTTGGCCTGGCGGGATAACCCTGAGTTTACTGTAACCTGATTGCTCAAAGCCAGCACATCTGTAAAAATATATAGGAGGGTGCAAGAGGCAAATATATTTTATCTATTCATATATTGATATAAAAACCAATATATGGGAAATTGAGACACCCACCCCCCAAATCAGTCAGACTGGTCCTTAGTAGTTCAAAACACTTATGCTATCTAGTACAAGGCTACAAATTACAGACATGTCACCTCTACCTGGGTTTTATTTCTTCTTCTGAAGAACTAACAGAAAATTCTTCAAAAAAGCCTCATCTTGGAAGAATAAGGTTTGGAAGAAGAGAGCAAGCAGGTCAATATTACTCCAGCCTGTCCAGAAATAACCAAAGAGAACATCTAGCTCATTGGGTGGCAAACCAATCAATCTGTTTTCAGTGCAAAGTCCTAAAAATTAAGAAACAGAAGCTATACTATGAGGGATGGGCCAGCTGGGAACATACAAACAGCAGGTATTTGGGTTCAAATGGACATGGCAATTTGCTCATTGCTTTTTTTGTCCTATAATTGCAGCATATGCCCTATAAGTGTTTGAAATGATTACGTGGTGTGTCATTCTATAGAGAAAGAATTCCTAATGACTGAGTCACTGTGACAAGTTTCTTTATAAGTAGGGTAAAGAGAACACTTGAGATGTAATAATGAGATTTTGGTCCAATGCACTTGGGGTAGAGAAAGTTAATAACCATAACCACAGGGAAGAAAACATTAGTGAAAGAAGCCACTTTTAATCAGAACAATAAAGACGGCTTTGGCTAAGAAAGTTTAGAGTGGAAAAAGAGAAATAAAGGGGCAGGGGAGAGAAAGGAGCAGCCCATCTCGACTTACAAAAGAAACACATAACTCATTAAGGAAAAGAAAAATGCACTTTTGGTTTCTGGCCCAGCGTGTATGGAGCTTAGAAGTGATAGCTCCATTCTAACAATAAGTAAAAAGCTGAACAAACTGAAAATCAACAACTCTTCTTAGCTCTATCAGAAAATTGAGATCCCAGGGCAAACCACTGCACCCAAAATTGGAGAGATGGACAGGCAGATTCAGAGCATCACAACTTACCAGGTCATTAAGCCGTGAGCAAAAACCTCAGCAAGAACCAGCATTGGGGCAGAAAAACCCAAACTGGAATTGATGGATAGCTGGAGGTTCAGGGTGGACAAGCCTGAGAGTTGAAAACTCCAGGGGACCCAGTCACGGTGGGGGGACGGGGTCACATTTATGAGTTTTACCTCCAGGAGCCCTGCCAGAGTCCCGTAGGGAAAATGGGAGAAAAATTCCCTTATGCTTCTGCTAGGGGGAGTGAGGAAGTAGCCATTTGGAAATAGTTAAAGCCTTCTGCTCTTAAAAAGATCTGTTTTCCGGAGAAACTATTTTTACCAGAGCCCCCATTTGGTGGAGCCTCCATTAACATTTTATATGTTAAATAGGGACAAACAGGGCCATTATTTCATGAGTTAATCTCTTTATATACTAAAATCATTTCCTAGTAATTTTAAGTACTAGAAACTTTTCTCATACTCTTTGAGAATCCAAAAACTTTTTTTCTAGAAAACGTCCAAGAATTTTAGAAAATGACTCACTAAATGGAAAGGTCTCTTCTAAAATTTCTAGAGACAAAGTCCCAGGGAAGTATAATTTTGATGAAGCTCATGCATTAAAATAATGCTCTTTCCAGCCTGGATTGTGTAGAGCATAGAGGATAGTTGTGCTTGAGGGTTACCTAACTCACATTAAAATTTGTCTGAGAAAGCCAGTGATTTTCAGGGTTAATTTTTTGCTGCAGCATAGGTTAGCATGACCCTGACTAATAATACATGTGCCAATTCCAATAGTTTTGAAATGACAGTCTGAAGTTTTGTTTTTGGAAAGACTGTGAAACTAAAGACAAGCTGAAAGGAAAGCATGGTGTGATCAGTGTGTCTATCATGAATAAGTGGAGGAGTGTCCTCCCCATGGTATTTGCCAACCATGAGATCCTAGCTTAGTGCTATCCCATAGAGCTTTTAGCAATAATGGAAATGTTCTATATCTACAGCGTCCAATGGTAGCTACTAGTTACATGTGCTAGTCAGTCCTTGAAATGTGGCTAGTGCAGCTAAGAAACTGAATTTTTAATTTTATATAATCTTAATTTAACCACGTATGGGTAGTGGCTACCATATTGGACAGCACAAATGTCATCCACACTCTAACTGCATACACATTTGGGACTTAGAGTGGAGAAACAAAGAATGCCTGGATCCCAAGAGTATGTTTAACCAGTGCTTCCATCTTTTAAAACTGATTATTTAAAATTAAGTATTATAGTTCTTTTTTGGGCATGACCTGTTTCTTGAAATTTTTTAGACCGTAGGGTGAGGAAAGTTTGGTTGGTAGTTTTATTTATTTATTTTTTACTTAATTTTTATTTTTTTGAATTTTGTTTATTTTTTTATACAGCAGGTTCTTATTAGCTATCCATTTTATACATAGTAGTGTATATATGTCAGTCCCCATCTCCCAATTCATCACAACAACACCCCCACCCTACCACTTTCCCCCCTTGGTGTCCATATGTTTGTTCTCTACATCTATGTCTCAATTTCTGCCCTACAAACCCGTTCATCATACCATTTTTCTAGGTTCCACAGGTATGCGTTAATATACAATATTTGTTTTTCTCTTTCTGACTTACATCACTTTGTATGACAGTCTCTAGATCCAACCAAGTCTCTACAGATGAATCAATTTCGTTCCTTTTTATGGCTGAGTAATATCCCATTGTATATATGTACCATCTCTTTGTCCATTCATCTGTTAAGGGATATTTAGGCTCTTCCATGTCCTGGCTATTATAAATAGTGCTGCAGTGAACATTGGGGTGCATGTGTCTTTTTGAATTATGCTTTTCTATGGGTATATGCCCAGTAGTGGGATTGCTGGGTCATATGGTAGTTCTATTTTTAGTTTCTTAAGGAACCTCCATACTGTTCTCCATAGTGGCTGTATCAATTTACATTCCCACCAACAGTGCAAGAAGATACCCTTTTCTCCACACCCTCTCCAGCATTTATTGTTTGTAGATTTTTTGATGACCCCCATTCTAACTGATGTGAGGTGATACCTCATTGTAGTTTTGATTTGCATTTCTCTAATAATTAGTGATGTTGGACAGCTTTTCATGTGCATCTTGTCCATCTGTATGTCTTCTTTGGAGAAATGTCTATTTAGGTTTTCTGCACATTTTTTGATCGGGTTGTTTGTTTTTTTTAATATTGAGCTGCATGAGCTGTTTATATATTTTGGAGATTAATCCTTTGTCCATAGATTCATTTGCAAATATTTTCTCCCATTCTGAGGGTTCTCTTTTCGTCTTGTTTGTAGTTTCCTTTGCTGTGCAAAAACTTTTAAGTTTCATTAGGTCCCATTTGTTTATTTTTGTTTTTATTTCCATTACTCTAGGAGGTGGATCAAAAAGATCTTGCTGTGATTTGTGTCAAAGAGTGTTCTTCCTATGTTTTCCTCTAAGAGTTTTATAGTGTCTGGTCTTAAATTTAGGGATCTAATCCATTTTGAGTTTATTTTTGTGAATGGTGTTAGGGAGTGTTCTAATTTCATTCTTTTACATGTAGCTATACAGTTTTCCCAGCACCACATCTTGAAGAGACTATCTTTTCTCCATTGTATATCCTTGCTTCCACTGTCATAGCTTAGTTGACCATAGGTGTGTGGGTTTATCTCTGGGCTTTCTATCCTTTTCCATTGATCTATATATTTGTTTTTGTGCCAAATTGTGTTTTGTGTCTTGGTTACTGTAGCTTTGTAGTATAGTCTGAAGTCCAGTAGCCTGATTCCTCCAGCTCCATTTTTTCCCTCAAGACTGCTTTGGCTATTCGGGGTCTTTTGTGTTTCCATACAAATTTTAAGATTTTTTGTTCTAGTTCTCTAAAATATGCCGTTGGTAATTTGATAGGGATTGCACTGAATCTGTAGATTGCTTTGGGTAGTATAGTCATTTTCACAATATTGATTCTTCCAATCCAAGATCAAGGTATATCTCTCCATCTGTTTGTTTCATGTTTAATTACTTTCATCAGTGTATTACAGTTTTCTGCATACAGATCTTTTGTCTCCCTTGGTAGCTTTATCCCTAGGTATTTGATTCTTTTTGTTGAAATGGTAAATGGGAGTGTTTCCTTAATTTCTCTTTCAGATTTTTCATCATTAGTGTATAGGAATGCAAGAGATTTCTCTGCATTAATTTTGTATCATGCTACTTTACCAAATTCACTGATGAGCTCTAGTAGTTTTTTGGTAACATCTTTAGGATTCTCTATGTATAGTATCATGTCATCTGTCAACTGTGACAGTTTTACTTCTTCATTTCCTATCTGTATTCCTTTTATTTCTTTTTCTTCTCTGATTGCCATGGCTAGGACTTCCAAAACTATGTTGAATAATAATGGTGAGAGTGGGCATCCTTGTCTTGTTCTTGATCTCAGTTTTTCACCATTAAGAATGATGTTTGCTGTGGGTTTGTCATATATGGCCTTTACTATGTTGAGGTAGGTTCTCTCTATGCCCACTTTCTGGAGAGAAAGTGGGCATAAATGGGTGTTGAATTTTGTCAAAAGCTTTTTCTGCATCTATTGAGATGATCATATGTTTTTTCTTCTTCAATTTGTTAATGTGGTGTATCACGTTGATTGATGTTTGTATATTGAAGAAACCTTGCATCCCTGGGATAAATCCCACTTGATCATGGTGTATGATCCTTTTAATGTGTTGTTGGATTATATTTGCTAGTGTTTTGTTGAGGATTTTTGCTTCTATATTCATGAGTGATATTGGTCTGTAATTTTCTTTTTTTGTAGTATCTTTGTCTGATTTTGCTCTCAGGGTGATGGTGCCCTCATAGAATGTGTTTGGGAGTGTTCCTTCCTCTGAAATTTTTTGGAAGAGTTTGAGAAGGATGGGTGTTAGCTCTTCTCTAAATGTTTTATAGAATTCACCTCTGAAGCCATCTGGTACTGGACTTTTGCTTGTTGGAAGATTTTTAATTCCAGTTTCAATTTCATTACTTGTGATCAGTCTGTTCATATTTTCAATTTCTTCCTGGTTCAGTCTTGGAAGGTTGTACCTTTCTAAGAATTTGTCCATTTCTTCCAGGTTGTCCATTTTATTGGCATAGAGTTGCTTGTAGTAGTCTCTTAGGATGCTTTGTATTTCTGCGGTGTCTCTTGTAACTTCTCCTCTTCAATTTCTAATTTTATTGATTTGAGTCTTCTCCCTCTTTTTCTTGATGAGCCTGGCTAATGGTTTATCAATTTTATTTATCTTCTCAAAGAACCAGCTTTTAGTTTTATTGATCTTTGCTATTGTTTTCTTTGTTTCTATTTCATTTATTTCTGCTCTGATCTTTATGATTTCTTTCCTTCTACTAACTTTGGGTTTTGTTGGTTCTTCTTTCTCTAGTTCTTTTAGGTGTAAGCTTAGATTGTTTATTTGAGATGTTTGTTGTTTCTTGAGGTAGATTGTATTGCTATAAACTTCCCTGTTAGAACTACTTTTGCTGCATCCCATAGGTTTTGGATCATCGTGTTTTCATTGTCATTTATCTCTAGGTATTTTTTTATTTCCTCTTTGATTTCTTCAGTGATCTCTTAGTTATTTAGTAATGTATTGCTTAGCCTCCATGTGTTTGTGTTTTTTAGGTTTTCTCCCTGTAATTGATTTCTAATCTCATAGTGTTGTGATCAGAAAAGTTACTTGATATGCTTTCAATTTTCTTATATTTACTGAGGCTTGATTTCTGACCCAAGATGTGATCTATCCTGGAGAATGTTCCTTGCGCACTTGAGAAGAAAGTGTAATCTGCTGTTTTTGCATGGAATGTCCTATAAATATCAATTAAATCTATCTGGTCTATTTTGTCATTTAAAGCTTGTGCTTCCTTATTAATTTTCTGTTTGGATGATCTGTCCATTGGTGTAAGTGAGGTGTTAAAGGTCCCCCACTATTATTGTGTTACTGTCGATTTCCTCTTTTATAGCTGTTAGCAGTTGCCTTATGTATTGAGGTGCTCCTCTGTTGGGTGCATGTACATTTTTAATTGTTATATCTTCTTCTTGGATGGATCCTTTGATCATTTCGTAGTGTCCTTCCTTGTCTCTTGTAACATTCTTTATTTTAAAGTCTATCTATGAGTATTGCTCCTCCAGCTTTCTTTTGATTTCCATTTGCATGGAATATCTTTTTCCATCCCCTCACTTTCAGTCTGTACGTGTCCCTAGGTCTGAAGTAGGTCTATTGTAGACAGCATATATATGGGTATTGTTTTTGTATCCATTCAGCAAGCCTGTGTCTCTGGCTTGGAGCATTTAATCCATGTACATTTAAGATAATTATCGATATGTATGTTCCTATTACCATTTTCTTAATTGTGTTGGGTTTGTCCTTTTCTTCTCTTGTCTTTCCCACTTAGAGAAGTGCCTTTAGCATTTGTTGTAGAGCTGGTTTTGTGGTGCTGAATTCTCGAAGCTTCTGCTTGTCTGTAAATCTTTTGATTTCTCCATAGAATCTGAATGAGATCCTTGCTGGATAGAGTGATCTTGGTTGTAGGTTCTTCCTTTTCATCACTTTAAATATGTCATGCCACTTCCTTCTGGCTTGTAGAGTTTCTGCTGAGAAATCAGCTGTTAATCTTATGGGAGTTCCCTTTATGTTATTTGTTGCTTTACCCTTGCTGCTTTTAATAATTTTTCTTTGTCTTTAATTTTTGCTAATTTGATTACTATGTGTCTCGGCATGTTTCCCCTTGGGTTTATCCTGTATGGGACTCTCTGTATTTCCTTGCCTTGGGTGGCTACTTCCTTTTCCATATTAGGGAAGTTTTTGACTATACTCTCTTCAAATATTTTCTCAGGTCCTTTCTCTCTTTTCCTTCTCAGACCTCTATAATATGAATGTTGTGTTTAACGTTGTCCCAGAGGTCTCTTAGGCTGTCTTCATTTCTTTTCATTCTTCTTTCTTTTTTCTGTTCTGCAGCAGTGAGCTTCACCATTCTGTCTTCCAGGTCACTTATCTGTTCTTCTGCCTCAGTTATTCTGCTATTGATTCCTTCTAGTGTAGTTTTCATTTCATTTATTGTGCTGTTCATCTCTGTTTGTTGGTTCTTTAATTCTTCTAGGTCTTTGTTAAACATTTCTTGCATCTTGTCGATCTTTGCCTCCATTCTTTTTCTGAGGTCCTGGATCATCTTCACTATCATTATTCTCAATTCTTTTTCTGGAAGGTTGCCTCTCTCCACTTCATTTAGTTGTTTTTCTGGGGTTTTAACTTGTTCCTTCATCTGGTACATAGCCCTCTGTCTTTTCATCTTTTCTATATTTCTGTGACTGTGGTTTTTGTTCCACAGGCTGCAGGATTGTAGTTCTTCTTGCTTCTGCTGTCTGCCCTCTAGTGGATTAGGCTATCTAAGAGGCTTGTGCATGTTTCCTGATGGGACAGATTGGTGGTGGGTAGAGCTGGGTGTTGCTCTGGTGGGCAGAGCTCAGTAAAACTTTAATCTGCTTGTCTGCTGATGGGTGGGGCTGGGTTCCTTCCCTGTTGGTTGTTTGGCCTGAGGCAACCCAACACTGGAGCCTACCAGGGCTCTTTGTTGGGGCTAATTGCGGACTCTGGGAGGGCTCACACCAAGGAGTATTTCCCAGAACCTCTTCTGCCTGTGTCCTTGTCCTCACAGTGAGACACAGCCACCTGCTGCCTCTGCAGAAGACCCTCCATCACTAGCAGGTAGGTCTGGTTCAGTCTCCTATGGGGTCACTGCTCCTTCCCCTGGGTCCCAATGCACTCACTACTTTGTGTGTGCCTTCCAAGATTTGAGTCTCTGTTTTCCCCAGTCCTGTCAAAGTCCTGCAATCAAATCCCAGTAGCCTTCAAAGTCTGATTCTCTAGGAATTCCTCCTCCCGTTGCCGGACCCCCAGGTTGGGAAGCCTATGTGTGGCTCAGAACCTTCACTCCAGTGGGTGGACTTCTATGGTATAATTGTTCTCCAGTTTGTGAGTCACCAACCCAGCAATTATGGGATTTGATTTTATTGTGATTGTGCCCCTCCTACTGTCTCATTGTGGCTTCTCCTTTGTCTTGGATGTGGGGTACCATTTTTGGTGAGTTCCAGTGTCTTTCTTTCGATGATTGTTCAGCAGTTAGTTGTGATTCTGATGCTCTCACAAGAGCGAGAGAGAGCACATCCTTCTACTCTGTCATCTTGAACCAATGTCTGGTTAGTTTTATGCTTCAAAATATACTTTAGTAAAAATTAGTAAAATTCATGATCATTAAATATATAGTCTATTATGTTAAGGCAATGTCCCCTAAACAAAGTGTCTTGATTTGAAGAGTTACCTAAAAGCAAACACTAAGAGAAACATTTTGAATGGAGGTGCCTTATTTGGTGTGTGATCCCAGATTCTCGATGAAGAAGCAGAGAAGTGAGATGGGGGAAGAAGAAAGTCAGTAATGGGTATATTAATTACTGAGTTGCTTCTGTGGGCAACTGGGGTTCAGCCCTGGGATATGATATGATATGCTCTGGGAGACTTTATAAAATGTACTTTATAATTGTTCTTCCAAGTGGGGAGGAGACAGGAGTGTTTATCCTCCCATTCCCATTCCTGGTTCATTGAAGGTTGATCCTAGGGAGGATTGTTAACATCCCTGCACTTCCAGCTCCATTAGCTGGAGTGGCTCCTACACCAGGAAAAAATCCTTACAGAGAGTTAGATGTTGAGGTTTGGGTAGGAAGCTGCCTGCATGGTCAAGACCTGTCCTCCAGAGCTGTAGGTGACCTCCAGGGAGGGGTTAAGGGAATGTCAGCAGGTAGGTCTGACTCAGGCTCCTTTCAAATGACTGCTTCTGCCCTGGGTCCCGGAGCAGGTGAGATTTTGTGTGCACCCTTTAAGAGGGAGTCTCTATTTCCTCTAGCCCTCTGGCTCTTCCAAAGGAAGTTCCACTGGCCTTCAGAGCCAAACATTCTGGGGGCTCATCTTCCCAGGCTGGAGAGCCCAATGTGAGGCTCAAACCCATTCCTCCTTGGGGAGAACCTCTGCAGTTGTAATTATCTGCCTGTTTGTGGGTCACCCACCTGAGGGTATGGGTTTTGATTATACCACATCTCTGTTCCTCCTACCTGTCTCATTGTGGTTCTTTCTTCTTTAGTTGTAGAAGACCTATTCTCCTAGTTTTTCAATTTTTCTCATTAATAGTTGGTCTGTAGTTGTAATTTTGGTGTGCCCATGCGAGGAGATGAGCTCAGGGTCCTCCTACTCCACCATCTTGGCTACTCTAGTTGCCAATTTTTTAAATGAATTGGTAAAACATATATTTTCCACTGAAAAATTTATAAAACTAATCTTTATACAAGGTGAAAGTAAGTTGTTTACCAAATCCTACATAATCTTAGATTGCTCTGAATCTCTTTCACTGAAACATTCAAACCACCTAGAAGTAGAATCCTCAATCTGAGTAAAGTATCTTTGCCTTAAGACTAATTTTACTGCTACCCCAGTCAATAGAATTGAGGAACCATAGATGGAAAAGTGGTTTGGGATTGTCATAAAATTGATTTCATGCTCGGCAGGAGCATGAACTAGCAGGGAGCGTTCTCTGTAATATCAACCAGATGCCCAGAGGAAATTAATATGTAGATGCTGAAGGCATAGCTAGACTCTTAATACTGAGTCAGACATGGCATTCTGGTGGCAGAGTGACTGGACAAGAAATTCTAATTAGGAAATCAGAAGAAAGGAAATTATATTCCCCTAAGGACCTGACTGCAAGGTGAAGTTTCCATTCATTTGTGTTAGGTATTGTAGTCAAAGCTGGTTTGTTCCATCAGTCAGGAGAGAACTGTGGATATGAGTTGGGTTTAAATGTGTTTTGTGTGGCATGACCTGTGCTCTCTCCTCTTTACACTGTCTACTGATTTCATGGGGATGTGAATATGTGAAAGAAATTGGTTATAGGTTTTAAGTTCTTTGGAAGAATAAATTGAATATATTTGGAGAAGGAAACTCAATGCTTTTGGTCATTAATATTATCAGTATGCTTGTGTGAGTCAAATGAATCTATATGCTATTTTATAACTATAAAGGATGTGCTGTCCAGAGTATTTCACTGATTTATTTTCACACACATACCTCCTGGCCATGGTTATTCATTCAGCCAATATTTTAAAGCTCCTACTGTACCCACGACTCAATGCTAGACTTCGGTGAGACTGTATGATCTAATATGGGAACAAAAGTAAAAATAGAACTCCAAATCAGGATGCAAAGGGATGTGTGTTAAAAGACAAACATGGGGCTCCCCTGGTGGTGCAGTGGTTAGGAATCCACCTGCCAATGCAGGGGACATGGGTTCGAGCCCTGGTCCAGGAAGATCCCATGTGCTTCAGAGCAACTAAGCCCGTGTGCCACAACTACTGAGCCTGCACTCTAGAGCCTGTGAGCCACAACTACTGAGCCCACGTGCCACAACTACTGAAGCCTGTGCACCTAGAGCCCATGCTCCGCAACAAAAGAAGCCACTGCAATGAGAAGCCCATGCAGCAACGAAGAGTAGCCCCTGCTCACGGCATCTAGAGAAAGCCTGCGTGCAGCAATGAAGACCCAACACAGCCAAAAATAAAATAAATAAAATAAATAAATTTATATTAAAAAAAGGCAAACATGAAACACTATGGGGATTAAGAAGGGAATACATTATCTTTAGCTACAGCGACTACTGGAGGAAAACGTGGCGTGTCCCTGAAATCATTATCTACATCATTAGAGATATTATTAAATAATTCTGCATGCTAAATAGGGGCAAACAGAGCTATGATTTCATGAGTTAATCTCTTTATATACTAAAATCATTTCCCAGTAATTTTAAGTACTAGGAACTTTTCTCAACATCTTTGAGAATCTAAAAACTTATTAAAGAAAACTTCCAAGAATTTTAGAATGACTCACTAAATGGAAAGCTCTCTTAAAATCTCTAGAGACAAAGTCCCAGGGAAGAGTAATTTTGATGAAGTCCATGCATTAAAATAATGCTTTTTTTAGCATCCTTTGAAAATGAAGAATCTCATTTTGAGGAGTTAAGGTTTTCAGGGTCACAGGTTTTCAAAAGTCATCAAAAATAAAAAGGGAGAAAGAGGAAAAAATTTAAAGTCACATCTCATCTCTAGGTTTCTTTCTTTTTTTTTTATTGCGGTACGTGGGCCTCTCACTGTTGTGGCCTCTCCCGTTGCAGAGCACAGGCTCCGGACGCGCAGGCTCAGTGGCCACGGCTCACGGGCCCAGCCGCTCCGCGGCATGTGGGATCCTCCTGGACCGGGGCACGAACCTGTGTCCCCTGCAGTGGCAGGCGGACTCTCAACCACTGCGCCACCAAGGAAGCCCTATTTGTGTATTTTTAAAGAGCTATGTTTGAGCTGTTTTTATTTCTGCAAAGGACATGAAAACCTCTGCCTAGACTTGGAGGGAAGAAAGAGAATTTGTCGAGGTTCTCCAGCATTGGTCCTACGTAATTTAGATGAGTCTTAAAGGATGGGTGGATGGGGGGCAAGGAGAAGAGCACAGATGGAAGAGCAACAACATGAGCAAAAAGCACTTAGCTCAGGATGGCCCACTGAGGAACCTGGGAAGAGAGGCAAGAGATAAGACTGGGAAAGTCACTGTGACCCCAGTGAGCCTGACATGTCTTGTTGAGGTATTTGACAAGACATCAAAATTATTGGGGAAGGTGGTATCTTAGGACAAGTTTCACAGAAGCAGGCCCTGAGACAAGGATCCAAGTGCAAATGATTTATTAAGGAAACATCCCCAGGAGAAACTGAGTGGATGAAGAAGGACAGAGAAGGGAAAGAGGCCAATCAAGAGCTCACTTTCAGGTAAAATCCCAGTCTCCACCTAATTGCAGGGGGTGCTTGGGAGCATAAATACATCTCAGAGTGAGTCATGCATAAAGGTGAACAATCTAGGATTCCTAATCCCCCACCGGTGGGTCATTGGCTACAAGCTGCCCCAGGGATATGAACTTCTAGAAACTTCTAGTTCTCTGTGAATATGGGTGAAGCAACTCCAACAGCCCAATATGGGCCTCTGAGAAACTAGTCTGCAAGGCAAACAGAAGCTTGGGGATGGGGGTACAAAACATGAGCAGAGCAAAACAGTGTTTGCTACAGGTGGTAATGCCGTAATTGTCATTAGAATGAAATTTATTAGAATTAAATTTGTCATTCGAATGACATTAGAATGACCCTGACTCAAAGACACTGAAATTATTGAATTGAAAAACATCAAAATCTCCAGACAGAAAATAGCCTATTAAGCAGTGATAGCAACGAAGGCAGAGATGAAAGGCCCATAGAATTATAAGAGATCAGAACAGAAATCCATAAGAAGCTTAAACGTTACTCAACCTGATGATGCTTTGAAGATGAAACCATAACCAAGGAGATCACCATGCCCATATAATTAGTGGCAGAGCCAAACCAGAGTATTTTTCTCCTGTTTCCAAACAGACTCCACTTTCTAGTCCACATCTGCAGTTTTGGAGAGGCATGGTATTCAAACCCTAATTTGGAATAATAAGGCAAAAGATTTCTTAATCTCTGAGATTTAAAATTTTCTAACCTCCCTTGGAGTTGGGTGTGGCATGTGACTGAGTCCTGGGATGTGGGTAGGGGTGATGTGCCTAAAAGCATCACTTCCATGCCTGCCTCCTTAAAAACGAAAACAAAAACACCCAGGTAGCCATCTGTGTTCTCTTTTTTATCTGCTGGCCATGTAGGGAGGACTCAAAGGGAATAGAGAAAGGTAGATGACCAAAATGGAAGGCTCCTGGATCACTGGCTGACTGTATGGAGCAATTCCTCCTTCCCAGCTCAATCACCAATAATTCCCCATTGGACTCGAGTAAGAAATAAATATTTATTTTAGTCACTGGCTGAAACCTAAGGATTATTTGCTATAGCAGTGAGCCTATCCCAACAAATATGTAAAACCATTGATCAAACTTTATCAAGCGGTTTTGAGCCACTGTAATAAGACACCAGGCTGATAGTAGACAATCCAACGTTATGTAAAATATGGCCCTGCTCTAAAGTACTCTTTTGTATCATAGCAGGAGAGAGATGACTTGAACAAATGAGGACAAGTCAAGACGATAGAGACTGTAGGATTTAGGAGCAGTAATAGAATACTTCTGGTCACATTGATCATGAAAATCTACATGGAAGAGATGGCAGGGCTTTAAGACGTTGAAGGGTTGATCAGGCTTTTGATAAGATGGTGGATTGAGGGTGCTCCACAGAATAAGGAATGACCTGAGATAAGACAGAGTCCTCTTGAGATAAAATCTGGGAGGGTGGCAAGATATTGGCACCAAAGTTTTGAAGACTTTGAATTTTAAAACTAAGCATTTGAATTACTTAGCTGTTGCTGTGTCACAAACAAATCTAAAATGTAGAGGCTTAAAACAACGGTTTATTGTTTTTTTACAGGCCAGTAGGTTGCCCAGGAGAGTTTTGCTGCTATGGATCTGGCTTGGCTGGTCTTGGTGGGGTTCTCTCATGCATCTGCTTTCAGCTGATGGGTCAGTTGGATGACCTCAGCTGGGGCAAATTGTCTCCGATCTCTGTTTCTAAAAATTTCCAGTATGGTAGCCTGGTATTATTTTCATATCAGTAGCAAGGGACATAAAAGAGAATGCTAAAATCTCAAGTACTTTGTAAATGCTCTGCTTATATCAAATTAGCTATCGTCATTGAATAATGCAACCCATATGGTCAAGCCCAGAGTCCACATGGGAGGGCACTACCAAAGGCTATGGATAGCAGGAAGTGTGAGAAACTGGAACTATTAATGTCAGCAGTATCCATAATTGGTATGTTCACTCTAAGGTGTGAATACATGACTTTGCATCTATAACTGCCTGGATTCAAATCCAGTCTCTGAAATTTCCTGGCTGTGTGATCTTGGTTAAATGACATTTAACCTTTCTGTGCCTCAGTTTCCTCATACAAAAAAGTTGAGATAATTTTTTTTTTTCCATCACAGGGTTGTATGAGGTTTCAGTAACTTAATTTATGTAAAGTGTTTAGAGCAGTGCTTGGTACATGTTAAGCTTCCTCCATATAAATGTTAGTTGCTGTTGTCAGGTGAATCTTAGAAATGCAGTGCAGTGAGTATGTTTCTATATGTGAACCTGAGGAGATAGGGGTGGGATGATGACGTGTCCTAGAAAAAGACCCCTGAATACACCATTTTCCCTTATATTGTTTTTGATAACAATTACAAATTATTTATTAACCGATGGCATCTCTGTAGACTGTCAGAGCAAAGATGTCCCTGGAGAAAGTTAAATAGGCAAGAAGGACTTCATTCAAGGCAATTGCAATAGGAGAGAGGCCAGAACTGAGTCTGAACTCAGCTCTGATGAAACAAAAGAGAGTAGGATTTTTAAGAGCTGAGGTGAGGGGAAGCTCATAGCCCTCTTTGGTTACTAACTGGGCTTTATCTGAAAGAAAAGTAAACTTTCTCATGTCCTCATGATAGGAGGTCATTTTACAACTTGGAAGTCAGGCTTCTCCTCTTCCCACAGAGACTGAGTGACAGGGGTGCGCTCTTCCTGGGTGATTACATTTGAAAGAGATGTTCCCGCCTCCTACTCTGCTGCTGGGAATGTAAATTGGTGCAGCTACTATGGAAAACAGTATGGAGGGTCCTTGAAAAACTAAAAATAGAGTTACCATATGATCCAGAAATTCCACTCCTGGGCATATATCCAGGGAAAATTATAATTCGAAAAGATACGTGCACCCCAGTGTTCATAGCAGCACTATTTACAATAGCCAAGACATGGAAGCAACCTAAATGTCCATCAACAGATGAATGGATAAAGAAGATGTGATATATATATATATACAATGAATATTGCTCAGCTGTAAAAAACAATGAAATAATACCATTTGCAGCAACATGGACAGACCTAGAGATTATCATACCAAGTGAAGTATAAGTCAGACGGAGAAAGACAAATATTATATGATATTGCTTATATGTAGAAACTAACAAAATATGATACAAGTGAACTTATAATATCTACAAAACAGAGACAGACTCACAGACATAGAAAACAAACTTATGGTTACCAAAGAGGAAAGGGGAGAAGGATAAATTGGAGTTTGGGATCAACAGATACAAACTTCTATATATAAAATAGATAAACAATAAGGTCCTATTGTATAGCATGGGAAACTATATTCAATATCTTGTAATAAACTATAATGAAAAATAATCTGTAAGAGAATATACATATATATATGATTCATTTTGCTGTACACCAGAAACTAACACAACATTATAAATTAACTATACTTCAATACAAAAAAAAAAAAAGAGAGGTGGTTCCCTGATCCTTGAGAAAGACATTTCTGGGTTGGAAAACTGGCAGGGGCTATTTAAGAAAAGATTTACATATCAGAGGGCAGAGAAAGGATTTACAATTACAAGTTCCTAAAGTCAGTGCTCTAAGAAAAAGGAGGTCAGTGGACTGGAGTCCGGAAGAAGCCTGTCTAGGGTTTAGTCAAGCTGAGGAGACCTTAACACCATTTTGGTCAAGACAGTCCTTTAGAGTTTCTGCGTGCTTTGCTGCTTCAACCTTAAACATAGGAATCAAAACTCAAGTGCAGTAGTTGCACTCAAGTGCAAGATTTAACAATCTTTCTGGTGGGTTTTTAAGCCTGTGTGAGTTACTACTTTAGACACCAAACAGGGCCCTAGTGACTATTCAAAATGCTTACTTTCTGGCCACAAGTTTCATAAGCAAGAAGTTTTATGTGAATTAAGAGAAGGGCATTTAAAATTTTAGAGCGAATAGCATTAATCAAAACAGTGAGCCGAAGGGAAGAAGGTATACATTTAAAATTTCTATAACATATTTTTATGTTTAGTTTGTAATGCATCTATACATTCCTTTCTCAGAGTAACATGTTTCTTGGAGCATATTTTTATTTGGATCTGGTGGTGCAGATGGTGGAGGGAAGTGTGATTCCCTTGGGATACTGAGAAAATGAGAGGGTTGGGACAGGAATATAAAATGAGGGAGAAAAACCCATTTAGGAGGCAGAGGGGAAAAAAGGGGCAAAAATAATATAGGCATACCCTGCTTTATTGAGCTTTGCTTTATTATGTTTCACAGATATTGTGTTCTTTAGAAAATGAAGTTTTGTGGCAAAAAGTCAAGCATTTCTCAGGAAGTAGGATTTTCAGTGCTAAAAACAGGATAGTCACAGAAAAATCAGGATAGTCACTTTCAAAATTCAGATGAGGTTTTTTATAATTGAACCAAAAGTATCCTGACTAATAAGGTAGGAAACTATTGTGATCAGCTTTCAAATGAAAATCACCTAATGAGGAACTTCCCTAATGATCCAGTGGGTAAGACTCCACGCTCCCAATGCAGGGGGCCCGGGTTCGATCCCTGGTCGGGAAACTAGATCCTGCATGCATGCTGGAACTAAGACCTGGTGCAGACTCAATAAATAAATATTTTTTAAAAAAAGAAAATCACCTGATGAGAAATTTGGTACAGATTTTTACCTTAACATCTTACCCTCAAGCCAATTATTTAAGACGAGGATATGATTTGGGATGCTAAATGAAGAATTATAATTGTACAAAGTACAAACAGGATGTATCCAATAGTCTCTATTAAAAGAAAAAAAAAAAAACTTCATGGGGATTCCCCTATTTAGAAACGGCCACATCACACACTAATTATGCCAGGCCCTCATTTCTCTATCTACACTTTGCAGGTACACGTAAAGAGCTATTTAGAAAGTATCACATTAAATTGTAAAGAAACAGCTTAAAGAGGTTAATTGCATGTACATTAATTGCTAATATGTTGTGTACCACCCCATTCTGTATTCAGATAGTTACACTTCTCTAAAGCATAAATCTTGCTTTGGGTTCTTTAAAATGCAGAGCCTGAGACAAAGATATCAGTGCAAGTAGTTTCTCTGGAGGTGGGTACAGTAGGAAGCACAAAAGTAGGGTAGTTGGGGAGTTGAGATGGGGCAGGGAGAAAGCCAATAAGGGTATGTTAATGAGCCAGTTACTGCTCTGGGAGAAGGGCTCAATTCTGATGAGATTCTGATGAATTGTGTGGAAATTGCCCCTGACTTGTCCCACAGGAGGATGGGGACGCTGGAATAATTATCCAATGACTCCTTCCAACCTCTGGTGGAGAACTGCTTCCAGGAGTATTAATGCCCTGGGCTTTGGGGTTCTGCCATCCGGCAGCCTTTCACAGCTGAGATGCTGTCGTTCACTGCCTGTATCTTATCCGAACCTGTGCAAAAACCAGGTGGGCTGAGACAATGGGGTACAATGCACCGGAAGCATTTGCTACAGCACGCTCACATTTCTGCTCGTAAGTGTTCTCTCCACCCTAAAGAAATCCAGCATAAGCTGAAGGAGACTCAAAGATGGTGTAGGGACAAGAGGCTTATTTAATGTTGACTACTAGACACTAAGAAAGGTAAGAGTACTTTAAAAACCACATCTGGATTCTTGGTGGAGCTGGATTAGACACCTGGATTCCTGCCGTCCATTGCATGGCACACCTGTCTGCACTGAACGGTTATTTCCCTTTCCTCTTCTGCCTTAAAATTTTTTTCAGCTTTATTGTGGTAAATTTACATACAAAGTTGTAAGATATTTAAAGTGTACATCATGGTGCTTTGATATATGCACACATAGTGAAAGGATGCCCCCATCTAGTTAATTAACACATCCATCTCCTCTCTTATCTATCTATTTATTTATTTATTTATGGTGAGAACATTTAAGTTCTACTCTTAGAAAATTCCAATTTTGTTATATAGTGTTATCAGCTGTAAGCACCATGTTTTACATTATCCTCAAACCTTATTCTCATCTTATAGCTAAAAGTTTGTACCCTTTTATCAACCTCTCCCAATTTCTTCCACCTCTCCTACTCCTGGGAACTATTTTTCTACTCTCTGTTTCTAGGAATTTGACTTTTTCCTGATTTATTTATTTATTTATTCATATCATTTTTTTAACATCTTTATTGGAGTATAATTGCTTTACAATGGTGTGTTAGTTTCTGCTTTATAACAAAGTGAATCAGTTATACATATACATATGTCCCCATATCTCTTCCTCTTGTGTCTCTCTCCCTCCCACCCTCTCTATCCCACCCCTCTAGGTGGTCACAAAGCACCGAGCTGATCTCCTTCTGCTATGCGGCTACTTCCCACTAGCTATCTATTTTATATTTGGTAGTGTATGTATGTCCATGCCACTCTCTCACTTTGTCCCAGCTTCTGATTTATTCTTAACAGAAGCATTTTTATCATAGAAAAATAAAGCCACATGTTATTCGGAGCTAGAAGTCATGAATTTGAATACTGGACATTGTGCCTGCTTACTGTGAAACTTCAGGAAAAAAGGGTACTTAAGTTCCATTTCCTTATCTGTGAAACGAGTAGAGCATTTTCTATCTCACAGGATTCTGCTGGAGATCAAATAAAATCCATTAGGTAAAGAGCTTTTTGAGTCACAGTTACCAATGCTGGCCGTCAGTGTCATTGAAAGTTCTAATGAAACATTCCCCAAGTGGGATTTTTTTGGAGGGTCTATGATGCTGTGAGTTCTGCATTCTTGTTTTCCTGTGTCCATCTCTACCTCACAGGAAGACCATGGTATGGTGGGACGTGCAATAAAGTTAAGGGCAGCAATTGGAAACCCACACAAAATGATGGTCAGTATAACGTGTTGATTGACTGTTCTATCTGATTGGAACTTAGTACATGAAAACTGTGTTAGCTAATAAATACAGACTAACCCAGGGAAGGACAACCATGGTGTTTCACAAAGAGTTTTGAAACAGTATTTGAGACTACTGTTCTTTTGTTGTCAGTGTGCTCAGTAGAGCCCAGCGGTTTTGCTGTGGGTGTATTTGTGTGCCTTTGTGGTTGACTGCACAGTGGACCACAGAGAATAAGGGAGAGCTCCTGTGGCTTTGTTGAAGGCTGTCTTCCTTGGAACCCCTGAGAGTGGCTTTGATAATCAGCTTTGACGCTATGTTTGAAAAGAAATCAGCACTCTTCTTGTTTGGCCCATCTTTTTCTTTATCCTTTCAGGTTAAAAATGCTCTATTAAGTCATATGCAAAAAAAGTTTTTACCCCAGGGCAGACAGCTTTCGATGAAGGGGGGAAGAAAGAGCTGAGTTAAACTCACTGTTAGATCAAACTCAGACCTTCTAGGTGATAATCCCTGTAGCCAAATTTTAAAACCTTAGCTTTTGTTAAGCAGCCTGTAGGCAGCTCCATTAATAAAAGCCCTTTATCTACATTCTCTTTAAAGTTCACAGCAATGGTTCTCAAATATTAGCATATGCACAGTTCATGAAGACTGTTTTGAAAAAACGTAGATTTCTTGATGGTGGTGGTGGTGGTGGTGTGGAACACACACTCTGATTTACTCCTGGAGATTCTGCTGGGGTTAACTGTGAATGATTCCTTCTTTTCTCATGGCAAGGTTTACCCTAGTTGAGCCTCAACATCTTTGAAATTTCCCATCTTTGATTTGTCATTCTGTCCTTGTATTTGTATAATCCTTTCATTTACACATTGACAATGAACTTGATCATCTTGAGCGCTTGCTAAGAACTGAAAGACCAGCAATAAAAAAATACCATGAAAGTGATACATGCACAAACATGGATGAATCTCACAGATATTTTGTGGAGTGTTCTGTGGAAAGAAGCCAGACACAAAAGAGCTCATGCTACGTGATTCCATTTATATGAAGTTCAAGAGCAGCAAAATTAATAGATGGTGACAGAAGGCAGAAGAGTGGTTACCTCTGGCTGGGTGACTACACACTGGGAAGAAGCACAGGGAGCCTTATGGGGTGTTGAAAATTATATCATGACTTGGATGAGTATGATGTGGGTTTTATGTATACATAAAAAATCATGGAACTGACACCAATGGGTGTCGTTTTGGGGGGCTCCAAGGAGCTCCGGTCCTTTATGTCTCAGCACAGTAAGAATTCAGCGAGAGGCAAAGTGATAGATAAGAAGTGATTTATTAGAATAAGATGCTTGTGAGGCTTACAAGTGGGCAGGCGAGAGGGTGCCACGCCCTGAGAACTTACTGGGCTACAGTTTTTTTTTAATGGTGTGTTAGTTTCTGCTTTATAACAAAGTGAATAAGTTATACATATACATATATCCCCATATCTCTTCCCTCTTGTGTCTCCCTCCCTCCCACCCTCCCTATCCCACCCCTCCAGGTGGTCATAAAACACCGAGCTGATCTCCCTGTGCTATGCGGCTGCTTCCCAATAGCTTTCTATTTTACATTTGGTAGTGTCTATATGTCCATGCCACTCTCTCACTTGGTACCATCTTACCCTTCCCACTCCCCGTAACCTCAAGTCCATTCTCTAGTAGGTCTGCGTCTTTATTCCCGACTTGCCCCTAGGTTCTTCATGACCATTTTTTTGTTTTGCTTTTTAGATTCCATATATATGTGTTAGCATACGGTATTTGCTTTTCTCTTTCTGACTTACTTCACTCTGTATGACAGACTCTAGGTCCATCCACCTAACTACAAATAACTCAGTTTCGTTTCGTTTTATGGCTGAGTAATATTGCATTGTATATATGTGCCACATATTCTTTATCCATTCATCTGTTGATGGAAACATAGGTTGCTCCTATGTCCTGGCTAGTGTAAATAGAGCTGCAATGAACATTGTGGTACATGACTCTTTTTGAATTATGGTTTTCTCGGGGTATATGCCCAGTAATGAGATTGCTGGGTCGTATGGTAGTTCAATTTTTAGTTTAAGGAACCTCCATACTGTTCTCCATAGTGGCTGTATCAATTTACATTCCCACCAACAGTGCAAGAGTGTTCCTTTTCCTCCACACCCTTTCCAGCATTTACTGTTTGTAGATTTTTTGATGATGGACATTCTGACTGGTGTGAGATGATATCTCATGGTATTTTGATTTGCATTTCTCTAATGATTAATGATGTTGAGCATCCTTTCATGTGTTTGTTGGCAATCTGTATATCATCTTTAGAGAAATGTCTATTTAGGTCTTCTGCCCATTTTTTGATTGGGTTGTTTGATTTTTTAATATTGAGCTACATGAGCTGTTTATATATTTTGGAGATTAATCCTTTGTCAGTTGATTCGTTTGCAAATATTTTTGCCCATTCTGAGGGGTGTCTTTTCGTCTTGTTTATGGTTTCATTTGCTGTGCAAAAGCTTTGAAGTTTCATTAGGTCCCATTTGTTTCTTTTTGCTTTTATTTCCATTACTCTAGGAGGTGGATCAAAAAAGATCTTGCTGTGATTTATGTCAAAGAGTATTCTTCCTATGTTTTCCTCTAAGAGTTTTATAGTGTCTGGTCTTACATTTAGGTCTCTAATCCATTTTGAGTTTATTTTTGAGTATGGTGTTAGGGAGTGTTCTAATTTCATTCTTTTACATGTAGCTGTCCAGTTTTCCCAGCACCACTTATTGAAGACGCTGTCTTATCTTCACTGTATATTCTTGCCTCCTTTATCAAAGACAAGGTGACCATATGTGCGTGGGTTTATCTCTGGGCTTTCTATCCTGTTCCATTGATCTATATTTCTGTTTTTGTGCCAGTACCATACTGTCTTGATTACTGTAGTTTTGTAGTATACTCTGAGGTTGGGGAGCCTGATTCCTCCAGCTCCGTTTTTCTTTCTCAAGATTGCTTTGGCTATTCAGGGTCTCTTGAGTTTCCTTACAAACTGTGAAATTTTTTGTTGTAGTTCCGTGAAAACTGCCATTGATAGTTTGATCAGGATTGCATTGAATCTGTAGATTGCTTTGGGTAGTAATTTTCACAATGTTGATTCTTCCAATCCAAGAACATGGTATATCTCTCCATCTGTTGGTATCATCTTTAATTTCTTTCATCAGTGTCTTAGAGTTTTCGGCATACAGGTCTTTTGTCTCCTTAGGTAGGTTTATTCCTAGATATTTTATTCTTTTTGTTGCAATGGTAAGTGGGAGTGTTTTCTTCAGTCCTAGGTCTGAAGTGTGTCTCTTTTAGACAGCATATATATGGGTCTTGTTTTTGTATCCATTCAGCCAATCTATGTCTTTTGGTTGGAACATTTAATCCATTTAGAGTTAAGGTAATTATCGATATTTATGTTCCTATAACCATTTTATTAATTGTTTGGGGTTTGTTATTGTAGGTCTTTTCCTTGTCTTGTGTTTCCTGCCTAGAGAAGTTCCTTTAGTATTTATTGTAAAGCTGGTTTGGTGGTGCTGATTTCTCTTAGCTTTTACTTGTCTGTAAAGTTTTAATTTCTCTGTCAAATCTGCATGAGATCCTTCCTGTGTAGAGTAATCTTGGTTGTAGGTTTTTCTCCTTCATCACTTTAAATATGTCCTGCCAGTCCCTTCTGGCTTGCAGAGTTTCTGCTGAAAGGTCAGCTGTTAACCTTATGGGGATTCCCTTGTATATTATTTGCTGTTTTTCCCTTGCTCCTTTTAATAGTTTTTTGTTTGTATTTAATTTTTGATAGTTTGATTAATATGTGTCTTGGCATGTTTCTCCTTGGATTTATCCTGTATGGGACTCTCTGTGCTTCCTGGACTTGATTAACTATTTCCTTTCCCATATTAGGGAAGTTTTCAATTTATAATCTCTTCAAGTATTTTCTCTGTCCCTTTCTTTTTCTCTTCTTCTTCTGGGACCCCTATAATTTGAATGTTGGTGCGTTTAATGTTGTCCCAGAGGTCTCTGAGACTGTCCTCAATTCTTTTCATTCTTTTTTCTTTATTCTGCTCTGCAGTAGTTATTTCCACTATTTTATCTTCCAGGTCACTTATCTGTTCTTCTGCCTCAGTTATTCTGCTATTGTTCCTTTCTAGAGAATTTTTAATTTCATTTATTGTGTCGTTCATAACTGTTTGTTTGCTCTTTAATTCTTCTAGGTCCTTCTTAAATGTTTCTGGTATTTTCTCCATTCTATTTCCAAGATTTTGGATTATCTTTACTATCATTATTCTGAATTCTTTTTCAGGTATCCTGCCTATTTCCTCTTCAATTGTTAGGTTTGGTGGGTTTTTATCTTGCTCCTTCATCTGCTGTGTATTTCTCTGTCTTCTCATTTTGCTTAACTTACTGTGTTTGGGGTCTCCTTTTCACAGCCTGGAGGTTCATAGTTCCCATTGTTTTTGGTGTCTGCCCCCAGTAGCTAAGGTTGGTTCAGTGGGTTGTGTAGGCTTCATGGTGGAGGG
Organism: Globicephala melas; assembly: GCF_963455315.2. NCBI lineage: Eukaryota > Metazoa > Chordata > Mammalia > Artiodactyla > Delphinidae > Globicephala > Globicephala melas. The sequence goes on along the minus strand of NC_083328.1, from coordinate 48,151,415 downwards.
GACTAATGCCTGTGTTCTGATGGATGAGGCTGAATCTTGTCTTTCTGGTGGGTAGGTCCACGTTTGGTGGTGTGTTTTGAGGTGTCTGTGTCCTTGTTTTGTTTTTAGGCATCCTCTCTGCTAATGGGTGGGGTTGTGTTCCTGTCTTGCTAGTTTTTTGGCATAGTGTGTCCAGCACTGTAGCTTGCTGGTCAATGAGTGGAGCTGGGTCTTTGCATTGAGATCCAGATCTCTGGGAGATTTTCACCGTTTCATATTATGTGGAGCTGGGAGGTATCTTGTGGACCAATATCCTGAACATGGCTCTCCCACCTGAGAGGCACAGCCTTGTCCCTGGCGGGAGCACCAAGAGCCTGTCATCCACACTTCTCAGAATAAAAGGGAGAAAAAAAAGAGAAGAAAGTAAGAAAGAAGAAGATAAAATAAAATAAATAAAAAAGTTATTAAAATAAAAAAGATGTATATAAAATTTTTTAAAATAATAAAAAGAAAGAAAGATAGAGCAACCAAACCAAAAAACAAATCCACCAGTGATAACAAGAGCTAAAAACTATACTAAAAAAAAAAAAAAAAAAGAAAAGGGCAGACTGAACCGTAGGACAAATGGTAAAAACAAAGCTATACAGGCAAAATCACACACAGAAGCATACACATACACACTCACAAAAACAGAAAAGAGAAAAAAAAGTATATATCATTGTTCCCAAAGTCCATGTTCTCAATTTGGGATGATTTGTTGTCTATTCAGGTATTCCACAGATGCAGGGTACATCAAGTTGATTGTGGAGATTTAATCCGCTGCTCCTGAGGCTGCTGGGAGAAATTTCCCTTTCTCTTCTTTTTTCGCACAGCACCCGGGGTTCAGCTTTGGATTTGGACCCGCCTATGCATGTAGGTCGCCTGCGGGCCTGTTCTTCGCTCAGACAGGACGGGGTTAAAGTAGCTGATTCGGGGGCTCTGGCACGCTCAGGCGGGGAGGAGGGAGGAGTACGGATGCGGGGCGAGCCTGCGGCAGCAGAAGCCAATGTGACCTTGCAGCAGCCTGAGGCACACGGTGTGTTCTTCCGGAGAAGTTGTCCCTGGATTCCGGGACCCTGGCAGTGGTGGGCTGCACAGGCTCCCGGGAGGGGAGGTGTGGATAGTGACCTGTGCTCGCACACAGGCTTCTTTGTGACGGCAGCAGCAGCCTTAGCGTCTCATGCCCGTCTCTGGGGTCCGCGCTTTTAGCCGCGGCTCACGCCCGTCTCTGGAGCTCCTTTAAGCAGCATTCTTAATCCCCTCTCCTCACGCACCAGGAAACAAAGAGGGAAGAAAAAGTCTCTTGCCTCTTCGGCAGGTCCAGACTTTTCCCGGACTCCCTCCCGGCTAGCCGTGGTGCACTAACCCCTTTAGGCTGTGTTCACGCTGCCAACCCCAGTCCTCTCCCTGTGCTCCGACTGAAGCCCGAGCCTCAGCTCCCAGCCCCGCCCGCCCCGGCGGGTGAACAGACAAGCCTCTCGGGCTGGTGAGTGCCGGTCGGCACCGATCCTCTGTACGGGAATCTCCCCGCTTTGCCCTTCGCACTCCTGTTGCTGTGCTCTCCTCCGTGGCTTCGAAGCTTCCCCCCTCTGCCAGCCGCAGTCTCCGCCTGCGAAGGGGCTTCTAGTGTGTGGAAACCTTTCCTCCTTCACGGCTCCCTCCCACTGGTGCAGGTCCTGTACCTATTCTTTTGTCTGTTTTTTCTTTTTTCTTTTGCCCTACCCGGGTACGTGGGGGAATTTCTTGCCTTTTGGGAGGTCTGAGGTCTTCTGCCAGTGTTCAGTAGGTGTCCTGTAGGATTTGTTCCACATGTAGATGTATTTCTGATGTATCTGTGGGGAGGAAGGTGATCTCTGCATCTTACTCTTCCGCCATCTTGAAGCTCCCTCCTACTGTCCTGCTAGTGTTGGAGGGTCTCCTGCAGAGGTGGCGGGGGGGGGGGTGCCTGTGTCTACCACGGGGACAAGGACACTCGCTGCAGAAGTTCTTGGAAGTACTCCTTGGTGTGAGCCCTCCCCCCGTCCACCATTAGCCCCATCAAAGAGTGGGCTACAGTTTTATAATCAAAGGAAAAGTGGTGAGGAGGAAAAGACCACCTTCTTCCTCTTTTTTCAGTAGACATCATGCTTCCATCATCAGCTCCTACTCCAGGTTGGGCCAGGGAGTTTCCTTGCACCTACCTGGTCAAGCCAGAACTGTCATGGCACTATGGAAAAATTATTTTAAGTTTCAGTACAATGAGGGTCTTTCACTTTGAAATGTCACCTTTCCATAAATTATTGTTTTTTATGTGTGCAGAGAGCATGTCCTGGGGGTCATTAACTTACTGAGCTCACTGGGCAGGATGTGGGTCTCATGCCACCATTGTTTTATTGTTTTGGGGCATGTTTCATGCTTCTGCTGCATGGGTTTTGCTGCTAAGCAAGCGTGCTTGGTTTTGTGGTTAAATAAACCTGCTTTCTTGAATGATCATTAACTTACAGGGGTCTCCCATAGTTTGTTCTTTACTTACAATCCCCTAGTGGGATTAGCTATTTAATTACCTAATTTGTCCCTTTACTCTGTGCCTATCAGAACTGTACACGTAAGATTTCCACCTTATGCATGTTATTGTATATATGCTATGTTCCAATTGATTTACACGCGCACACACACACACACACATTACACACACTCTGAGGGACCCCAGCTAAATGAAGAGTTAGCAACCCTGACTTTTCCGTACTACTCTGAAGGCCTTCCCTGCTGAATTGAATGTATACATAGGCAGAGCAGACGATGACTAATACCTTTGGTTCACCCACTGGCTGGTCCCTAAAATTTTATTCTCATTTCAAACATTTAACTCTTTCTCAAAGGATGCCCACATATCTGAAAAAAATAATCATTTGGCATTAACATTTGATCACAAAATAAGAGGAAGAGATTTTAGAAATAGCCTAATTTACTGTTTCTCAAGTCTGGCTGTGTATTAGAATGACCTGGGGAGTCGGTTAAAAATGTAGATTTGCAGACAGTATCTTAGACGTACTGCATCAGCACCTCTGGGAATGGGACCTGGGGATCAGTTTTTATATACATTTATATATTTTTGTCTATTTTAAATTTAATTAATTAATTTTAAAATGTGCTCTCTAACAGACTCACAGACATAGAGAACGGACTTGTGGTTGCCGAAGGGGGGGTGGTGGGGAGGGATGGATTGGGAATTTCAGGTTAGCAAACGCAATCTATTATATATAGGAAGGATCAACAACAAGGTCCTGCTGTATAGCACAGGGAACTATATTCAATATCCTGTGATAAACCGTAATGGAAAAGAATTTTAAAAAGAATGTGTGTGTGTGTGTGTATATATATATATATATATATATGTATATATGTATATATACATATATATGTATAACTGAATCTCTTTGCTGTACAGTAGAAAATAACACAACATTGTAAATTAACTATACTTCAATTTTTTAAAAAAATGCTTTCTAAAGTGATTATGACATCACCACTCTGGCACTTACCTACATGTGTCATTTGTAATTGGAGTCGGTTCAAATGATCTTCCATGCAGGGATTTCTCTGTGTGTAACAACAGGGCCCAAACTTCCTAATATATAGATTATAATATTTTTCCAGAATTCCTTCCATGGCTTTTGTCATTTGAGTCTTAGCTCTATGGGATAGATAAAAGTGCTCTCATTCCCCTTTATGGATGAGGAGATCAAAACCCAGTGAAACCAAGTGACCTGCCTTTATCTCAGTAAAGGGACAGCCAGGTCCCTCTCCAGATCTCCATTCACTCTCCCACTCTGAATGGCAGGCTCTGTCTGGTGTCCCCTTGAAGACTTTCTTGAATAGACAGTTAAATGCCTCCTGTGATACTCCAGGTTAGTTCAATCTCTCTAGCCATCTATGGTGACAAATCTTTTTTATTTTAATCCTTTCCACTGAGGACTAACATTTTTACAAAATACAATAAAAATAAAATACTAGATAAATAAAATGAAAGACACATAAAACACATTTGAGTAAACAATTAAAATTGAGCTTCAAAAAATGAGTAAACATAACACAGAAAAATTGCTTATAAAAGTTTCTAAGTGCCCACTCTCAAGGTTTATATTTCCCTCATCACAGATTGGTAACCAGTAATTTGCGGATCAGCACTGGTTTTTGGACCACACTTTCTGTAGATGTCGTTTGCTTCATCATCGGGGAGCAGCAGGAACTTATTTCCCTATAACTTCCAGCCAACAAGTTCAAGTTCTGTTTTCTGGAGCAATGAGGCACAAGTGAAACCCTCCTTTACATTACAACACTCCTGATACTTGAAGACAGTTGCTCCCAAAGGACCTATGAAACCTTCTCAGTTTCTTGTATTGATATTCCTGAAATGGAATTCCCTTGGATTCTCCTTGCTCTGGGCCTGCTCACCTTGATGAACTCTAATTCATCTATATTCTCTTAAAATAGCATCAGGCATTGAACAGAGAACTCCAGACATGGGAGTCTGCACACTGCTTGCAAGAGCTTTCACCTTTTCCACCTTCCAAGCTTCAGTTTGGAGATCATTCTGTGCCTTGGATTTATGAGGACTAATCGCACTATAACCTGTATCCCCCGTAAACATCAGTAACTTTAAGAAGCCCAGGTATCCCAGGAAATTCCTTATTTCTCACATGACTCTGTACCTCATTTTTTCTGACCCCATTTCCCAAACATCCGACTGTACCCATAGGACTCAGAGTCATGAGTAAAATCCCTCATAATCTCACCTTCTCCTGGAAACATTCCCTTCACTTCTCATTCTAATGGAAAGCCTTAAGGGACGCACCCTACTTCCCTTGCAACTCAACTGGTGGTTGTCTTCTCTCTCACATTGTCGGTACCACTGGTTTTGAAGATGAGTGAGTGTCCTGTTTGCTCCTTATTGCCATTTCAAAATCTCTCTGATCCCTCTCTAAATACCGTCCCTCAACTTGACTCTCATGCCATTACCTTATTCCACTGGTTTCCCCTTCCTTGTTGCAATTATGTGTAGACTCCCAGCTCTCTGTTCATATATCTTGAACATTTTAGCTCCTGGGCAATTGCCAGGCTCTCTGGTTTCAATTCCTTGGTAGCTCAGTTACTTGCCCTGTCTTGCTATGTTCTTGTCCTGCACCCTACCTCACTCACTTTGCATCTTCATCCTCTAGGCATTGTCATTGCCAATGACTGCATCCTCTTCTATTATCTCAGAGTCAAACATCTCCCCAACCACTTCCTCACCATTCTCCCAATCCCTCTAGTCCACCAGCTACACTAGTTCCTAGATCCCACTGAGAACTCTAAGCTGGTACTACCACCTTCTCTCAGTCCCTCACAACTACCTAAACCCCTCACTTTTCTCCTTATCCAGCTTAAATTCCATGACTAACCATCATCATCACAGTCTTGTTTATAGACTCAACACCCTTGTTGAGATACTTGGTAAATTAAGCCACAGCCTTGCTAAATCCAACTTTCTGCCTCCCCTCTACCTGCTCACCTGTAGCAGAAAGTGGCTGGAGAAAAATACACAGCCATACTGATGGGTCTCATATTCATTCATGGTCATCAACCTCAAGTGTGTCTTACCAGGACATGGCACTTTTATTTATTCCATTCATTCATTCTCCCAACCTTCAAGAAAACCATTCTGAACCCTCTGATCTCTGCTCTAACCTTCCACACCTCCCTCCTCATCTTACTCTCAGATGATGGCCATGCTTTCCATCTCATAAGGAAAATGGAAACATTCAGAGTAGTACTCCTACAGTCTCCCATCAGCACTTATACCCACCTGTTTGCATCCATGCCTTTTTATTTAGCTCTTCTCCTATTAGCATGCCTGAATGCCCCACGCTCCTAGCGAAGGGCAGTACCTCCATTTGCCCACTAGATCCCATCCCTTCCTCAAGTTACCAAGGTCATCAATCAAGGAAGTCTTTCTCTTTCATAATATTTCTCCTTTACCAGAATTTTCACACTGGAAGCACACGGTTATTTTTTCAATCCTAACAATAATTCTCTCTATCCATCCATCACCTCACTTCTATCCTTCCCTTTACAGTAAAATCCTTGAAGGGTTGTTAGTTGTTCAGTCTTCGCTTCTCTCTTGAACTCACTCCATCAAGTTCTGCCTTCTTTATACCATTAAAACTGCTTCCATCAAGGTCTCAAATGATTTCTACATTTACAGATCTCATCATAAGCTCAATCTAATTCCTTCTTTCACTTGAGCTTTCAGCAGCAGATGATAAACTCCTTTCTTACATGTAATGCTTTTTCCATTTGGCTTTCTGGGGACCATATTTGCCTGGTTTTCTCTTTTATTTTCCACTCTTTATCTTCCCAGTCACTAAAGTTTAGGGTATACAGGAGCTTAGTCCTTGGAACTTCTTATACTCTTTCTCTTGGTTATTTCAACCAGAGATATGGATTTAAATACCTTTATCAATGTCTGCCAGATTTATCTTATCAGCCTGGACCTCTCTCCTGAACTACAGACCCTTTTAACCACCCTCCTGATTGATATATCCAATGGGTTGTCTCATAGTTATTTAAAATAGATATATCCAAAGCTGAGCTACCATTATTTGACCCCAAACTTGCTCATTTGCAATCTTCTTTACCTCAGCAAATGCTCAGGCCCCAACTTTTGGTATTATCATTGACTTCTCTGTTTCATAAATCATATCTGATAAACAAGAAAAAGTTATTACTCTTCCTTCAAGATATGCCCGTAGTTTGACCACCTCTCAGACCCTTCACTGTTACCATTGTAATTTAAGCCACCCGTCGCCTCTCTAGATTATTGAAAATATATCCTAACTAATCTCCCTGCAGCCCTTCAGCACAGTGACCACTCTTGCTGAGCTGGTTAAATTCCAGGTCAGATCATGTTTCTTCCCTGTTCAAGCCCTGAGCTACTTCCCTCTTTATTCAGAATGAGATCCAGGGCTCAGAGAGTAACCCACGGGGGCCTGGAAAACGGCTCTTCATCACTTCTTTGATTGCGTCTCATTACTATCCAATGTGCTCACTTTGTTCCAGCTACACTGGGATTCTCACTGCCAGGCATCACTGCCTCAGGACCTCTAGCCCAGATATTTCCTCTCTCTGGGATTTTCCTTCCAGAGGTATGCATGGCTCACTCACTTTCGTCCTTCATATATTTTCTCAAATAGCCCCTCTCAGCGAAGACTTCTCTACCCAACTTATCCAAAATTGTAACCCTGTCATTCTCAACATTTATTCCCTTTCCTTCTTTCCCTCCTTCCCTGTTGCATTCCTTCTTTCCATCCTCTTCTTATTTTTTTTTCTCTAGCATTTTTGTCAGGCTCATTATTTGTCCTTTCCATTTGAATTCAGGTTCTATGAAGGTAGGGTTTTGTGGGTGTTTGTTCATTGCTATATTGTTAGCACCTAGGACAGTGCCTAGCACATAGCAGGAGCTCAATAAACATCAATGGAGCAAATGAATGGTTAAATGAATGCAGGGGATGTTGGGCTTTTACTTCCCATAATATGAACACTATATACCATAAATACAACCTAAGTGTAGATCAACTTCTCGTTTGTTTAAGCAATCACATCCCACTCTTATACATATCATGCTTATGATTCACTAAAATTCCTAGCTCTTTCTCATAGGAACTCCTGCCAACCCAGGAGTTCCTTATTGCGTATTCAAAGAATTATTTTTAAACGTCACACATGGCCCTTTATAAACTTCATCCTGTTATTTTCAACTCAGCAGTCCAAGTCTGCCAAGAGATAATTCTGGATATTGATTTTGATATATCTTGCATTAACATTCTCTACTAGCTTTAATAAACTCTTTGATTTGACTTCATTTACGTTCGTTGTAATGTTTAATCAGACAGGACAAATTGAAGAGCTCTGTGGGTTACCAAAAGAGAAGTGACAGGTTGTATTTTCCAGAAACATCTGCACCAATCTGTGTACAAGCTCTTCTTATACTGTGATGCTGACACTCCTGCCTTGATCCTGGACAAGTCTTCAACTGCCTCATTCAATAAAGTAGGGTGGGAATAACTCTATATGACTTCTAAAGCTAAATTAGAGATGATTACATGGCTATTGCCTGGTTCTTTCTTGAGACATGCACCTTGGGTCCATGAGCTGAGGTGTAAAAAGTTCAGCTACACCAAAGCCACCTTTCTGAAGAAACCATGTGGAAAGACCACATGAGATAGAGATTGTAGCCTGAGGAGCCCCAGATATTCAAGTCACCAGTTGTTTAAGTCTCTGCAGCCCTGTCACCAGACAGGTGAGTGAAGAAGGCTTAAAGGTGACGCTGGTCTCCACCACTGCCTAATTGCAGCTTCATGATAAACCCTAAGCCAGAACTGCCCAGCTGAGTCAGCCCCAAATTCCTGACCACAGGAACCATAACAGATAATAAATGATGATTATAGTTTTAAGCCACTTTTTAAAAATATTTATTTATTTATTTATTTGGTTATGTTGGGTCTTAGTTGCAGCAGGCGGGCTCCTTAGTTGCAGTTCACTGGCTCCTTAGTTGTGGCAGCCAGGCTCATTCGTTGTGGCTTGAGGGCTCCTTAGTCGTAGCTTGCTGGCTCCTTAGTTGTGGCACGTGGGCTCATTAGTTGCGGCAGGTAGCTCCTTAGTTGTGGCATGCAAACTCTTAGTTGTGGCATGCATGTGGGATCTAGCTCCTGGACCAAGGATCAAAACAGGGCACCCTGCATTGGGAGCACAGTCTTAACCACCGCGCCACCAGGGAAGTCCCAAGCCACTAACTTATGGAGTGATCTGTTACACAGCAGTTAAGTGACTAACACCTACTGTGTTGCCAAGGGTACCTGGTTGAATCCAGTTGTGGGAGCAGTCTGGTCTTTTGATTCAGGTCTTGGGTATTACACATGAGGAGCACTCAAGGTAGGGAGAGTTGCTAGCATCCTCTGTGGGAAGACTTAATGGCTTTACTTTAAGTTTATGCTGAATAGTAAATCGTCAAAACATAGGATTGTCTGAGATCAAAGAGAATGATGATATAAGTGAGTTGAGATAGAGTGAAGATGATTGGAAAGCAAGCTTTGGGAGGTTGGGGCAAGAACAGAGACGGGCTTTGATTCACAATTTTGCTTAGACTGGCCTTACTTGTCATTTATTTGAGGGAAATTTGAAGAAACAATTGCTTTGGCACTGTGTTGAAATCTCTGCTGACACAAACTCCATTTATCCATTCATTCAATCTCTCCATGCCCCACTGCCCCCTACCCCAGGTCTGATATGTCAATAGGAAGATCATATTCAGATAACTTTTGATCTGTAAAGCAGAATGTTACTTCTCAATACCTTTGCTCCAAATCTACATTCTCACATTTGAATGAGGAACCAAAAAGCACTTTCATTTACTCCATGCGTGTCTGATACCTTGCACCTTTTTGATCACCAACGTTTTGTATAGGATCTCTGTTGATTTCCTCTTGCCTTTTCTTTTGATTGTAGACAGCCTGAGTTTATTTAAAGGTACAAACTCTATCTCAAGTGTTTCATTTAAGGTGATATTTTCTCCACCTCTGTGCCTTTGGCTCATCTTTCTGTCATAACACCAATATTTTAAAGTGATTTTATTCCTATTAATCACTTTCTCAACCTGAACTACAAATCTAAGTGTGTACTCTCCAATAATAGACAATTTGTTAATGTCTTCTTTTCCCAACACCTCTCTGTATGATAATTCTCCAAACCAATTTAATCACAATGTCTGAAATGTTGCCTGTTGGATGTCTGTTTAAGAAGTGGGACACATAGAATAATGGAAGGTAGCCACAGTTGAGTTTAAATCAATTTAGATTACTTTTAACAAGCTGTGAGGCATTGGCTTTCTCTTATTCCTCCTTTCCTGGTAGGACTTGACCATGCAAAAAATGTACACAAGGATCAGTAGCCAAAAGAGAAGCAAAGAGCAGTGTTGTTAATTTATGGCCCTCAAGTGTCAGGCAGCTTAATCCCATATTCAAATTACAGCTGAGCTGGTCTTAGTTCTGGAGCCAAAGTGTGTTGTCACCCATGTCCTATTCAGAATCTAAATAATGTTGCTGCAGTGAAGTGATTCTGACAACTCTTTTCCAGTTGGTCACATGGGCAAGAATGGTGCTTTCCTCTGGAAAGCAGGTCTGTAGCCTTTCCTTGTGTGCTTAGAACATGTTGACAGTAAGCAGTAAGCTTCTTCATGCAGACCAGTAAGTGAAAGAGAATGTGTGGGGTCTTAGACACTGCCTTTTTTAGACAGAATTCCTATGCCTATGATACCTGGCCCAGTAAAATTTTCATACTTTGGTCCATCTGATTATCAACTCCTCCTTCTGTGAGAGGGGTAAGTAATTGAGTAGAAAGGGACCAGAAACTCCTTTGCAGGCACTTCCCTGAATGGGGAGGAGGGAGAGGGTCAAAATAAGTACCTGAGGAATGGGGCATGCCATCTGTCCTAGTCAGTTCTGGCTGCCATAATAGAATACCAGAGACTGAGTGGCTTGAACAACAAACATTCAGTTCTTATATTTCCAGAGGCAGAAAGTCTGAGATCAAGGTGCCAGCATGGTTGGGTTCTTGGAGAGGGTCCTCTTCCCAGTTTCTTTCTTTACATGGCAGGAGGTGGGGGGACACTGATGGAGAAAGGAGGGTGTGGAGAGAGAGAGAGAGAGAATATCTCATGTGTCTTAAGATATTAACATAAGGGCACAAATCCCATCATGAGGGCTCCACCCTCATAATCTAATTCTCTTCCAAAGGCCCCACTTCCAAATATCATCAAATTAAGTATTTAGACTTCAAATGTGAATTTAGAGAGAAAACAAACATGCAGTCCATAACACCATCCTTCTTCTGCCCAAACTTCCCCAGACTTTTATTTCCTCTTATCTACTTGAGTTTAACAACTAGGTCAATAGTTGAGTTTGATTGTGACTGACTCTTCAGGACAAATATAACAAGCCACCCCAAGATTTAGTGCTTTAAAACCATAACCATTCATTGTCTCTTGTGAGTCTGTAGGTCAACTGGGTGGTTCTACTGACCTTGACTGGGCCAGCCCACACATCCACCTGCAGTCAACTGGGGAGTCAACTAGAGGCTCGCTGGTCTAGGATGGCCTCACTTGGGACAACATGGGTCTTTTCTATATGTCTCTAAAATCTCTCCAGCAGGCTAGTGTGGGCATGTCCTGATGATCATTGCAGAAAAGCAAGGGCAAGAAAGTCTCTGCTTGTGTCACATTTCCTCTTGTTTCATTGGCCAGAGCAAGTCACATAACCATGTCCAGATTCAGAGTGGGAAGGAAATACACAGTTACAGTACAAGGAAAGTTCAGGGATCCTATTGATTGGGGCTGTGAATGCAGTCAAGAGAAGCAATGTGTCAGGAGAGTCATGCTATCACCTTCTTGACTCTGGTGTCACCCCCATAGAATTTTCTGCTATAACTGAAATGTTCTATATCTCTGAGGTCCAATATGGTAGCCACAAGCCATATGTGGCTATTTAGTTTACATTTAACTTAAATGAGATAAAATTAGAAAATGAGTTTGTTAATTATAATAGCCACATTTGTGTCTTTAGAGCTAGCAGTATACTAATTACTGTTGCTAATATTTTACTCTAAATCAGTGAGGTGAAAAATTGTGCTATTATACTTAGAAGTTCGTATAACAGGTCAAAATAGGCCGTTAATTTGGTATATTTGAAGCATTGCTGTGCCCTATTAGGGACTGACTTAAACTGATGAGGTCAAACTCAGCAAGTTTATTCTTTGGGGGGACTTCCAGCAGCAACCATAGTGGAGAACCTGCTAAAACCTGCAGTGAAGCCAAGTCTCAGATCTAGTTAGCTCTGCTTCACCTACAGACATTTATTAGCAAGCAGACCTAAGTGTCCACACACGTTGCTCTGCAGGCCCAATAAAAGCTCTGTCTCTACTTTCTGGTGACTTAATAGTAGTTTCCATAAAATATCCACCCAAGACAATGGCAGCAAGTTGCAGCTAAGCCTACAATGGACTCAGACAACTAAGAATCCTGTTCCTTATCTGCTGAAGGCTGAATCATTTTACAAATCAAGCTTAGGGTACCATTCCTGATTGAGAAGACTCCAGGAGACCCTGAATTCTATGCTCTCTGCATGTACAGGTCTGAATGGCTCTCACTTATTTCTAACCAACCCAAATATCCTGAGCACAATTAACAGCACCAAGATACACTCATTTCTAAAATCCATTGTGACCGTTAGGGAGACTACTAGGCTTACTAAAGAAAATTCATTTCTGATATCAATTATGCTAATTAACAAAAACTTAGCTGTTGTTCTGAGGTCAACATTTGTGCAGAACTTGTAGTAATCACCCTTAGAGTGTGGGCTTTAATGGAATGCTAACAAACTCCCCTAGAGAGTGGATCGTTACCCAAGGCAACTGAATGTTCACCAGTGGTCTAGATTGAGATGAACATACATGTGTCTATTCTCTACTTGTACTGAAGTATCTTAAACTTCAGGTCACATAATTTAAGGTGAAAACTCACACTCATATCTAGGACTCCACTAAAATTATGACAAAATCCATCTTTTCCAAAAGGCTGATTTATTTTTATCTTGTTTAAAATTTTACTGGTAATTTCTAATTGTAAAACATCTGTGCTAGAAAATGTGACAAATGTAAGTTTTGTTAATTACAAATTGCAAAGTTTTGTTCATGTTGTTTAATACATGATACATTTTTGTAATGGTTTCAAGGCAAGATGGAAAAGAGGTGCATTTTTTTTGTTTACAAATTATATCTTTCAGTCCTTCCCTACACATTTTATTTTATATTATTTAAATTCTTTATGCACTTGTTTACCTCTTCATCTACCTCTGTGTTCTTCATCTATCAAACCCTGAAACGCTTTGTTTAAAGTCTTCTCCATTAGTTGTAATTCTGTCCATTTCATCTTAAAGTTTTTAATTTATACATTGGTGAGCTGTTATTTTATGCATACCATTTTATGACTGCTAAATTTACATAGCAAGTGTATATTTGAACAATAAAACATGACACTAATTTGAATCATCTTTCATTGAGCAGGAATGTAAACTTTTGGTAATTTATTATTAATATTATTCAGAAAGGGTATAGGATTGATATAATTTCTGAAGTCTTGCATGCTTACTATCTTATTTTTCTTCCTTCCTACAAATAGTGATTTGCTTGTCTATGAAATTACTGGTTTACCATCCTTGTCGTTTCTAGACTCTGCACCATTATCTACTGGCGCTATTTTTCTTTCTTTTGAGGTTATTTATCTTCCTCACCTTGTTTTGTTGGATTTTTTGTTTTTATTTATTTTGTATTCTACACATTCAAAAATGCATCTAGCGGGTGTCTAGTTGTGGGTTTTTTCCTTACTCTTTTTGCTGGAATGTGTGAACTTTTTTTAACCATCATACTTGGGTAGTTTATTGACCTCTTCTCATTTAAACTTAGTCTTTATTGCATTTGTTTCTGATTTTCTTTTGTTTTGTCTCACCAGGTATGTTTATAACTCTGAAGCTAGATTTGTATTCTTTATCTCCTTATATATGATATTCTACCACATTGTTTTCATCTCTTTATGTTTTTTCTTTAAATTCTGAGAAAAAAAAAAACCTCTCAATTCTGTCCTTTGCAGTCTCTGCCTCATGGATTAAATTCTCAATGATGTTGGGTCTGCTCTCTTCCCTCTAGTGAGGATTTTTATTGGATTTTCTAACATCAGTGTCCTTAAAAGCCTTTCCTATCTCCTCACTCACCTTTTGTACCTTACTCTGAGGTTTTATATTTCATCTTGTTTTTTGTTTGTTTTGATTTTCTGTTTCTATTTTATAATGATTAAGACATAACTTTTGTGTCAATGGGGATTGAGTCATTCATTCAGCAATTATTTGCTGAACACCTATTTCATGTCAGTAGCATCTTTATCAGTCATAGACATTAAACAGAATAATCACACAAATAATTATATCCTGACAAAATCACAGGGTACCCTGAAAGTATGTGATCTGGGGGTAACAAATGGACTCCTTGAGAAGGTAACATTGAAACTAAAACCTGAATGGAGAGCAGGAGTGAGCTAGTGTTGGAGGAGGTGGCTGAGAGCCTTGTAGGCAAAGTGGGCACAGGAGGTAAAAAATTCTGCTCCTTCCATTGTGCTCATCCTCTGACTTTTTAGCATAAAATCCTCTTTCCCTTGATCTGCAGAATTTTTAAGGAGATCATATCTGAGCATTTTGTGTTTAGCCTTGAGGGGAGTTTTTCTCTGGACCTGGGGAGGGCACAGAACCAGTGGATTGGCCTAAGCTCAGCATTCTGTCCACAGGGGTGATGGGGAAGCTCTTTCTCAGGTCAAGGCTAGACCCTGAGCTAATGCTGTTTGTAGAGCTCCCAGTTCAGACGTGTGGATTTCATCCAGTGTGACGTTGCTGGGCTGGGTGTGTCTCCTCTCCACGTGGTTCTCTCACTAGGATTGGCTGCGGCTTTGCTGGGGGGTTAGATGCCAAGGCTCTGGGACTCAGGGTCAGACTCATGAGAAGCATTTTTCTCTTCTTTTCTCCCAGTAAGTAGAGCTGCTCTGTGTCACGAAGCAAAACATGAACAACACCCTCTCAATGACTTTACAGAGAGAGGACATTCCTTCCAAATTCTGGAACTAGGCCACTTGGCACCCTTCGTTTTGGGGTCATGTGATCATTTGTTTTGCTCGTTTCATCTTCTGTGGATTTGTATGTGTTTTAGTGGCACGTACGGTGTTGTAACAGATGCTATTTTAAACTGGACATCTTTGCAAGTATTTTTATTCTGCAAAACTTCTTGGAACTAGCTGATTTTAAAACCAGAGATTCTTTTCATGAGTTAAAACATCTTAGCAGAAAGAAAAAGCATATATGAAGCCTAGATCAACATGTTTATTAACTAGTACTTTTATTGTCGGATATGAACCTGCGAGGATTTAGGTCAGAAGCAGAGATGGGAAGAGAGAACATTCATATGTGTGTGGGGAGTCCCAGTCTGACCTTAAATGTCACCTTCCTGGAGTCACACCCGCTCTTTGCAAAAGGAGGGACTGGGAAAAGTCAGTGTTTTTTGAGTTGCTCCGAAATGTTCTAGGGCCTTCCCACACAAAGTATGTTCCTGCACCAGCTGTGTTATATCACCTGAGAGCTTGTGAGAAATGCAGAATCTCAGGCCCCCATCCAGAGATATTGAATCTGAATTTTAACAAGATTCCAGGTGATTCCTACACTTGATAAAGCTTGAGAAACACTGATCCTGGGTGACTGGGGCTCCTCTGGGGGCTGTGGGAGAGGGAAAGAGAAGGTCCAGAGAAGAGGGGTTCTCTCCACTGTGCTCCCCTTGACCTGCCTCAAACAGGAAGTGCTGTTTTTTGCCTTAAAAAAATAATTAGCAGTGCCCAGATATTTCCTTTTGAGAAAGACAGGTCCTAATGCAAATAAGAAAATTGATGGTCATCAACATTCTTTCCGCTTAAAAGTTTCGCAAATACACTTTCTCTTCAAGACAAGAGACAGGCAAATTTATGATAGGTATAAAGGAAAACAATGAATACCATATCAAGCATACGAACTTGATTCTTTTGGAGCCCATGTAGGATTAGCTTGAGATAGGACTGCCAGAAATCCAGGAGAGGACACACTGCTTTCTGCAGAAGGGAAGAAATTGATGCTGTCCCAGCCCAAGGCCCAGGAGACAGGCTCACGCTGAATGCCCCCAGAACTCAGGGGAGGAGCAGGGCAGCTCCCCCAATATTTCCAGTCTCTGAGCCAAGTTTTAGGGAATGTCAGATTTTGGCATAAGACATAAGATGGTCAAATAGCAAATTATGTCATCAGTGGTAAGGTGTATTTACATTCATTTGGCAAGGTGTATTATTAGTTCTTATTCAACAACAAATTCAAATATTCAATTATCACCTTCCCTTCTTCTCAGCTATTCCCATAATACAGCTGTATAACAATCACTCCAAAACTCAGTGCCTTAAGGCATTATTATTATTTTAAAAATTTTCTTACTAATCTGTGGGTTGACTGGGAGGCTTGCTGGTCTGGGCCGGGACAGCTCATCTTCTGAGGTGTGCTGGCACATTGCTTAGGGCTGGCTGGTCTGAAGTGTCCTCTGCTGAGGAGTCTCTCCCATCTCTCCACTAAGCCAGCTCACGTGTGCCTGTGAGTCCAGGGAATCCCAGAGAAGCGACAGAGGAAGCAGACACGTGCAAGCATTTCCCATGCCTTTGCTTTCCCCACTTTGATAACTTCCTGTTGGTCTAAACAACTCACATGGCCAAGTCCAGAGCTAGAGTGGGAGGGGCTCAAAAGTTACAGGACAGAGTATGGATGCAAGGAGGGCATTAATTAATTAAATTGCATTTAAATTAATTAAATTAAACATCGAGCTACTACACCTGGTCTTAAATAGGAATTGGCAGGAATTCAGCCTTAGAATTACAGTTCTCACTGAAAAAGGGACTGTTGGAACAGGGATACCTCAGACAGCTGGATCTCAGTGAACTGCAGCCAGAAATGATGAGCACTAGTACAAAGTGGATAGATTGATGGCTTTATAATATGATGGTTAGATTATGATAACATAGGGAAAAGTATATGGAACACATTCTATTTCTCATTTCTGGTTTGGGAGATACCATGTCCTTTCTGTCCTATTCATGTACTCAACAAAAGCTAAGTTTATGATTGCCCAGATGATTTATGGCCAGTTCAACTTTACTGGGTACCAGTGTGGCACTTGTGTGTGACCAGTTATCTCTGCCAAGTCCTTTGTCCATGGTTTACTTCGGACCTCCTGTCGTGGTCTGCCTTTGAAGTGTTTTTGTGTCAGCATTTGAGAAAGCTGTTGGCTGGCAGGTACCACAAGATGGATTTGTCTCTTGAATCTTAGATAGTCAGAAATAAGCTGCCTCACCCACCTGCCCCTTTATCCCAGAGAAAGCGTTGCTGGAGATGTCCAGACCTGGGAGGGAGAGTCAGACTAAAATCTGTGACCTGCCCTAAGTATGTCAGTAATAACCCCAATTAATTTGAGTCTGGTTTTCTCTCCTTTTGGAACCAGGAGCATATTGGGTGGGAAGGTTAATGCAGTGCCGTCTTATCTCCTCCAGGCCGTTCTGCCAACTTGGAATAGTTTTGCGTCTTCTCCCTGGGAAGGAAATGTGCTTTGCTGTAGTGATAAGGAGGATGGTAAAGAGGTCAATCCAGGGAGATTAGGATGCCTACCACCATCTTCCCGTACTGTGCCCGGTTATTATGAATCTGGGAAGTGGGAGGCTGCAGTTAATTTTAGTTCTGAGTAACTCAGTCTCTAAGGGGTTCATCTGAGAGATGCAACAACTCTAAAGAAGCTTGTTAAAAAGACTTCATGCTGTGCATCCAGGGAGAGGACCTGCATGTGATTTTTTTTTTTTTTTTTTTTTTTTTTGCGGTACGCGGGCCTCTCACTGTTGTGGCCTCTCCCGTTGCAGAGCACAGGCTCCGGACGTGCGGGCCCAGCCGCTCCGCGGCATGTGGGATCCTCCCGGACCGGGGCACGAACCCGTGTTCCCTGCATCGGCAGGCGGACTCTCAACCACTGCGCCACCAGGGAAGCCCCCTGCACGTGATTTTTACACAGGAGACAACTCAGTCCCAATTTGGTCCAAAAGAAATTCAGATTTCTGTACTTTTCAAGAATCTATTGTCAGGAAAGAAAACATTTTCTTCTGTTCTCTTAAGGTCTCTGGCTGGGTCTGAAAATTAAACTGACAAGAACAGATGAACAGGAGTAAAGCATACGAGCTCATTTAATGTCAGTTTTATGTGATGTGGGAGGCTTCGTAAGGAAATGAAGACCCAGAGAAACAGTTGAACCTGCGTATTTTTATGCTGTTTGATGAATAGTGGACAGTCAGGAGAAATATGATAGGTCAAGGAGTGTGACGGAAGCGGAGTAAACTGCAGGAGACTTGGCGAGGCCTGTTTGTTCAGCATCTGCTCTGTGTCCCTTTGTCTTCAGAGATGAAGATGCTCCTTGCCTCCAGGTATATGGAGGGCACCCCTTACAGGAAGGTTTTATGATCTGGTTCAGGAGAGAAGGGGAGAGGGAAGGTCAGAATGTCCTTCCTGCTTCTGCTGTTTTCTCAAACTCCTTCAACTAAAAATATTCCAGAGGCTAAGATGCCATAGTTCAGGGTAGCACGTCCTGGACCCCATAACTAGCCAGCTCATTTTCTGTGCCTTTGCTAAACTAGAATAATTTTGCTCCATGACTTGGTAAAAAAGAGCAGGAATTGGTGACCACTCCCTCCCAATCTTTAATTTGTTTTATTTATTTATTTTTGGCAAAGCAGAAATTCCCACAGGTGTTGAATGCTCAGGAGGTGTCAAGAAGTGCTGACAGGAATGGTATGTAGTGAGAAGAGTTCACATCTAACTTCTGGGCAAACTTTCTTAAAAAAAATAAAAAATAAAAAAGCCTTCCCGTGCCACGTGCATAGGAAATAAGGAAGAGAAAGCTCTTGGATAGAACCTGAATGTTGGTCCCTGTCTCTTGCTCTCATGTGTCTCTCCTCTACCTTCCCTGACCTCTTTTCCATGTTTCTCTCCATAGCTTGGAATGCTGTCCACCCTCCTATTTAAAAACCTATGTTCCTCAGCTCCCACAGTAAGCAGATAAGGTGGGGCAGGGGGGTGTCCCGGAGAAAGAGAACCAGGCAGGGCTTTCTTGACAGAAGAGAAGCCATTTTGGGCCTAAGACCTTCTGTGATCTAAGCCTGGCCACAGTGCTTGCCTTTGAACAGGTCTCAGTAATTAATGATCTTAAGGGAATGAAAGAATGCAGAAACATTGCCTGTTGTCAGGCTAGAGAAGTAAAAACAGCAAAGAGAATACATCAGTGGTAAAGACTCCCAGTTCTGTTTCAGTGGTAAAGATTAGCCTGAAGCCTCAACCACCAGATCGACTGGAACCTAAAAGATGATGATGTTGACCTTTGCTGACCCTCGTGACTTCAGTTGTTACCGGGTTGGCGTGCATTGTGTCAAATGGCTTCACCTGAAGTCAATGGCCAGCAATCTCGGGCCCCGTGAGAGCAAGCAAAGAATTGCAGACTACCACTTGGGCTTAAGTGCAAAGCAAAGTTTCTTTAAAGCATAGTTACTTAGCGCGCGCGGGCTGTTTCTGCAAAGTGAAACCAGCATTCCTGTACAGGCTTAAAGGTGTATAAGGAGCATTCTGCGGGGAGGCGGGGTGCAATCATGGATGAGTGACAGGGGATCATTATTTGGTTGACAGTCCCCTGCTATGTAACAAGTTCACTATTGCGCATGGTCTCACCCTGATTCGCTAAGAAACGCCCACCTGGGCGGGTTTACTGTAGGTTATACTCCTGTCTGGTCTGGGTATGCACAGCCCTGGGAAGTTCCCGAGTGTTATGCTGCCCCTCTTTATCAGGATAAACTGCCCACCACACGACCATAGTTTCACCCATTTTGGGTGGGGTCAGGGGAGTGTCCCCAGGTGGTTGGGGTATAATGTGACTACTCCCCTCTTGTCTTTCACCACAGTCACCTCCTTGCTGCTAATGTCAGACTGACTACCTGACACAATCAACTAAACCTTGGATTCTGTGAACCACCCAAGCCCCACCATGAATAGGCATGTACCCTTAGCTTAAAATGTCCCCAATTTTGCTGTTTGGGGAGACACTGCTTTGGGAAAGATGCCGGTGTTCTCCTTACTTGCTGCAAGAAATAAATCCTTCCTTCTCCAAATTTTGGCTTGGCTGTGTCTTTTGGCTCAACGCCCCTCAAGAAGTGAACCCAGTTCTTTGAATAACACCATTACCAAGCTCTCTGCTTTAGTAGGTTTCCAAATCAATGGGACAGAATATGAAAAGTGAATGACGGACTGAATGAATGGATGAATGAGTGAGTGGGTAAAATGGGCTCCACTCTCTCTGCAGCCAATTCCCACCAAATAATAAAGAAAATTCCATTTACCCACAGTGTGGTGGTCTTCCCAGCTCAGTTTAGGTCCAGGCTTCTCGCAGGATTATGGGAAATAGGATCATGTTGAAACCGTGCACCTCAGATTGGGACTTGAACCAACGTGCCGGGATTCGAACCCAGCCTAAACCCAGGTTGGGACTCAAACCCACAGTCTTTTAATTAGAATCACTCACCTGGTGTCTGGACTTACTGAGGCTCAGGTTCTTTGTGTCTCAGTGCAGAAGGAATTCAGTGAGAGGCAAAGTGGTAGGCAAGAAGTAGATGTATGAATGAATATAGGACGCTTGTGAGAGGTGGAAGCGGGCAGGCAAGGAGGCTCTGCCCCAAGGTTTAAGTGGGCTACAATTTTATAATCAAAGGAAAGTGGGGAGGGGAAAAGACTGCCTTCTTTGAGTAGATGTCAGGCTTACATCACTAGTTCTTCCTTTGTATTGGGCAGGAGAGTCTCTGACCCTATGAGGTCAAACTAGGACTGTCATAGCACTTATTCAAATCAGCAGAAGGGTGGTAACATTTTTCTTTCATCTAATGACCTGGGGCCTATCTTGGGCTTTTATTTATAGCTTTATAGTTAAGCAAGTCTGCTTCATTCCACAATGTACTGATAGCTTTCTTGAGCGATCATTAACTTACAGTGGTCTCCCAAAGTTTCCTAGGTTTCCCTCTCTATCTATAATCCCCTACTGGGACCTCTACAACTACCTGTATAACTAACTATCCTATTCTATCCCTATTAATGTCATTCAATAGGCTGGTGAATTTTCAGATTATTGGAATCCCTGTCTCCCTGTGCACCGTCTCCCGCCTGCACCAGACTATGGGAGAGAAGTAATTTTACAGCAGTGTGATCCAAAAGAAGAAAAGTGTGAGCTACATATTTGATTTTACATTTTCTAGTGGCCACTTTTAAACAAAGGAAAGATTAACAGTGTGTTATTTGTTGAATTATGTCCACTCTGAAAAAAGTATGTTGGGGTCTTAATCCCCAGTACCTCAGAATGTGACATTATTTGGAGATAGGGCATTTACTGAAGTTATCAAGTTAAAATGAGGTCGTTAACATGAGCCCTAATGCAGTATTACTGTTGGCCTTATAATGAAGAAATTTGGACACAGACAGACATGCATAGAAGGAAGAGGATGTGACACAGAGAGACATGCATAGAAGGAAGAGGATGTGAAGAAACTCAGGGAAAAGATGGCCGTCTGCAAGCCAAGGAGAGACAGACCTTTCCCTCCTAGCCTCTGAAGGAACCAATCCTGCTGAAACCTTGATTTTGTACTTCTAGCAAGAAGAACTAGAGGCAATCCAAGAACTAGAGGCAATCCAGCTGCTCAATTTGTGGTCCTTTGTGAATGGCAGCCCTAGCAAACTCACATGCAGTGAAAAGATTTTCTTAATAACATATTTTAGTCAACACTGTATATCAAAAATATTATCATTTCACGTGTAATCAACATAAAAACATTTTACGTTCTTCCAAATCCAGTGCATACCTGAAAAAACACATCTCAGTTTGGTTTCACCCATTTCAAGTGCCCAGGAACCACGTGTGGCTCGTGGGTCCCACAGTGTGCACTACTGTGAGCTGAGCCTGGTCCTGATGGTGGGCCCTGTGCCCCATCCCCGCCAAGGTGAGTAGGAGGTGGGAGCAGACCCATCACTCCAGGGTGTTGTCCTTGGGAGACAAGTAGGATTGGGGGATTTTAACTTCATGCCTGAGGATATTACCAAACTCAAGTTCAGCTGCTCGCCACTCGAAAGCCAGTACTCAAGAGATGGGTGCTAGTAGGCACAGAGAGTTTGCTTTATTCAGGAGTCTGGCAACCTGGGGAGAAGGCAGACTCATGTCCAAAAACCAACTTCAAGATTATTCTCGGCCATGAAAGCTTTTAAAGGGAGAATTGTTTGGGGAAGGAGTCAGAGTCTTTGTTATCTTCCACTGTGTACAGACTTTCTTCTTATTGGTTCGTGGTGTTCCAGGAATCTTGGACCTTAGTTCCTGCAGAAGAATTCAGAGGTATTTTGTTATGTATATTCCTTGAGGAGGAACCAGGACCTTGCCCCATGGCTGCACTATTATTTCTTGACTGCTCGTCCTTTCTTTCTGCATTCCCTCCCTTCCCTGATAAGCAACTGTTTGAATTTACACTTTGGAACTCAGGGAAGGTCAAGGAGGCTGAATGAAGCCTATTTCCTACAAACAAGAAAAGAAGGATTTGTACCTGGGAGGGCCCCACAGGGTTCTGCTTCGTTTCAAGGATGGTAAACTAAAAAAAATATATATATTCCATTTTTTTCCCCATTAGCATGGTTCTACTTATAAAGGGTACATGTATTTTAAAATTGGGCAGTGGGGTGCATTTCCTACTTGGGCAAATTGGCCAATTCAGTGTCAATACATTTTTTTTTTTTTTTTTTTTTTTTTTTTTGCGATACGCGGGCCTCTCACTGTTGTGGCCTCTCACGCTGTGTAGCACAGGTTCCGGACGCGCAGGCTCAGCGGCCATGGCTCACGGGCCCAGCCGCTCCGCGGCATGTGGGATCTTCCCGGACCAGGGCACGAACCTGCGTCCCCTGCATCGGCAGGTGGACTCTCAACCACTGCGCCACCAGGGAAGCCCCAGTGTCAATACTTTAATCATACAAATGCAGACTGTACAAGCAATTTACCATAGAAACAGAGAAAAAGCCCACCTCCCTCCAACTAAAAATATAACAGTCTCTATGTAAATATGCACAACCATATAACAAATGGTTTCTGGGGCGCAGAGCTACATTTTATCCTCTCTAAAAATGTCAGTACAATAGGTCTAGAGCACTATTGGGAAGTGTGGCTTCCTCTTTTGTGTGCCCGGCTCAGGCCTGCTGATCAGTGTCTTATCCTTGGGTCAATCTGTCATCTCTCACGTGTCTATTTGTTGAATGATGCTGGTAGAAAGGAGCCAAGGGAGAAGACATTCCTAATATTTGTCACTTGCTTCCTTGCTATATCTTAAAAACAAACACTGACAAATTAATATTGATTTTGTTGATTCTGTCAAACACACTCTCCAAGAAGAATAAGCATTAGATGGGATGTGATATTGTGATTTGTAATAAGGAATATATATTTATTTGGTTTTTGTCCTGTTTCTGTCACAGAGCTCTTAAAACCCTTAGAATTTCCTAAGTGATGAGTGTTAAGATGTTTTTTGTTATGTTAATGAGGGTGACTTTTGGACCAAACTTAAGAATAGAGACTGGTTGCCAGTGGAGCCAACCAGTTTCTAGGGATGGTTTCATCCCTAGACCTCCAGAGAAGGCAGAGGGGCTGGAGGTTGAATCAATCACCAATGGCCAATTAAGTTAATCAATCATGCCTATGTAATGAAGCCTCCATTAAAAACCCAAAAAAGGGGGGTTTGGAGAGCTTTCAAGTTGGGAGCCAGAACAGTTCCAAGTGATGGGTCCCAAACTCCAGGAGATCAGAAGCTCCTTTGTTTGGAACCTCACTTTGTGTATCTCTTCATCTGGCTGTTGACCACATCCTTTAATAACTTTTGTTATAAACTGGTCATCTAGTGAGCAAACAGGTTTCCTGAGTTCTGTGAGGCATTCTGGCAAATTAATTGAATTTAAGGAGGGGGTCGTGGGACCCTCTGATTTATAGTCAGTTGGTCCAAAGCACAGGTAACAACCTGGACTTGTGATGGGCATCTGAAGTGAGGGGCAGTCTTGGACTAAGCCCTTCGCCGGTGGAACCTGATGCTGTCTCTGGGTAGATGGCATCAGAATTGAGTTGAATGATAGGACACCCAGCTGGTTTGAGAATTTCTCGGTGGTGTAGAACCACCCCCTGGATCCCCCTAACACACACACAGGCACACTGGAATTGGTATCAAACTCCTTATGGGACAACTGGCAAAAACTACTAATAAATAGCAGTGCTCTTCAGGTTGTAATCTAGCAGGGGACAGAAAGATGAGTCATAAATAACCCCGTCCTGGGCTTCCCTGTGGCGCGGTGGTTAAGAATCCGCCTGCCAATGCAGGGGACACGGGTTCAAGCCCTGGTCCGGAAGATCCCACATGCCGCAAAACAACTTAGCCCATGCGCCACAACTACTGAGCCCGTGCACCACAACTACTGAGCCCGCGTGCCACAACTACAGAAGCCCACGCACCTAGAACCCATGCTCTGCAATAAGAGAAGCCACTGCAATGAGAAGTCCGCACACCACAACGAAGAGTAGACCCTGCTTGCCACAACTAGAGAAAGCCCGCACGCAGCAACGAACACCCAATGCAACCATAAATAAATAAATAAATAGGTAAGTAAATAAATAAATTAATTAATTAAAATATTTGCCCTGACCCAACACAGCCAAAAATAAGTAAGTAAATTAATTAATTAATTTAAAATAATTTGCCCCGTCCTCTTTCTTATGCCCCACCCTCAGTCAGTTACAGAGTCCTATGCACGCTGTTGCTGAAAGACCACCTGAATCTCTGCTTCTCCTCAGGCACCAGCACACAACCCCTGCCCACCTCAGCCCAGGCCCCACCATTCTCACCTGCATCGCACAGCAGCTTCCTCCAGACCTCCTGTCCCTGGTTTGTACCCCTTCTAATTTGTTCTCCAAACTTCAGACAGAGGGATTTCCAAGACAGGCAGATGTGGTCAAGTCCCTCCCTGGCTCCATCCTTCAATAGTGCCTGAGATAAAAGTGTAGACTCTATGGTCCCTCACGCCTGGCCTCTGCCTAATTCTCTGGCAGCCCTCACGCTTGCCTCTCCCTGTCCTAGTCTATGTGAGTGGTTCTTAAGGCAGGCACTGGGTGGGCAGGATTCAGCATCACCTAGAAACTTATTAGTAATGCAGATTCCAGGGCCTACCACGCACCTACTGAATCAGAAACTCTGGCCCAGAATCCTGTGTTTTAACATGGCTTTCAGGGGATTCTGATGAAGCTCCAGTTTAAGAACTACTCTCAGGGAATTATAGTCAACATCTTGTACTAACCTATAATGGAAAAATGAAAAATAATCTATATCTATATCTATCTATCTATCTATATATATATATATATGAGTTGCTTTGCTGTATACCAGAAACTAACACATTATGAATCAACTACACTTAAAAAAAAAAAAAGTACTACTCAGTTTTATGAACGGCTAGTACACATGTGTGGTCATGTGAAATAAAAAACAAATCAGGACTGACTTAGTAACGGGAGACTTTCTTCTAAAGAGTATTACTATGGGGAGAAGGACCTTTGTAATAGGGAGAGCACCCTGTCCATAGATCTTCAAGCAGCCCAAGGGTTAAGCCAAAGGTCTTTTCTTTTACAGGCACACTTAATTTTATTACACTTTGCTTTATTGGGCTTCGCAGGTAGTACGTTTTTTACAAATTGAAAGTTTGTGGCAACCCTGCATTGAGCAGCAAGTCTATTGATGTCATTTTTCCAACAACATTGCTTTTTCATTAAGGTCTGTACATTGTTTTTTGAGACATAATGCTATCACACACTAAATAGACTACAGTGTAATGTGAACATAACTTTTAT
Organism: Globicephala melas; assembly: GCF_963455315.2. Taxonomy (NCBI): domain Eukaryota; kingdom Metazoa; phylum Chordata; class Mammalia; order Artiodactyla; family Delphinidae; genus Globicephala; species Globicephala melas. The sequence continues at coordinate 48,125,744 of NC_083328.1, read as the reverse complement.
ATGCATTGGGAAACCAGTGCATATAAAGCATGTGACCCTGTTTATTGAGGTATTCGCTGTATTCAGGTGGCCTAGAACCGAACCTGCAGTATCTCCGAGGTCTGCCTGTATAGAGAAGAGTGAACACAGCTGGATAGAACCTGGAGTGGGGGGTGGAATGAAGGGGGGCTGGCATGACAAGACAGTCAATCAGAGGATGTTCTTTTCTTAGGAGGGGCTGTAAGGAGGGGCTATCTGCTGATTCAGGTTGAAGGGGGATCAAAGTTCAGGGCTCTAGGGGAAGGAGAGAATCTTAAGTGACGTTTGGTTTCCAAGCATTTTGTTCTATTTGATCAGTGGGGACGAGAGGTTTAGCTAATCACTTATGGAGCAAAGAATGGGAATTTGGAGGGTCTGTGTCTGGCGCTGTCTAAGTGAACAAGGAGGTCCTGGTGAGTTTCATCTAAGTCCGATGTGGAAGGGTGGTTCATTGCAGTAGGCCATTCTGGAAGACAAGAGAATTGGGGTTGCTTCTCTGTTTTCCAAGAGCACGGGGCTCAGGTAAATCCTGCTGGGTCCACTCTGAACTCTGGCTCTTCACCCTGGCTCTTCCAGTTACCAGGAACATTCCTGGCCAGTTCTATTCACCTGCCCTCTCCTTCCACTCACACACCTTCATCTGGGCCTGGGGTCATCTTGCTGGATCTTCTTTCCCAGGCCAGACTCTACAGGATGTCTCTCCACTCTGTATCTCCAGCCCTGACACGGTGGAGTCTATGCATACTCAACAAATGAAGGCAAGTAGAAACGCTTCTTGGAAGATATGTCCATTTAAGAAACTCTCTTAGTATGTCAATAATAACTCCTCCAGAACTTTTTTCTTCTCTGTCTGCAGTTAGAAGGCAGTCAGAAGTTTCACATTCCCCCTGATATCTCCTCACACTCTTCCTAAAAACACCTCCACTTTACTGACCCCACCGGAGCTCTCTTTTTCCAAGCTCAGCTGCTTGGTGGATTTTTTTAAACATTTTCTCTTGTGTTCTTCAGGGCAGGATAGAGGTATTACAGCTTTCTAATGTGCTACCAGGCTGCAGATAAAGAACTTAACAGCCCGTGGGAGAGCCAATTAGAGTCAATTATAATGTAATTGAGCTGCCTTGTATTCCTTGTCTGTGCAGAACTTCTTTCTGGAAGGAAGATTGTGCTTCTCGTCACACCCTAATTGGGGCAGATCACAGCTGCAGGGATTCACAGGAGAGGCTGTGACCCTAGATCCTGGGGTAGAGTTTCACGGAGGCTCCAGTATCTTGAGAGATCAGGGCCAGAGGAGCTCAGCTCAGCTCTGTTATATTGAAAAGGCTGGGAAAGTGCTGACTTTCCTATTCCTTTCCTTTTTCTTTCTTTCTTAAGGTAAGAGAGCTACTGAATTTTTACAGAGAATTAAGATATATATGAAATACCTCACAATCAGTCTCTGGGAAATTAGGACACCCAACCTCTTGAAAAAGGCAGAAAGGAGAGACAATGAAGGCCACACGTTCTTCTGTAGAATATTCATTAGGGGTTGGAGGTCAATCAACTATGGGAGGATTGTTTCTGTTCTTTTTCACCAACCATCCCCTGGAAATTTGTCTCCGGATCATTGGTGCTGGGAGCCAGTGGTTACATCGTTTCTCCTCTCTCACTACACTCAGCTGCCATCAGTCTTGGGATGTAGCTTGTGTGGGTCAGCAAAGGCTCAGTGGTCCATGACTGAGTAACCACTTTCCCTTGTGGCAGCCACCTGCATAGTGCAGCCTCCCCCTGTTGGTTCTCCCTCCTTCCCTTCCAGACTCTCCCTGTTTCTTATTCCTCTTCCCTGGCATTACATACCCTAATAAAATAATATAACATAAGGCCTTAACCTCACCTTCAGCTGTCTGATGAACTCAGGGTAAGGTCAATTATGTTTGTGAAAATGGTAAAAGAGAGCAGGTTTTGATTGATTTGTGTAGTTCCCCATTTTCTAGGAAATAGTTTAGTGGCCTGAGAATCCATCCATGGCAGAGGGGTTTCAGAGTGATACAGGTAAGCCACTTGATAGCTCCCAATGTTACGTTGTTTGACTACCCACCAGTCCCTTTGACCAGTGACTAATCTTCTCTGTGGCCTTCTTAGCGTCACTCAGTTTTCCCCTCTATGCCCTGGCACAATCTCCTCCAGCACCAACCTTACTCTATCCAGAGGCTGTTTTGATTTGGGCTCCTCTAGAAGCAGATCCTGAGACTAGATTATAAGAGTAAGTAGTTTATTTGGCAGTTGCTGCCAGGAAACACTGGTAGAGGATTAGGAAAGCAGAGAATTAAGGATATGAAACAAATGAGTTACCGTTATGGGGAACTGGAGCTCAGTCCTGCTAGGGGGACTCTCAAGACAGTGTAGAACACATCTTAGAATTATCCCCTGGAGGGGTGAGACAGCCAAGGAGTTTATACACCAATTCCTATCAGTGTCTTTGGTTGAGGGCTGCTCCTGAGGAATATATGGAGGTTACTTCTCTGACACGTACAGTCTTCCCTGTGCAGTATGGAGGGATTGTGGGATCAGAGAAAGCCTAGGGCTTAGAAATCAGGCCATTACGCTTTATGATCCTAAGGCTGAGGGGATATGGGTGGAATGCAAAGATGTACAAGGATGCTATGGAGTCAGCTTACAAGACAGAAAAACGGAACTTATTCTTCTCACAAGGTCCCTGGGTTCCCCGTTTGGTCTTCTCTGGGAGTTCCAGGCTTCAGTAATCATCAACTCTGGTTTCATAAGAAAATCACCTAGGAAGTTGTTTTAAAAATACTATTGCCCAGACATCTCACCAAAGAAGATAACAGATGGCAAATAAGCCTATGAAAAGATGCTGTGCATCACATGTCATCAGAGTTGCAAATCAAGACAATAATGAGATACCACTACACACCTCTTAGAATGGCTAAAATCCAAAGCACTGGCAATACCAAGGGCTAGGGTGGTACAGTCAGTTTGCAAGACAGTTTGTCAGTTTCTTATATAGCTGAACGTAATCTTACCACACAATCCAGCAATCAGGCTCCTTATATTTACCCAAATGAGTTGCAAACTTATATCCACACATATGTTTATAGCAGCTTTATTGGTAATTGACAAAACTTGGAGGCAATGGTATCCAATAGGTGAATGAATGAACAAACATACATCCAGACAATGGAATATTGTTCAGTGTTGAAAAGAAACGAACTATCACACCACAGAAAAACATGGCGGAAACTTAAATGCATACTACTAAGTGAAAGAATCCAGCCTGAAAAGGCTACATACTGTATGATTCCAATTATATGACATTCTGGAAAAGGCAAAGCTTTAGGCAACAAAAAGATCAGGAATTGCCAGGGATTTCGGGAATAGAGGGGAGAGACGAATACGTGGAGAACAGAAGATTTTTAGGGCAGTGAAATTATCCTGCATGATAATATAATGATGGATACATGCTGTTATACAGTTGGTGAAACCTGTAGAACTCTACAGCACTAGAGAGTGAATCCTAATGTAAACTATGCACTTTAGCTAATAAAGTATCAATATTGGTTCATTAATCGTAGCATATGTATCCCACCAGGCAAGATGTTAGTAATACAGAAAACTGTGAGGGAGGCAAGAGAGGGTATATGGGAACTCCCGCACTTTCTGTTCAATTTTTCTATAAACCTAAAACTGCTCTAAGAAATAAATTCTAACAGTTAATTAACTAATGATATATTATACATTATACATATTATGTGTAATATGTAACAATTATATTTATCAATTGTAATGTATGCATATGTATATATATTAATATGTGTGTATGTATATTGTATGTGTGTGTGTGTGTGTGTGTGTGTATGTATGTATATATGTCATTGCCCATCCAAGCCACTCCTCAGGGTCAGTAAAGTAGAATTTCCAAGGGTGAGAACAAAGCACTGGTATCTTTTACTTAACCCCCAGGAGACTCTAACGTGCAGGGAACATGAGATAAATATACAAACCTTTCCTAGTGGTTTTTGTGCAAAGGTCTTTCTCTCTGGAGGCCATTGGTCTCTGTGTGATGCTGCTTAGGGAACAAGACAAATTAAAAATTAGAGTAGAATCTGGATTTTTTTTGGCCGTACGTGGGCCTCTCACTGTTGTGGCCTCTCCCGTTGCGGAGCACAGGCTCCGGACGCGCAGGCTCAGCGGCCATGGCTCACGGGCCCAGCTGCTCCGCGGCATGTGGGATCTTCCCGGACCGGGGCACGAACCTGTGTCCCCTGCACCGGCAGGCGGACTCTCAACCACTGCGCCACCAGGGAAGGGAAGCCCCTGGAATTATTAATTGTAAGTACTCCATAAGCGTGAAACACAGGTCACATACGGTTATGGTTCATTAAATATTTAGCCAATAGCCACTTATTAAGATTTGTGCTTGCAATTTCATTAAGGTAAAAATCTAGCCCTTGTCTCTTCAAAGAATGCTCCCCCATTAGTAGTGTCAACAGTTCCTGGGAGTGTGTTAGAAATGCACGTTCTTGGGCTCTACTCTAAGTCTGCTGAATCAGAAACCCCAGGGGCTGGGGCCAGGGGAAACTGGGTGTTATCAGTCTCTCCAGGTGATGCTTTGGTGCTAAGGTGTGAGAACGCATTCTTCCTGAACAAAAGAAGAGAGTGTGAGGCAGTGGTTTTAAAACGCCTGCACATTACAATTCCCTGGGGAATTTAAAAAAGTGGTGATCGTTAAAAAATACTGATACCTGGGTCTCAGCCCCCCAAACAGTGATTTAATTGATCTGGGGTGTGGCCTGGGCACTGAGATTTTAAAAACTCCCCAGGTGAGTCTACTGTGCAGGTAAATTTGAGAAATGCTGGTGCGAAGGTAGTAACCAGCAAGTCCCAGATCTGGCCTCACCAGCGGGTTGATCCCCAAAACTCCCCTCTGCGAAGCCCTCTCAGCAGTTTCTCCTGAGCTGAACCGGGTTCGTCCTCCTCTGCTGCCATGTCCTCTGACTCATTACCACTAAACACTACATGTTTGCCTCTGGTTCCTTTTTTTTCTTTCATGATCTTAAGAGATACAAAGGGCATCATCAGGAAAGTGTCAAGAACCTCCATTTATTTTATAATTCTGCCCCTAAAAGACTTTATTGTAGCCTGATTATATAGTGTATATTACAGTAACTCTCTTTAAAACGGTGAGTTACTACTAATAAAAAACAAACAAGCAACACTGAAATGGTGTTAGAATCTTCTTTCTCCTCTCTCATTCCAGTAAAGGGAGGCCAACACTGAATCTTCTAAAAGCCAGAGCTATCCTTATAACAATTTGTCTCTCTTTTTCCCTCTTCCCAAAACTGGTAAGTGTAGAGCTTTGGAGTTTCAGGCCCAGGGAGAAGATTTTACCTGGGGATTCCAAAGAGGAAGACGTAGAGGGTAATAATTCAGATGTAGAAGCTTTTAGGAGGCTGACTTGAAAAGAAGAGATGATTTCGGGGAGGTGATAAGGTGAGGGTACATCTCTGGGTCTAAGATAAAGAATGGAGTCTTCAGGGTTTTCTGTGACTGGCAGAGACCTAGGCTGGCTTTACTCCGTTCCCTAGACAGAGGAATTGCCACTGTGGATGCTAAAGATGGCTGAAAATAAGCACCATGGCCTTGAGAGCATTGGAGGGGAATTCTGTGAGCATATCTGCTGTCAGGGAAGTCCGCGCTGTGTGGCGTTCCCCTGAGTGTATTAGTTATCTATTTCTGTGTAACAGATTGCCACAAGCTTAGTGGCTTATAGCAGCACACACTTACGATCTCACAGTTCCTGTGGGGTAGGAGTCCAGTCACAGCTTAGCTGGACCTTCTGCTTGGGGTCTCACAAGTCTATGATCAAGGTGTTGCCTGGTCTTGTTCCTTTTTGGAGTTTGGGGTCTTCTTCCAAGCACACACGGCTGTTGGCAGAATTCCGTTTCTTGCAGTTGTAGGACTGAGGTTTTCTTGCTGGCTCACTTGGGTCCACTCTCATCCCAGGTGTCACCTGCAGCTCTTTGCCACATGGCTCTCTAACTCAGCAGCTAACTTTTTCAGAGCCAGCAGGATAATCTCGTGGCTCAGGGATGGCTCAGTCTCCCTTTTAAGGGCTTTGCTTAATCCAAACCTACCTGATTAATTTAGGTCCACCCTAGGAAATCTCCTTTTACAAAGAATGAATTGCTTTGGGATTTAAATTACATTGTGCAAGATCACTTCACCTTTGCAATATTATTCAGTATATTAGCTAGGGGCAAGGGACAGATCTCACCCACACACAAGGAGAGGGGATTATACAAAGGCAGGGATACCAGAAGGTGGTGGTCATTGGGGGTTATCCTAGGGTCTATCCCCAACACTGAGGAGGATGTGGTAGAAGCCTGAAATGACATCAAGATTAGGTCACAGAAGGGGCACTGGTAAAGATGATGGCCTAGCTGGCCTGGCCTTCTTCCTATTTTCTGGCTTCTAAAAGCTCCATAATTCTTGCTTGAACCCACTGACAAGCAGAGAGAGGTGCAGTAAAAATGAGTATTGATAAAAATTACTCAAAATTTGGACAAAAGCAAAAGGTGGTGGGTGACTTGTTTCTTCAGTGTTTTATGGAGGTGCAAGCCCACCCAGGGATTAGGCAAATGCTTGTTCTTTAACTCATGGTTTGCTATTGGTTAGCGGTCCCAGACTTAAGCTACATGCTATCTTGCAGAATTGTGTTCAGTTGAGATGCAAATTATTTCTTATCACTAGAACAGGTCACCTCAGAGGCTAGGGTTTATCACCCTGTTAGACATTAATCAGTTTTATATCTATCCTTGAAATCCTATCCTCACCTGCCTTTATTAGTTTACCTATAAATACCTATCTTCTCAAATGTTCTTTGGACTGTTTTTAACACCTTACTGCTTCTCTCAGTAATTAATGAGTTGAGTAAATCTTTTTTTTTTTTTGTGGTACGCGGGCCTCTCACTGCTGTGGCCTCTCCCGTTGTGGACCACAGTCTCTGGACGCGCTGGCCCAGCGGCCATGGCCCACGGGCCCAGCCGCTCCGTGGCATGTGGGATCCTCCCAGACCGGGGCATGAACCCGTGTCCCCTACATCGGCAGGCGAACTCTCAACCACTGCGCCACCAGGGAAGCCCTTGAGTAAATCTTTTACATGTGTTCACTTTCTATTTGCCTGAGCATTCTTATGTTATCTTTTGAAAATTATACTTTAACAGTAAGATGGGATTTTTCATCAACAAGCAGGAGAATAGAGTTTAGTATTTGATTCTGAGAAATAGAGAAAAGTGAATTTTTTAACCCAACATTGTGGGGTATAATTCACAGGCTCCACAATCCTCTCACATTCTAAGAGGAAATAAATTTCCTTGCCATGTTCTTTTGGGGGAAGGAAAGAAATAAACCCACCAGTAGCCTCCTAACTTCTTTCTGTGCACTTATAAAAGCCAGATCTATGGTCTGTAAGATTAAAAGAATAATAACAACTACCGGGTGTGGCAGTGATGGTAGCAGTGGTGAAACACTGAGACTAGAGTCAAAGATTCATTGTGAGGGCAGAGCATACAGGTCAGAGACCCTGTCACAGACGCTCTGCTGAGAAATATCTCAGATTGAGTGCTCACCGATATAGTGGAATTCCAACAGAATCCTTGAATGGTGTTCAAGCGTGATTTGATCTGGTCTTGACATACACAACATAATCTGATTAAATATAAATTTCATCTAGTAAATTAAATTTATTTAGAAATATACCTGGCCTTTATTATGTATAGTTTATTTATTATCCATTGTATATAAATGTATAGACGCACACATATATGTGTGTGATTCCTATGAATTAGGAATCCAGAAAACCATGTTAAAATAGAATTTTTTCTAGAATAAGGGCATGCAGGTTTTGAGAGAGATTCTCCTAAGAAAAGTCCGTGGATGTTGTAACATCTTAGTTCATTGCTTAAAAGGCTCTTGTTCTTAGCTGTTTTCGTAGTTAACAGAAACTTAAGGATTTAAGGACCAAAGTAGTTCTTTCTGTCTCAAAATGTAAATAATGTTAAGGAATCTAGATTGAATATCTAGAGTTTAAAGGTTTTATTCCACTAATATGGGATCAGGTGAATTGTAGCACAAGGGCTGTATTAGAACAAGAAGACTTTGGTTATATGTTTAATTCATCTACTTACTGGTTAATCAGACTAGTTCAATGCTTATTATTATTATTATTGTTTTTAATTTTTGAATTTTATCTTTTTTTATACAGCATGTTCTTATTAGTCATCAGTTTTATATACATCAGTGTATACATGTCAATCCCAATCACCCAATTCATCACACCACCACCCCATACCCCCTCCTCGCTTTCCCCCCTTGGTGTCCATACATTTGTTCTCTACATCTGTGTCTCAATTTCTGCCCTGCAAAGCAGTTCATCTGTACCATTTTTCTAGGTTCCATATATATGCGTTAATATACGATATTTGTTTTTCTCTTTCTGACTTACTTCACTCTGTATGACAGTCTCTAGATGCCTCCACGTCTCAACAAATCATCCAATTTTGTTCCTTTTTATGGCTGAGTAATATTCCATTGTATATATGTACCACTTCTTCTTTATCCATTCGTCTGTCGATGGGCATTTAGGTTGCTTCCATGACCTGGCTACTGTACATAGTCCTGCAGTGAACATTGGGGTGCATGTGTCTTTTTGAATTATGGTTTTCTCTGGGTATATGCCCAGTAGAGGGATTGCTGGATCATATGGTAATTCTATTTTTAGTTTTTTTAAGGAACATCCATACTGTTCTCCATAGTGGCTATATCAATTTATATTCCCATGAAAAGTGCAAGAGGGTTCCCTTTTCTCCACACCCTCTCCAGCATTTGTTGTTTGTAGATTTTCTGACAATGCCCATTCTAACTGGTGTGAGGTGATACCTCATTGTAGTTTTGATTTGCATTTCTCTAATAATTAGTGATGTTGGACAGCTTTTCATGTGCTTCTTGGCCATCTGTATGTCTTTTTTGGAGAAATGTCCATTTAGGTCTTCTGCCCATTTTTTCATTGGGTTGTTTGTTTTTTTAATATTGAGCTGCATGAGCTGTTTATATATTTTGGAGATTAATCCGTTGTCCGTTGATTCGTTGCAAATATTTTCTCCCATTCTGAGGGTTGTCTTTTCGTATTGTTTATGGTTTCCTTTGCTGTGCAAAAGCTTTGCAGTTTCAATAGGTCCCATTTGTTTATTTTTGTTTTTTATTTCCATTACTCTAGGAGGTGGATCAAAAAAGATCTTTCTGCGATTTATGTCAAAGAGTATTCTTCCTATGTTTTCCTCTAAGAGTTTTATAGTGTCTGGTCTTAATTTAGGTCTCTAATCCATTTTGAGTTTATTTTTGAGTATGGTGTTAGGGGGTGTTCTGATTTCATTCTTTTACATGTAGCTGTCCAGTTTTCCCAGCACCACTTATTGAAGAGACTGTCTTTTCTCCATTGTATATCCTTACCTCCTTTGTCATAGATTAGTTGACAAGAGTTGCTTGGGTTTATCTCTGGGCTTTCTATCTTGTTCCATTGATCTATGTTTCTGTTTTTGTGCCAATACCATATTGGCTTGATTACTGTAGCTTTATACTATAGTCTGAAGTCACGGAGTCCAATTCTTCCAGCTCCGTTTTTTTCTCTCAAGACTGCTTTGGCTATTCGGGGTCTTTTGTGTCTCCATACAAATTTTAAGATTTTTTGTTCTAGCTCCATAAAAACTGCCATTGGTAGTTTGATAGGGATTGCATTGAATCTGTAGATTGCTTTGGGTAGTATAGTCATTTTCACAATGTTGATTCTTCCAATCCAAGAACATGGTATATCTCTCCATCTGTTGGTATCATCTTTAATTTCTTTCATCAGTGACTTAGAGTTTTCTACATACAGGTCTTTTGTCTCCTTAGGTAGGTTTATTCCTAGATATTCTATTCTTTTTGTTGCAGTGGTAAATGGGAGTGTTTCCTTAATTTCTCTTTCAGATTCTTCATCATTTATGTATAGGAATGCAAGAGATTTCTGTGCATTAATTTTGTATCCTACACTTTACCAAATTCATTGATTAGCTCTGGTAGTTTTCTGGTGGCATCTTTAGGATTCTCTATGTATTGTATCATGTCATCTGCAAACAGTGACAGTTTTACTTCTTCTTTTCTGATTTGGATTCCTTTTATTTTTTTTGCTTCTCTGATTGTCATGGCTAGGACTTCCTAAACTACGTTGAATAATAGTGGCGAGAGTGGACATCCTTCTCTTGTTCCTGATCTTAGAGGAAATGCTTTCAGTTTTTCACCATTGAAAATGATGTTTGCTGTGGGTTTGTCATATATGACATTTATTATGTTGAGGTAGGTTCCCTCTATGCCCACTTTCTGGAGAGTTTTTATCATAAGTGGGTGTTGAATTTTGTCAAAAGCTTTTTCTGCATCTATTGAGATGATCATATCGTTTTTCTTCTTCAGTTTGTTAATATGATGTATCACATTGATTGATTTGTGTATATTGAAGATTCCTTGCATCTCTGGGATAAATCCCACTTGATCATGGTGTATGATCCTTTTAATGTGTTGTTGGATTCTATTTGCTAGTATTTTGTTGAGGATTTTTGCATCTATATTCATCAGTGATATTGGTCTGTAATTTTCTTTTTTTGTAGTATCTTTGTCTGGTTTTGCTCTCAGGGTGATTGTGGCCTCATAGAATGAGGTTGGGAGTGTTCCTTCGTCTGCAATTTTTTGGAAGAGTTTGAGAAGGATGGGTGTTAGCTCTTCTCTAAAAGTTTGGTAGAATTCACCTCTGAAGCCATCTAGTCCTGGACTTTTGTTTGTTGGAAAATTTTTAATCACAGTTTCAATTTCATTACTTATCATTGGTCTGTTCATATTTTCTGTTTCTGCCTGGTTCAGTCTTGAAAGGTTATACCTCTCTAAGAATGTGTCCTTTTCTTCCAGGTTGTCCATTTTTATTGGCATAGAGTGCTTGTAGTAGTCTCTTAAGATGCTTTGTATTTCTGTGGTGTCTGTTGTAACTTCTCCTTTTCCATTTTTAATTTTATTGATTTGAGTCCTCTCCCTCTTTTTGTTGATGAGTCTGGCTAATGGTTTATCAATGTTGTTTATCTTCTCAAAGAACCAGCTCTTAGTTTTATTGATCTTTGCTATTGTTTTCTTTGTTTCTATTTCATTTATTTCTTCTCTGATCTTTATGATTTCTTTCCTTCTGCTAACTTCAGGTTTTGTTTGTTCTTCTTTCTCTAGTTCCTTTAGGTGTAAGGTTAGATTGTTTATTTGAAATTTTTCTTGTTTCTTGAGGTAGGCTTGTATAGCTATAAACTTCCCCCTTAGAACTGCTTTTGCTGCATCCCATAGGTTTTGGATCATCGTGTTTTCATTGTCATTTGTCTGTAGGTATTTTTTGATTTCCTCTGTGAATTCTTCAGTGATCTTGTTATTTAGTAATGTATTGTTTAGCCTCCATGTGTTTGTTTTTTTTTATATTTTTTTCCCTGTAATTGATTTCTAATCTCATAGTGTTGTGGTCAGAAAAGATGCTTGATATGATTTCAGTTTTCTTAAATTTACTGAGGCTTTATCTCTAACCCAAGATGTGATCTATCCTGGAGAATGTTCCGTGTGCACTTGAGAAGAAAATGTAATCTGATGTTTTGGGATGGAATGTCCTATAAATATCAGTTAAATCTATCTGGTCTATTTTGTCATTTAAAGCTTCTGTATCCTTATTTATTTTCATTTTGGATGATCCGTCCATTGGTGTAAGTGAGGTGTTAAAGTCCCCCACTATGATTGTGTTACTGTCGATTTTCTCTCTTGTAGCTGTTAGCAATTGCCTTATGTATTGAGGTGCTCCTATGGTGGGTGCATATATATTTATAATTGTTACATCTTCATCTTGCATTGATCCCCTGATCATTATGTAGTGTCCTTCCTTGTCTTAAAGTCTATTTTATCTGATATGAGTATTGCTGTTCCAGCTTTCTTTTGATTTCTATTTGCATGGAATGTCTTTTTCCATCCCCTCACTTTCAGTCTCTGTGTGTCCCTAGGTCTGAAGTGTGTCTCTTGTAGACAGCATATATATGGGTCTTGTTTTTGTATACGTTCAGCAAGCCTGTGTCTTTTGGTTGGAGCATTGAATCCATTCACGTTTAGGGTAATTATTGATATGTATGTTCCTATGACTATTTTCTTCATTGTTTTGGGTTTGTTTTTGTAGGTCCTTTTCTTGTCTTGTGTTTCCCACTTAGAGGAGTTCCTTTAGCATTTGTTGTAGAGCTGGTTTGGTGGTGCTGAATTCTCTTAGCTTTTGCTTGTCTGTAAAGCTTATGATTTCTCCATTGAATCTTAATGATATCCTTGCCAGGTAGAGTAATCTTGGTTGTAGGTTCTTCCCTCTCATCACTTTAAGTATATCATGCCACTCCCTTCTGGCTTGTAGAGTTTCTGCTGAGAAATCAGCTGTTAACCTTATGGGAGTTCCCTTGTATGTTATTTGTCATTTTTACCTTGCTGCTTTTAATAATTTTTCTTTGTGTTTAATTTTTGCCTGTTTGATTAGTATGTGTCTCAGCGTGTTTCTCCTTGGGTTTATCCTGTATGGGACTCTCTGCGTTTCCTGGACTTGGGTGGCTATTTCTTTTCCCATGTTAGGGAAGTTTTCAACTATAATCTCTTCAAATATTTTGTCTGGTCCTTTCTCTCTCTCTTCTCCTTCTGGGACCCCTATAATGCAAATGTTGTTGTGTTTAATGTTGTCCCAGAGGTCTCTTAGGCTGTTTTCATTTCTTTTTATCCTTTTTTCTTTATTCTGTTCCACAGTAGTGAATTCCACCATTCTGTCTTCCAGGTTACTTATCCGTTCTTCTGCCTCAGTTATTCTGCTATTGATTCCTTCTAGTTGTAGTTTTCATTTCAGTTATTGTATTGTTCATCTCTGTTTGTTTGTTCTTTAAGTCTTCTAGGTCTTTGTTAAACATTTCTTGCATCTTCTCAATCTTTGCCTCCGTTCTTTTTCCAAGGTCCTGGATTGTCTTCACTATCAGTATTCTGAATTCTTTTTCTGGAAGGTTGCCTATCTCCACTTCATTTAGTTGTTTTTCTGGGGTTTTATCTTGTTCCTACATCTGGTACATAACCCTCTGTCTTTTCATCTTGTCTGTCTTTCTGTGAAAGTGACTTTTGTTCCACAGGCTGCAGGATTGTAGCTCTTCTTGCTTCTACTGTCTGCCCTCTGGTGGATGAGGCTATCTAAGAGGCTACTGCAAGTTTCCTGATGGGAGGGACTGGTGGTGGGTAGAGCTGACTGTTGCTCTGGTGGGCGGAGCTCAGTAAAACTTTAATCCTCTTGACTGCTGATGGGTGGGGCTGGGTTTCCTCCCAGTTGGTTGTTTGGCCTGAGGCAATCCAACACTGGAGCCTACCTGGGCTCTTTTTTGGGGCTAATGATGGACTCTGGGAGGGCTCACGCCAAGGAGTACTTCCTAGAACTTCTTCTGCCAGTGTCCTTGTCCCCACGGTGAACCACAGCCACCCCCCCCCCACCTCTGCAGGAGACCCTCCAACACTAGCAGGTAGGTCTGATTCAGGCTCCCCTGGGGTCACTGCTCCTTCTCCTGGGTCCCGTTAAGCACACTACTTTGTGTGTGCCCTCCAAGATTTGAGTCTCCGTTTCCCCCAGTTCTATCAAAGTCCTGCAATCAAATCCCAGTAGCCTTCAAAGTCTGATTCTCTAGGAATTCCTCCTCCCGTTGCCGAACCCCCAGGTTGGGAAGCCTGATGTGTGGCTCAGAACCTTCAGTCCAGTGGGTGGACTTCTGTGGTATAAGTGTTTTCCAGTCCGTGAGTCACCCACCCAGCAGTTATGGAATTTGGTTTTACTGTGATTGCGCCCCTCCTACCGTCTCATTGTGGCTTCTCCTTTGTCTTTGGATGTGGGGTATCTTTTTTGGTGAGTTCCAGTGTCTTCCTGTTGATGATTGTCCAGCAGCTAGTTGAGATTCTGGTGTTCTCCCAAGAGGGAGTGAGAGCACATCCTTCTACTCTGCCATCTTGGTTCCAATCCCGTTCAGTGCTTATTATTAAAGAATTTTTAAAATGCAAGCTACAGGGATATGCTAGAGATATGAGGGGCTCTAGTAAATAACTTTTCAGTTAGCTGTTTTTGTATAACCATTCATCCCCAAACTTGTTGGCTTAAAGCAACTATCATTTTATTTCTTCATGATTCTGTAAGCTGGACTGGGCGTGGCTGGGTGTTTCTTCTTTTGGTCTCCCTTGAAGTCTCTCATAAGGCTGTAGTTGTTTGGAGGCTAAAGTGGGGCTGGAAGATGCAGCAGGACTTCACTCAGAAATCTGGTACCTCCATGTTCCTCTTCGTGGTCTCTTTTTTTAACCTGGTCTCATCATACAGTGGCTTAGCCCAAGCTTTATTAGAGCGTGGCAGCTGGTTCAAAGAGTGGATATACCAAGAAGCAAAACCATATCTACTCGCATCATGCATGTCAATGTCCCATTGGCGATGGCAAGTCACATGGCCAAGGCTATACTCAATGCTGGAAGAGAATACACAACAGTGAGAATGGCAGGAGGTGAGTTTCATTGGATGCTACCAAAGTAACAATCTTACCCCAAGTGGTTTTAACTCAGTCATTGGTTTTCAAAGTGTGTTCTTTTGAATCTCTAGAACTCCAAACAACCCTTCAGGGTAAAGTAGGTAAGCCTCACTTCAATAATAAGAATTTCACTTGCCAAAATTGGGCATTACCAGTTAAGATTTCTACTGAGAAAAGTGTTCCACTGCTGAGAGAATATATATGTTTTAAAATCATTGAACTAGATGATCTCTTGCAACTTAAACATTTTATGATTTTATGACTCCCGGAGTTCTTGGGCCACTTAGTTGATCTGTCCTTGGATGATAGCACGTATTCTTATCTACTCCACTGGGTACCTGCCAAAATAGATGCAATAATGTCTCCGCGTCACTTAGAGGTCTTCAACAGAGACACTGAGTGCATCCATTGAATGTCAATTCACTTTCTGCATCACATCCTGCATGGGAAATACCTCCTCCATTTAGAAAGTTAATATCCATAATTATGAATACTTATGAATTTAGAGCCAGGTGTTAACATTAAAGAAATCAGTAGTGTGAACATATATTCATTTGAAATATGCTCTCCTATGTATGTGACGATGGTATCATTTTTCCCCTGTCAATAGCACACACTCGATTTTATTTCTAAAATTGTAGGTTTAGCAAATAATAACTATAACAGCTACCAGTTCTCAAACCCTTGTCATGTTTCAGGTACTGTGCAAAGCACTTTTCATCTCATCCCTCTAATTTTAGACAACACTTGCAAAGTTAATATTATTATTATTCCCATGGAGTGAACAAGGAAGGAAAATGAGGCTTAGAAACTGATCCAAATCCATGCAGCTAAGAAATTGGTGACAGAGCTGGGATATGAACACAGAACTTTCAGGCCACAAAACCTGGCCTCTTCTCTTCCACCATGCTGCAGTCCTGCAAATCTCATCCTGTTCCTCTTGTGATCAAGGAGCTAAGCTGAGATGTGGGTTCTCAGTACACAGAGAAGGAACACACATGTTTGGACAAAGCTGGACTCTTCAGCTATTGCCTACTGTATGGGTTGTCCAGCTTGCCTGCCCAGTGAAATAACCCAGGGAGCTTTTAACAAATCTGATGCTTGGTTCCATCCTCTGCTTTCCTGACTGAAATTGGTCTTGATGCAGCCTGGGTATTGGGCTTCTTAAAAAATCCCCAAATATTTCTAACTCTGCAGCCTGGATTGAGAACCACTGACTGAGAGGAAACATATGGGACCTCCAAGAGCCAGTTGTAGGACCCTACGTGTTTCAGTTCATTGCAGAGAAATACTTCTGTATGGAATGCTCTCACTTCTTTACTCCTTGAAAAGCTCCTGTTCGTGGTTCAAAACCTAGGTCCAGTGAACAAAAGGAAATAATCAAGGGAAAGAAAAAGCTTGCAAACATTAAGAATGACAGTATTGAAATATCTGGACTTATGATCACTAACTGCCCATCTACATCCTGACAGCTTACACCTGAAGAATTCAGCTGCCCCAATCCTTTAGGGTGTACCATCTGGTCCAATCCTTTTTAGGCCTCTTACTTTTAGAAGAGATGATCCAATCACACCAGTTTCTGGGGATCCACTGGCAGGTGACTGGGGAGGAGGGAATGATGACAGTCTGTCAGCTTCATCCTTTTTTCTGATCTGCTCCTATCAGACATGTCTAGGAGGATGCAGGGGACTGCAGTGCTGACAGCTGATAGCACCAGTGAGGTTCCTGTGTGCCTTTTCTTATGGGGGGAGGATGCATTTTGTTTTTGTATTAGGATTAGAGAAGCTTACTCTCATCAGTTCATCCCAGAAAACGAACTGGATTTTAGGAGGCATGAAAAAGACCCAGACAAATGTTGAGAAAAAATATATGTATCTATATATTTGCCAAACATCATACTCAAATGAACTGAAATTCTCCCAAGTTCTACTTCGCTTATTCAAACCTATTATGACTTTTTTAAGAATCAAAGTGATTAGATTAGCATTTAAATCTTCTCTAATTGTTTGCTTTACATTCATTATCTCACAAAGTAAATTACAAACTTCTTGAGGACTGTATTTCCATCTGTGTGAGTCTCTCAGCGTCATTGTCATCATCCTCATCTTCGTAACTCACAGTTATATAGGACTTACCATCTTTTGGACACTCTTCTAAGAATGTTAAACATACATATTCACTTCTGTGTTTATATTTCATGACAACCCTATGAGAAAAGTTACTATGATTATCCCCATTTTACGGATTAGAAAACTGAGACATAGGGCATTGATTATTTACTGAAGGGCACTCAGTTAATCAGTGGGGGGATACTGTAGTGACCCCAGGAGTCTAGCGTCTTATCCTGTACACTACGCCATTTTCTGGCATATTTGTAAAAGGCAAAGTAGTTATAGTTATTATCAACAGATGATGTATGTTTTCTTCTTATTTATTGCACTCAAGAAATATATGACAGTGAAGCTTCATTACTAAGTTTCAATGTAGGAAAAAAATCTCCCATAAACATGCATATGCAATATGTGCATCTACAAATGAGAATGAAATATCAGTGGGGTTCACCCAAATGTTGACAGAAGTCATTTGGGGTTGATGGGGTTATGGGTGGCTTCTGTTTCCTTCTTTGCTCTGTTTTAAATTTAAAAAAAAATATTTGCTACATTTAATATGATATATTGCTACACAGTATGTATTGCTTTGTTATCAGAAGTTACAAAGGCGTTTGCAAGAGTTTCAGTCAAGTATAAACTTCTCTGTAACTCTTCTTAGGCTCTAATCCTGAGAAAGCAAACTTAGAGAGCTATGGAAGGAGGTGCAGGAAAAGAAAAGAAACTTCCCAACGGCTCCCCCCTTCCTAATGGCAGGCCTCCCTACCTGCAGCAGACGCTGGCAAGTGCCTGTGACTCTTACAAGGACTGGACATTTTAAATGCTATTCTAATTTAAAGTCATGGGACATTTTATTACATAATTGTGACCAGACGTGTCATGGGGCTGGCTAGGGTTTCTCACCCAGGGGCAAGGGAAGAACCAACACCGAACAGATTTTAAAAGAAAATAGGGGAAAAACTAAAGCTACTTTTATGATTAACCTACTCCAACCATGAGTTATGCTTTTTAGGTAACATTTATTATTTGTTTGCTTATATACATACATATGTGGGTGGGTATATATGTGTGTGTGTGTGTGTGTGTGTATATATGTATATACATAAATCTCTCTCTCCATATTGGGTTAGCCAAAAAGTTCATTCATGTTTTCCTGTAACATCTTAGGGAAAACCACGAACGAACTTTTTGGCCAACCCAATATATATATAAAAAAACTATGTGTTAAAATATTTTGCATTAGGTTTAATGAATACCATCTACCTTTGGTATCTTTCAAGAGCCTGCAACAAAGGTTTAGACTACTTTTCTACAATTTCTGTATCTGGGACTGATGCTTCTTCTGATTTTTGCACTATGTTGAGATCAGCCTTTATGAGACTCAGTTTTACTCAGTTGTATATGTCCAAGTGTTATAGGGAGATGGAAAAAAATCACCCAGTTAGCTCTGTTGTCACCAAAGAAGGCTCTTCACATAGGGGATAACGTTTGAACTTGGCCTTGAAAGATGAACAGACAGGTGGTATATCACAGTAGTTAAATGTAAGAGCTTGAGAGATAGGAAAACCAGATTCGAATGCAATGCTCATTTCTTATCAGCTGAGGGTCATGGGATGATCTTTCCAACCCAAGTTGCAAAATGGGGATTATTATTATTTAATTGCACATGCCATTGTACATTTTATTAAATGTTAATTTAATTACACAGAATTCTGTAACATATAGTATTATTGATTACAGGTTTATAATAATAATATAGGTATCTGTCTCAGGATTTATGAGCATTAAAAGACATAACTCAAACTAATGTGCCAAGCATTGGGCCTGTCTACTGGGAAGTGTTCAAAAAGTGGAAAGCAGCTGCTCCTGCCACCACAAATCAGCCAGACCGTAAAGTAAGGCAGTGAGCTCCTAGGCAGAAGGAAGAGCACTTGCATGTGTATTTATAACGTGCAGATGATGCCACACAGAACCCAAGAGGAGAAAGCCTCCGTGAGATGGTCTGATGAATGGGAATGGACGATCAGCTGATGAAAATGGGAACGTCAGACTTGAGAGCAGAGCTTTGGCATCTTCTTCTGGGTCTGTGCAGCCTCCTCTTTGGTTTCATCTGCATCCCTCCATCTCTGCATGTTACAGAGCTTCCCAGAGCAGGTCAGAGCGGCATGGGGAGACGGAATGGCCCCACTAGCTAGTAATCAGGGTCCCCATGCAGCCTTTTACATTGGAATTCATGTTTTATTCAGAGGCTAAATTATGCCTGAATGCTTTGGGGTCCTCCCGTTCACAGTTACACGAGCCGTGGGAAGCCCAGGCTCCTCTTGAGGGCCTCCGGCAAAGGAAATCTCCTTCTAACATTTCCTTTGGAAGCTGAGATTCTCAGGGGCCTATAGTATCCTTTTTCTTTTTTGGTTGCTTGTGAACAAGAGTTTTAGCACAAAATATACTGTTGACTGCTTACTAAATTCCCTCTTCGTGCAGGCTGTTGGGAGAAACTCAAAGTTTGGGTGACGCTATAAAGCAGAAGGGGCAAGCTCAAAAAGGAATTTGGGAATTGAGATATGTTCATGCTCTTTCAAGAAATCAGAGCTGTGAGTGAAGGTCAGGGGAGGGAAGGCATCTTGAACCTTCAGTGGAGATGCTAGGAAAGATGTGTTGATCAACGTTTCCAAAATACACGAGTTGAATCCTAAAAAGAATAGAGACATGTATATCTATAACTGAATCACTTTGCTGTATAACTGAAACTAACACAACGTTGTAAATCAATTATACTCCGTTTTATATATATATATATATATATATATATATATACACACACACATGAGTTGAGAGCCTGTTGTTTGCAAAGCACTATGTAGGGCCTGGACTCAGCCCTTGAAGCTCTCATAATCTGATGGAGATGAAAAGGCTCCCACAGCAGAACTTCAACCAGAGGTCAGCATGTTTTTTGGCCTGAGGCAAAGTGTGGAGTGAGAGGTCGGGGCGGGGACAGGAGGTGAACTCCAGGTACTGTGATGAGGCAGGCTGGACACGCACAGGTCTGAAAGGATGGGTGCAGACATCACATGACAGCAGGCTGGAGATAACCCAGCAGGTCTTATGGTTGCTGGGTACCTTTCCTGCTGGGGTGGAGAGCTCAGAAATGCGAGTGAAGCTTCTGGCGCTCCTGGGAATTCTAACTATGAAACTGGCTGGAATGAAAAGTTAGGTACAGTGCCTTTTTGGAAATTAAACACTGCACACATGTAAAGGCAGGCCTGGGTAGTGGATGAGAGCACTTAATAAAGGCTTAACACCCGACAGTGTCCTTTCTGAGCTGGCTGACCCTGGGCATGTTTTTTAAACTCTCAGTGCAAAAAAGGCTAAAAGTAGCTTTCTTGGAGGTACTGAGAATTCAGTGAGATAGTGTCTGTAAGTACTTGTAAGTTACCTGGCAGATGATAAATACGCAGTAGATTGGTCTACTGTGTTATTTCTGGCCAGCTCCTCTTCTATCGCTAAGACAAAGTCACAAAGTCATAAAAATGTAGCTAATGTAGAAGCATTCAAAACAATGCTCTTTCCCTAATTTGCAGTCCTGATTTCCAGTTCTGCAAACCATGTGTGTGAGTTTGGGGAGAGATTTGGAAGTTGGGAAAAAAGAGGTGTGGACGCTTTGGTTGAATTTGGGAGAAAAGTATCTGACAAACCAAAGAGACTCATCCTGATGGGCCCTGAGGCCGAGAACTGCACATGAATAGGAAATTTGGAGGGAATGGAGTTTTAGCACATTAATCAGTTAAACTTTTCATTAACGAAGATTTTTTTGGGGGAATGTGGACCATTTTGTTTTTTTTAAGCCTCTATTGAATTTGCTACATGATTGCTTCTGTTTTATGTTTTTTGGTTTTTGACCACCAGGTATGTGGGATTTTAGCTCCCTGACCAGGGATAGAACCTGCACCCCCTGCACTGGAAGGCGAAGTCATAACCACTGGACTGCCAGGGAAGTCCCTAAAAGGAAGAAAGGAAGATAGGGATAGAAAGAGGGAAGAAATTATAGAGAGTGGTGATGTAAAGAAGGAGAGAAAGAAGGAAGGGAAGAAAGGAAGATGGTGAAGGAAGGTGAAAAGGAAGGAAAGAAAGAGGAAGAGCAAGAGGAAAGAGAGGGGGCTTAGAAGGGAAGGAGGGATGGAGGGAGGAAGAAAGGAGGAAATACAATCCTGGCCTGTAGCAGAGTGAGATTTTTGACAAATGACCTATCTATCCTCCCCCCGACAAGTATCCAAACCAAGAATGAATACCTGTTTGGAATTCTTGCATGGATAGGAAGTTGGACTAAATGGCTTTTAAAGTCCCTTCCAAGTCCATCTTTTATTTTATTTATTTTAATTAATTAATTAATTTTTGGCTGTGTTGGGTCTTCTTTGCTGTGTGCGGGCTTTCTCTAGTTGCGGCGAGCAGGGGCTACTCTTCCTTGAGGTGCATGGGGCTTCTCACTGTGGTGGCTTCTCTTGTTGTGGAGCACAGGCTATAGGCACGCTGGATTCAGTAGTTGTGGCTCATGGGCTGTAGAGTGCAGGCTCAGTAGTTGTGGCGCACGGGCTTAGTTGCTCCGTGACATGTGGGATCTTCCCGGAGCAGGGTTCGGACCTGGGTCCCCTGCATGGGCATGTGGATTCTTAACCACTGCACCATGAGGGAAGTCCCCAAGTCCCTCTTTTTAATGAAACTTCAGATTTTGAATAATGTGTCTGGCTAGAGAATGCAAATATATAAAGTGAACACTTACCTTTGTTTTGTTTTGTTTTTGCAGCTATGTTTTCAAATCCAAAAGAGCAAAACTAAAATGTTTCCAAAGTTGTTATATGCATAAAATTTGAGACATCATTACTGCATGTCATAAGGCTGACAGATATACTGTTTTTTTCCTTCAAATTCTTATAAACACATGACATTTATAATCTGATCCCTCTGGAGTCCAGCTCTTACTGAACATTGAGAAATGGTTTATCAAAAATAGCAGCCAGGGGCTTCCCTGGTGGCGCAGTGGTTGGGAGTCTGCCTGCCGATGCAGGGGACACAGGTTCGTGCCCTGGTCCGGGAGGATCCCACATGCCACGGAGCGGCTGGGCCCGTGAGCCATGGCCGCTGAGCCTGCGCATACGGAGCGTGTGCTCCACAACGGGAGAGGCCACAACAGTGAGAGGCCCGCGTACCGCTAAAAAAAAAAAAAAAAAAAGCAGCCAAATGAAAATTTTCACTGAGTGCAGTTTAGTGCTGCAACATTAGCCATGAATGGTTATTTATTTATTTATTTATTTTAGTGGAATTTAAAAATGCCCCTTGTCCTTGGGAATCTAGACCTTTCTAGCATGTGTGACCAATTACGTGCCTCTTTTCTACACAGCTTGAGTTTTCCCATTTAAAAGAGGAGCTTTAATTGCCACCTAGGTTTTGGGTCTTGCCTGTCCTATTAATGTGGCTGTTGAAATTTACCATTATTACACGTGGAACACTTGTTACATTATTGCCTTTGATTGAACTTGCATTTGCCAACTTACTCCAAACTCAAGGGTAACATATGCTATTGATTCTCTCAGATGGATTTATTCAGAGAAGCTCAGATCTCTGTCTAAATTGGGAGGTTGATCGCCTGGCATGTTTAGATTCTGCTATTGACCACGTAGATCTGGGAATACTTATAAGCACTAACATTTATTGTCATTTTTTAGATTTGGGATGGTATTTTATTTATTCCTAGATTCTATGGCTAAGGTTTCTGGAAGCCCCCGCCTCCCTGGCATTGTGGTGGTTGTGTATTCTGAATGGAAAGGCTTTCCATACGCATAGTCTGTTCTGTTATCCATCAGCACATTTTCTCACAAGTATCATTTTTTTCTTTAAAAATATTATACAGTGGGAAATAATACATTTTGTATAAATTCATTTAAAGATAGTTGTTCATGTAGATTGAAAACCAAGACACACTGTAGAAGAGCTTTCTACACCGAGGGAAGGTGTGTCTGAATTGGCTGTGAGTCATGAAAATTGATGAGGTGAAGAATTTCCACTAGAGTTTTATTTAACAGAGATACAAGGTGGCTAACTTGAAACAAATAAAACAGAATGGGATCGCTTTATGTACCTTGCAAACGGGCAGATGACCTTTAATGTGAGGAACGACTTTGCCACCCTGGTTTAAGGCAGGACCAACGCATTCCTGGACCTTTCTGGAGGAACATGTTGGATGAGTAACATTTTTGAGGAGGTGGGAAATTCACCAGGGACTAGTTCCATCAGACGAGGGCTGGGGTTTTGTCAGAGCAGTGTCTGGAGTGTAAGGTTGTAGACATTCTCAAGTCCAGTCTCCTTACATTTAGACAAAAAGGAATGGAGTCCTAGAGAAGGGAAAGCTTGTGGAATGCCATATTGGGAGAGCATGACCTAGAACCCTGCCCTCCTGCATCTGTTGCAGCCCTGTTGTTGAGGCCCTGCCCAGATCTCCTTTCCCAGATGAGCACCCCTCCTCCACCTGTTCTGTTGACTGTCACAGGGACTGCTTCCTGGAGAATTGCCCTTGGCCAAAGGGAGCTGCCTCACCCAGGAGGTCATGTCTACCCTCCAGAAGCGGTTAATGACTGACTGACATGGGGCCACCACGGGTTAGTCCTCTTGCCTCAAAGTGGGCTCTGTGGTGAAATTCATACCCCAGAGTTACTTGGGGATCAGGGTGAAGCTAGATATGTCATTAGCTCGTCTGCTTTCCCTGCCGCATCCCGTTTCCCTTACACCCCTCTACCTGAGAGCCCTCCCTCAGTACAACACAGGCATCTGAATCCCTATTTCATGCTCTACTTTTAGAGAACTGAATTTAAGACAACTCTTGATTTCCACTGATCTTTCTTACCTTCCTGGGCTTTTTCTCCCAAGAACCCTGGACAGCTTATTACTGCATTTCTCATATAATGTGACAATTCATATATTTAATAAATTTTAGAAATTTTACTTATGAAACAAGGTAACATCTGCACCTGAAGCCGTTATTTTCATTTTCCCCTCTCCCTAGTTAAAGTCTAAGAATGGCATCTGGCATCTCTTTCAAGAAGCAGCCAAAGAGGGTGTGGACTCTGTTTAGTAGATGGAATGACATGACTGTGGAATTTCTCTAGGAAGCATAAATCAACTTTCTTGGGAAAATAAGCTTGACGTTTCTGTTTCTTGCCAGAAAAACTTTACTGTGACATTATATAGAATGATATTTAATATAGTTCAGCTAACAATTTATAAGAGGACACTTTGAGGTTAGAATATTTTAGCTGCCCTGTTGCTTTTGCAATTGAAGCAGCAGAATATCTAGAAAAACCAAAAACAACCTTTTAAATCCCCCAAGGCTTTGTTTAATGGAGTGTGTACAAGCAAATTTCAACAATCCATGCCTAGATTATCAATGGCAGTGCTTCTCAAACTTTAGTGTGCACATGAAACACCGGGAGCTCTTGTTTAAATGTATATTCTGGTTCAGTAGGTCTAGGGTGATACCTTAGATTTTCCATATATGAACATCTCTCATAAGATGGTAATATGAATTGTCCACAGACTGCACTTTAAGTAGTAAGAAGCAAGGTCTTATATTTCCTTTCAGTGCTATAGTGCTTTTCCCTCCTCTGTAACCATACAGATGATATAATCTAAAGGCAAGATTGAAAGTCTAACAAACATTGAGATCCTTCATGACTATGTAGCCTAAGCCAAATTGTCCTCCTGGCCCCTGATGATAAGCTCTAAGGACATACAATGATGTTGGACATGATCTGAAATAGGATAAATGTTGACTTTTGATCAATTAATTTTCTAGATCGGAACAGGCTAAGGCTAGATTTCTCCTGAATACATATCCTTATGTAGCTTTCAGAAAGGCATATCACCATAATGGTAACAGAAATAAAATAAACACAGTCAATACCGGGATCATAAGAAGTCTGGTTTATAACAAAAAAGGACTGATTGCACCCTAGCTTGCTTCCTCTTTGGGTTACCACTCCACAATTCTACCCTTGGCTCCTGCAATGCTTCAAGTTTGAGGCCCTGTCTTGAACACAAAACACCTAAATCAAGGATTCTTTTACTACTTCTTGAATTCTAAGTCCAGCCTTGAAGTAACTTATTTCTCCTAGAAAGGTAGTCTGTGTCTTCAAGGTCGAGCTACTATCCTGAGAAATATGCATCTTCAAAAAATATCCTCCTATTTATTTGTGTTTAAGGTAATACAGACCATTTAAATACCTTTACAGTATTCTCAGTAAAATGAATATGCATAATGTTTATAAAGCTAGAATATCACACACATAACATACTGTTTCCTCACAGGGGAGTGTTGAATAGTAAAACAGGATGAATTTACTAATTTCCACTCAGATCAATATTTTATATCTTTTATATCTTTACTTTAAAATAATTAATGCAGTGGATGTCAGCAAAAATGGCAGAGTAAGGGTCTAGGACCTTTGAAAATTCTCTTCCTTATAAAATATACAAGAAAATTGTTTAAAAATACAGAATAAATGTTTTCATACTTCTGGAAATTACCCAAAGACTTGCCATCATATGGGAAGTATTACTCAATCACAATGGGTGAATGTCAGTAAAAACAATGAGCTCTATTCTTAGTGCATTTTAACTTGTTCCATTCCCATCACCCCACCCTTCAGCTCTTTGGTAGCCATGGAAACCTCTCATGATTAAATATAGCAGTCCAACAGCCACTAGAAGAGGAACAGGGTTGAAGCTCCTTCAAACCTCATGCCCATAGATTGTCATTATTTTACCTGTCTAGTGGTTTTCTGGAAGACTCCACTTGCAAGTTTGTCTTTGTTTGCCTTGACTTGAACCTCAACTAACCTTTAACCTGGGGTATTTGTCTAACACACCATTGTAAAGCAATTATACTCCAATAAAGATGTTAAAAAAAATTAGAAGTGACTGCCTACTTTTGTGGCTGTCTGAAGTAGTAGATGACAGTTGGAGAAAACAATAGGCTAACCAAAATGCTTAAAAGGAAAAGGTGGGAAATGAGATGTCCACATGGGTTTTGAAAAGCTTACATACTTACAAGGATCTAAAAGGTGATGTGTGGGCTTCTCTGGTGGCGCAGTGGTTGAGAGTCCACCTGCCGATGCAGGGGACAGGGATTCTTGCCCTGGTCCGGGAAGATCCCACATGCTGTGGAGCGGCTAGGCCCGTGAGCCATGGCCACTGAGCCTGTGCGTCCGGAGCCTGTGCTCTGCAACGGGAGAGGCCACAACAGTGAGAGGCCCATGTACTGCAAAAAAAAAAAAAGGTGATGTACATGCATAGCAGTGTGTATGCTTGGGAAAGACCTCACCTGTGGCTGACCTTGAGGCTTTTTGCAAGCAGGAAGTAAAGGGTAAGGCAGAATTGTCAAATACTTGTTGAGTACTGAAAGTGTTCCTGATGTACACACAGAGCTCTTTAACAAAGATTGGGAGACTTGCCGGTTGTAGACACTTACAGAAATCTCTGTCCAATCATTAGCTGACCATGGTGTGAACTATGCAGAGACTTCAGTGGCCACAATGGGAAAAAAGGTAGAGACTTTGCAAAATTAATTCATAAAAGCCATTAAACCAACCAACCACCACCACCACCACTGCAACCACAAAAACAAACAAACAAACATAAACCAAAAAACAGTAACAACAGCAAAATACAGGAAGGGAAGAGAGCCTAATTTCCAGGGTTTCCACATTATTTTATTTTATTTAATTTTTTAAAAATTAATTAATTAATTGGGCTGCATTGGGTCTTCACTGCTGCATGCGTTTTCTCTAGTTGCAGCAAGTGGGGGCTACTCTTCATGGCGGTGTGTGGGCTTCTCATTGTGGTGGCTTCTCTTGTTGTGGAGCACAGGCTCTAGGTGTGTGAGCTTCAGCAGTTGTGGTATATAGGCTCAGTAGTTGTGGCTCACAGGCTTCAGAGTACAGGCTCAGTAGTTGTGGTGCACAGGCTTAGTTGCTCTGCAGCATGTGGGATCTTCCCAGAGCAGGGCTTGAACCCATGTCACCTGCATTGGTAGGTGGATTCCTAACCACTGAGCCACCAGGGAAGTCCTGACACATTATTTTAAATGTTCAAATTTCCACTAAAAATTGTGAGGCATGCAAAAAAGAAGTATGGCACATACACAGAAAAAAGAGCAGTCAATAGATATCATCCCTGAGGAATCTCATTGAACTTACTAGACATAGATTTTAAAACAGCTATTTTAATTATGCTTGAAGAACATACAGTCCATTGGAGTATATAAGAATGATGTCTCCTAAGTAGAGAATATCAATAAACACACAGAAAAATGTCTAAAAGGACCAAATAAGAATTCTAGTGTTGAAAAGTACAATAAATGAAATTAAAATTTATTGGAGGAACATGATAGCAGATTTGACAAGGCAGAAGAAAGAATCAGCACAATTGAACATAGATTAATTGAGGTTATCCATTCTGAGGAACAGAAAGAAAAAAAATGAAGAAAAACGAAAGAAACTCAGAGGCATATCAATATACTCATAGTAGGAGTCCCAGAAGGAGAAGAGAGAGAAAAGGGGTAAAACTATTAAATATATAATGGCCTCAAATTTCCCAAATTTGATTAAAAATACTAATCTGAACATACAAGAATTTTACCAAACTTCAAGTAAACTCAGAGATATTCACACCTAGATACACTATAATCAAACTATTGAAAGACAAAGACCTTAAAAGCACCAAAAGAAAAAAAATTCATTGCACACAAGGGATCATCAATAAGATTAACAGTTGATTTTTCATCAGAAACCATGCAGGCCAGAAGGCAATGGGATGATATATTTAAAGTGTTGAAAGACTTTTTTTTCAACCAATTCAGTCAAGAATTCTGTACCTAGTGTAACTATTCTTTAAAAATGAAGGCAAAATGAAGACATTACCAGATAAATGAAAACAGAGAATTTATCATTAGCCAACCTACCCTACAGAGATACTAAAGAAAGTCTTTCAGGCTGAAGTTAAACACCAAACAGTAAATCAAATCCAGATGATAAATAAAGACTACCAGTAAAGTTAACTATATAAGTAAATATATAAGACATTATAAATGTATTTTTGTTTGTAATTCTTTTTTCTCCTATCTGATTTAAAGAATAATCTGCATAAATCAACAACTATAAATCTGTGTTGATGGCCACATGATGTATAAAGATGTAATTTATATGACAGTAAAGACACAAAGGATCAAACAGAGAATCAAGCAATACAGGAGCAAAGTTTCAGTATACTATTGAAACTAAGCTTGTGTTAAGGCAACTAGATTGTTACAAATTCAGATGTTAACCATAATACCCAGGGCACCCATCATGAAAATAACACCAAAAATTGCAATGAAAGAAAGGAAGATGGAGTTAAAATGGAACACTAGAAAAATATTTATTTAACACAAAAGAAGCAGTAATGAGTGAATAGAGAAACAAAAAGATATTTGACACATAGAAAACAAATAGCAAAACATGGCAAATCTAAGCCTAACTCTGTGAGTAATTATAATAAATGAAAATGGATAAATACTCAAATTAAAAGGCATGATGAATTGAAACAAAAACATAATCCAACTATATGCTGTCTAAAAGAGATATACTAAAAGAGATATACTTTATATTCAAGGGCACAAATAGATTAGAAATAAAAAAACATAAAAGATATATGATGCAAAGTATAACCAAAAGATACCAGGATTGACTTTACTAATATTGGACAAAATAGACTTTAAAACAAAAACTGTTACTAGAGACAAATAAGGACATTTTATAATGATAAAACATGAATATATGAAGATCTAAAAATTGTAAACATATATATATATCTAAAAGCAGAGCCCCAAAATATGTGAAGCAAAAACTGATAGAATTGAAGGGAACAGACTATTCAACAATAATAGTTGGAGACATCAATACTCCACTTTCAATAATGAATAAAACAAATAAACAGAAGATCAGCAGAAAAACAGTAGACTTGAACAACATTATAAACATTATAAACATTATAGACCTAACATGTATCTGTGGAACACTTCACCCAACAGCAGAATACACATTCTATCAAGTACACATGCCACATCCTTGAGGATATACATGTGTTAGGCCATAGAACAAGTCTCAATATGTGTAAAAAGATAAATTACATAGCATATGTTCTCTGACCACAATGGAATAAAATTAGAAATCAATGAAAAAAGGAAATTTGGAAAATTCACATATGTGTAAATTAAAGAACACACTCCTAAATACCAATGGACAAAAAAAATGGGGAAATAACTTGAAATGAGAACAAAAACATGAAATACTGTAACTTTTGGGATAAAATGGAAAGAAATTTCACTAAAATGTATAAGTTATATTTATATTATAAATTTATAATTTATATTTCAATATAAAGGAAATTTATATCTGTAAACACCTTCATTAAAAAAGAAAAAAATTCTCAAATCAACTTAATCTTCAACCTTAGGAAACTAGGAAATAAAGAGCAAACAAAATCTGAAGCATGCAGAAGGAAGGAACTAGTAAGCATTAGAGAGGACATTATGGAAGTAGAGAACAGTAGAGAAAATCAGAGAAACCAAATCTTGGTTCTTTGAAAAGATCAATAAAATTGGCATACCTTGAGATAGACTGGCCAAGAGAAAAAGAAGACTCACATTACTAAAATCATGATTGAAAGAGATGACATTATTACTGACCTTACAAAAATAAAAAGGATTATAAGGGAACACTATGAAAATTGTGTGCCAATAAATTAGATAACCTAGAGGAAATAGACAACTTTTTAGAAAGATATAAACTAGGAAATTGACTCAAAAAGAAATGCAAAATCTGAATAGAGCTATGACAAGTAGAGACTTAGTCATCAAAGACTTCTCACAAAGAAAAATGCAGGATCAGATGACTTCACTGGTGAATCTATCAAATATTTAAAGAAAAATTAGCAAAAAGCTTTATAAACTCTTGCAAAATATAGAAGAGGAAGATACACTTCCCAGAATTGAGAAAGATATTATCAATACAAGGAAAAAAAAACTATATATGAATAGGCATGACTGAATATCAGCATTGAAAAAAATAAAATTGGACCCCTACCTCACACCATATACAAAATTTAACTCAAAATTGATCAAAGATGTTAATGTTAAAACTAAAACTTCAAAACTTTTATAAAAATAGAAGTGTAAATCTTCATGACCTTGGATTAGCCAATAGTTTCTTAGATATGATGCTTAAAACACAAGCAACCAAAGAAGATAGATAAATTAGACTTCATTAAAATCATCAAACGGGGCTTCCCTGGTGGTGCAGTGGTTAAGAATCTGCCTGCCAATGCAGGGGACACAGGTTCGAGCCCTGGTCCAGGAAGATCCCACATGCCATGGAGCAACTAAGCCCATGTGCCACAACTACTGAGCCTGTGCTCTAGAGCCTGCGAACCACAACTACTGAAGCCCGTATGCCACAACTGCTGAAGCCCGCGTGCCTAGAACCCATGCTCTGCAACAAGAGAAGCCACTGCAATAAGAAGCCAGTGTACTGCAACAAAGAGTAGCCCTGACTCTTAGCAACTAGAGAAAACCCACGTGCAGCAGCAAAGACCCAAAGCAGCCAAAAATTAAATAAATGAGTAAATAAATAAATTTATTAAAAAAACAAACAAACAAGCAAAGAAACAACAAAAAAAACCTGTGCTGCACAGAACATCATCAGTAAAGTGAAAAGATATTCCACAAAATGGGAGGAAATACTGGCAAATAATTTACCTCTTAAAGTTCTAGTATCCAGAATATATAAAGAACCCTTGCAACACAACAGCACAAAGACCAATATGGACAAAAGATTTAAACAGACATTTCTCCGAAGAAACTATGCAAATGGACAATAAGCACATGAGAGTATTTTCAACATCATTAGTTATTAGGGAAATACAAATAAAAATTACAATGAAATACCATTTCATACCAAATAGCATGTCTATGATAAAAAACACAGACAAAAACAAGTGTTGGCAAGGATATGGAGAAATCATTGCTGCTGGGAATCTAAAATGGTGTAGCTACTATGGAAAACAGTTTGGCAATTCCTCAAAGTGCTGAACATGGAGATGCCATATGGCCCAACAATTCCATTTCCAGGTATATGCAGAAGAGCATTGATAATGTCTGTTAACACAAACCCTTGTAAAAGAATGTTCATGGCAGCTTTACTAATAGTCAAAAAGCAGAAGCAACCTAAATGTCTACAGACTGATTAATGGATAAACAAATGTGGTGTATCTATACCATGGAGTACTATTCAGCTATAAAAAGGAAGAACTGACACATGCTACAACCTGGATGCACTTTGAAAACATGGTAAGTGAAATAAACCAGATACAAAAGGCCACATATTGCATGATTCCATTTATATGAATGTCCAGAATAGGGAAATCTGTAGAGACAGAAAGTAAATTAACAGTGACCAGGAGCTGCTGGGAGGAGAGTGACTGTTAATGGGTATGTGATTTCTTTGGAGGGGAGGTGAAATTTTTCTGGAAACGAGGTGATGATGGCACAGTCTTGTGAATATACTCAAAAGCATTGAGTTGTATACTTTTTTTTTTTTGGCCACACCACGTGGCATGTGGGATCTCAGTTCCCAGACCAGGGATTGAACCTGTGCCCCCTGCCGTGGAAGTGTGGAGTCTTAACCACTGAACCACCAGGGAAGTCCTACTGAATTGTATACTTTAAAAGGGTTATCATTTTTTGTATGTGAATCACATTTCAATTAAAAAAAATCAATGTGAGTTCACAGAAAAGCAGACATACCAAGCTTTCCACAAATAAAAAGAATATTGTAAAGCCTGATATAATCGATGTTGGGGTCATTTTTCTACCTGTTGTTGTGTTAATCTGATACCATCCATTGGCAGAAATATTTGAAGCTGAGGGCAAAAAGCATCTCCATATTAGTGAAGTTGCATTATTCAAAAAGAGGGTAAATAGAGAATTTGCATGCCCAGAGCTAAGAATTCATGAGGAAGAAATGAAACCCAGGAAATAAATAATACAAACATCAATAATACGGTTTTCAATTAGTTCAGCACTGTTGCTTGTGGTCAGAAAAGTTTCAAATCACAGAGAAAAGAAAGAGAAGAACAACATTGTAGAAGTTTAGACTTTACTTTGAGAAAAATCCTATTGTTATTCTCCTTGTTATTTAATAACTTGTGTGTAAATTCTCTCTCCTTGGGGTGATCCAGGTAATCATGACTGTATCGTATATCAGGGCTTCTCAAACTATCAATACCTGGGGACCTTGTTAAAATGCAGAATCTGATTCAGTAGGTCTGGGGTGGAGCATGAGATTCTGACTTTCTGAAGAACTTCTAGAAGATGATGATGCTAATTGTTCATGGATCCATCACACTTTAAGTAGCAAGGTCTTACATGACTTTTTTTCTCTTTCTCCCTAGCGCACAGCACTATGTTTAATAAAGGACATCTAGTGGGTAGTTGTTGAATAAACAGATGCTTCTCTTTTATTCTGTGGATAAATGTCTTTCTTACATATACTTTCCTAGGCATGCACACAGATTAAAGAAGTTATAGCACGTCACAATGAGGAGAACATTATGGACTCCATCAGACATTTCTTTCCTCTATAATCTCAGAGTACACGGCTACTGCCAGATTTTTGCACATGATTAAACTAGTTTTTCCCTGAACAGAATGTCCTAGGCCTATGATAGAACAATGCAGGCAGTACTAACCTGCTCACTTGAGGGTAAGCCCCTTGAAGGTAGAGTCTTAAGTCATCAGTACTCAAAGAAGTCATTCCATAATATTTATTGAACACCTACTGGGACAGTTTCTCTAATTATCACAATAACCAAAGAAACATAAGCTCTCTGAGAATAAGGACTTTGTCTGGCTCTTTCAACCTAGTATCTCTAGTAGCGGAAATGATGCCTGAAACTTAGCAGGTATGCAATAAACACCAGTTGATTAACTGAATGACCTGTAAATTGGCTAATGTTCCAGTTTTTTTAGGAAAAAACCTCAGAAGTTTAGACATTATGTAACTTCTCTGAAGTCACACAGCTGGTGAATGTCAGGGCCAAAATTCAAAGATGGTCCATAGCCTCTGAAATACACATAAGACCAACCATACACTCCCTTTTTTCCTACCTTTCAATAAAACTTGGCATCTGCCATCCCCCGAGGAGTGCCCAAGTGTTGTGGGCATAGCCTTTTTCTTTTCAGTCTGACCAAAAGCCCACTCTTCTTTCTCTGGCACCAGATTATATATCAGAATAAATTCTGGGAGAGAGAACCAGGTTTAATTTTTATAAACATAGATCATCAGCAAAGTATAGCAACCAATTACCAATAACAGTAGTGTATCCTGGAACTCTGGCAGAAAACCACTATGTTTTGAGTTGCTAGATTTCACAAAAAATATATATCAGGTGCCCAGTTAAACTTGAATTTCAAATAACACCAAACAATATTACAATATTAATATGATGTGGTATTTGGGACACACTTATACTAAAAAAATCATTTGCTGTTTGTCTGAAACTCAAGTTTAGCTGGGCGTACTGTATTCTATCTGGCAATTCTAACTGTACTATATCATACGCCCTGCCTAACACAATAGCAGGAGCCAAAAGGTGTTGGTTGAATGGATAAATAAATGGATGAATAGAAGAATAGATAAATAAGTGAATACATGATTATTTAGAATCTCTGATTCTCTGTTTTGGGCATTGCATTTAGGCAGATGTCGGCATTATCCTATTTCATATCTACTGTAACACTGTCATGTATTCTTGGAGTAGGAGCTTATCACCCGGAGCCAGGGGGTCATTTGGCCTGGGCTGCACAGTCACAAAGGGTTTTAATTCCAGGCTTTCAGTATCTTCAGGTTACATTATCCATCAGCAGAGGAGTGGGTGCAGGAGTGAAAGGAAATATCTATCAAACAACTTTAAAGTTTTATCTCATGAATAGACCACACCATTAGCCCTATATTAGTTTCCTACTGTCACTGTAACAATTTACTATAGATTTAGTGGCTTAAGAAAACACAAATTTATGACCTTACAATTCTGGAGATCAGAAGTCTGAAAATGGGTCTTGGGGGCTAAAATCAAGGGGTTGGTAGGGTGCATCCCTTCTAGAAGCTCTAAGGGAGAATCCATCTCTTGCCTTTTCCAATGTCTAGGGGCTACCTGCACTGGTGTGTGGACCCCTTCCAGCAATGACATCACTCAGCCTCTGCTAGCCTCCCTTCTTCTCAGACTCTGACCCTCTTGCCTCTCTTTTATAAGGACGCTTGTGATTACATTGGGTCCACCCAGCACATCCAGGAAACTCTTTCCATTTCTGGATCCTTAGCTTAATCATATCTGAAAAGTCCCTCTTATCAGTAAGGTATTGTATTCACAGGTTCTGGGGATTAAGACCTCTTGGGGGCTGTTGTTTGACCTACAACAAGCACCACGATTGAATATGTATATCACACAGTGCTCTTAAATGTTAAATGATTAAATGTAAACCTCTAAAAATATACCTTTTTAAACAACTTCTGATATTTATTCATTTTTAAATAACCTTGGAGCCTCTTCTGACTTCTGAGAGGCCCTTCTTGAAGCAATATGATTTCTTATCTTCTAATCATGGAAGAACTGCGCAGTTGGATACACCAAACCAGTGGTTCTCAATCTTGGCTACACATTAGAGTCAACTGAAGGGTTTTTTAAAGTCCCAATACCAAGGCTATGCAGCAAGTCAATTAGATCAGGATGCCTAGGGAATGGAGCCAGGCTTCAGTAGTTTTAAAATCTCCCCAAGTGATTCCAATATGTCCAAAATTGAGAACCACTGCACACATAACATTTCACTACTATGCTAACCTGTTTGTTTCTTCCTCCATTCTTTCCCTCTCTCTTCTTCTTGCCTGTTTTGCTTGTTATCTGCAAGTTTGTCTCTCTCCCTCATTGATGTATACTATTTTCATTGCATCATATTCAATAAGGAAAGACATAAAGATGCTCTCAAAACAATCGATATGGTGTGGCTTATTGTGGACAGTGATGTTCTGGGAACAAAAAGATGCTTTGCTTTACCCCTAAGAAGCAAGTTCTCCACCTCTCTGACCCTCAATTTCCTCAACTGTAGAATGAGGCAATTGGGATAAAACTCTCTACGGTCTTTTCTAATTTAAACTTCATAATTCTAAATATAGAAAGAAGAGAATGTTCTCATAGAAGGAGCTCTGGGTCTCAAACCTAAAGATTAGATCTCATTTAATTAAAGGCAACCTCTATACATCAGTGTTTGCATGAGATTTGTTTTCCCCAGAAGCAGAATATGAGATGCAGATTGAAGAGCAAGTGATTTATTTAGGAGGAAGCTCCAGGGCAGCAAGGTAGGTGATTCAGGGTAGATTCTCAAGTTTAGTGTCACTGTGGGTAACTGGAGCTTACTCCTGTTGGGGGACCCTGGAGCCGGTGTAAAACAGAGGCCTCAGAATTATGCCACCAGAGGGGAGGGGTTGCTGTAGGGGGAGGCCGCTGTCTATGGATCTTCAATTTTTGTCAGTCATTGCTGACAGCCATTGATGGCTGCTCCTGAGGAATGTTCATTCTCTAGTCTTTTCAGCCTGCTGTGCAACAGGGCAGAGAAATGTGGGGGGCAAGAGAAGCCCTCAGGCAAAGAGATGCAAATGGTGACATTTAGATTTTAGGTCAATGTGCACCACAGGGTTAGGAGCAAAGGGGATGTGGACAGATGCTAATGTGGCTCTTTTATTTAATGGCAATAAATTCTTGCTCTTTATACATTAATTAAGGGCATTTGAGGAACAAATGTATTAACACTTCTGAAGTACTTTGAGAACCCTCCCCACCTTTGGGAAAGCAGCAGTAAGCAGACGGAGCATTGCAACAAAGTATTCTCCTTGTAAAAAAGACTGTCTTGGATTCTTTTAGAAAAGACATGAAAAATTTGAACCTATTTGGGTACCATTTAGTTACATTCTATTTCAGGCCACCAAATGATATTTTTTTTCTCAAATACCAGGAGGTTAAGAAGCTAGATTTTCAATACTGAAAATGTACTTCAGGTATTGACAAATCCCTATGTAAGTGTTAAGGGGAAAAGGTTGCTGGTATGCTCTATGTCTCATGTCTAAGCCGAAAGGGAGGAAGATGTTCTTTTCATATCTATGTCAGGGCCTGCAGACATCTACCAGGAGCACACAGATTTATTTTCACCCCACTGAGTAAAGAATGTCACAACTGCTGTTCAGGCTCATCACAACTATGTTCTCCTGAGACCATGGACTCCTTCCATGCCTGATTGTAGGGCACTGAACAAAGCAGGCTGATCAGTTCTCAATCTAACTATTCCAGAACATTCATGGTACTAGGTGACTTTTTTTTTAAGTAGGATAAATAGCAAAGATTTATCTCCAAATTTGAAATCTTGCTTAGAATTCCTTCTCTATAATGAAAGAATGATAAATGTTTTGGCTTCAGATCCATTACTCTTATCTCTCTGGTTATCATTTATCAGTGTTCACCAAGACACTGCTGGAAGGGCAGAGTCCATGAGCCAGATACCACCTAGTGCAGAATAGAAAGGATGGAAGTGTCTGGGGGTATGGACAGAGTGAGGTAGGTAGAACATATACCCCCAATGCAAATGAATCCATGCTTTTAGACTGTCTCCAAATAGGAGCATATATTCAAGGCCATCAAAACCACCCAGCCCAATCTGAGTTGATCCCGGACTAGACCAACTGAAAAACCACTCAGCTGAGCTCAACCCACATTGCTTGTCCATAATTGCTTTATTATGAGTAAATAAAATGGTGGTTGTCTTAAGTCACTGAGTTTATGGTGGTTTGTTATTCAAAGATAGGCTAGTAATACAATTTTTTAGTCAACAACCAATTGTTGTTTAATAAAGGAAGACTTTGGCATTTCAAAACTATTTAAAAGGCTATGTAGCCTTAGTTAAAATATCTCAAATTTTTGCTGTAAACTCTTTGCTGCACGTAGGCCCACTGTGCGTCAGATAATGTCCTATAAATTTCCTTCTGTGACACCTTTGCTTATATGAACCCTGAGCATGGGATGCCTATTGTAGTCTTCTTAGCCTGCCCACAGCAGGCTATTGTTCAGAATTGTCCTCCTTCACAGTGCTTGCCTTGACCAGACAGGCTCTAAATGATTTCTTCATCCACTAAACCCATAGAACTGTAAATAGAATCTACTTATTTCACATTTTATCCATCCATCTAAATGTCTTACCACTCATCTAGACTGTATACTTCTTGTAGGAAAGAAGATTCCTGCACCTACTTACAGTATCTTTTACATGCTTCAGTATGTGGGAGGATCCACTCAAAAATGTAAGCATCTCAATGATTTACTATCTGTCCTTCTTTAAGTTAATACATGGCAGGAGGGAAAGAACAAAGAAACAAGGAAAGGTTCTAAGTCCATGGCTCTTTTCTCTTTGACGATACATCTGTGTTCACTCGTTTTTATGACCATTAGCTCTGTGGTTTCCACATAGGTTTTATGAATGAAGGAAAAATACCAAGGGAGTATTATCCTTAGAATCATTATGAAGTGTTGGTGCTGTGTTGAATGTGGTTGTAGGAGTTATGGTGAAGTTCAAAATGAAGACAGGGGTGGGGGGGTGGGTTCTGCCCTAGTGTAACAAAGTGAGTAAATGTCGAAGACGTTCAATACATTTGTGGTACTGAGTTCACGGAATTAGCCTCATCTGCACTTTCTTGTTTGTCTTTCTTTCCTTCCTCATTACAACACACTTGAGAGGCATATTGAAACTCTAGTCCTCATTAGGGCCAATGAGATCAATCCTACATACAAGGATTTCCTTTTAATTTAGTGATACTATCTTTTGAACTTCAAGAAGGTTAGGTTTCAGGGATATTATATTTCTGGAGGATGAGCCTTTATTGTCGTTGATAATTTAAAACTCCACTCCTTGGTGGAGAATCTCTGGCAGCTAGCATTGGGACTCAACGGGGTCTCTAAGAAGATCTAAGCAACAGAGTATGAAAGTGCAAGAGGAATGTCAGTCCACACTTTTCTCCATGGAATATGATGAAATATCCAGGGACATTCACAAAGCTGACCTAGGAGAAAATCTGAAAGCAAAGACAGAATTTCCTTGGACTCTTAATCCAGAGGTTGAAATGGATGCCTCTTGGAATAAGAATTAAAGGATCTCCTTTCACACTTTCTTAGTTTCAAGTTCAAGGGTTCAAAGGTGGTGGCTGCTTAAGAATCTAGTTTTTTTTTTTTAATCAGTTTGAATCAAAGTGTGGTTAGTCACTAATTAGCTGCGTGACTATGAATAGTCTACTTAACCTTTATTAGTATGGGTCCCTTATCTATAAATTTAGCCCATAGATACTGTAGCCTATAGATTGTTTTACACATTTCCTAATAAATTGCAGTCATGCAAAAAATGTTAATTTTTATTATGCAGTGTTACTAGCTTACCTTGGTCTTACAATTGTTAAGAAACTCCTTTTGTACTAGTGGCTTCTTGGGTCAGGACTCCAGAAGTTAACCCTTAGACAAAGATTCACTTAGAAGTGATTTATTATGGAATTGTCCCCAAAAAAGACTGATGAAGGAGTAAGGAAAGGTAGACGTGGGACAGGAAGTAGCTGAGTGATGATGGAGAAATTTCAGGCAAATTCTCAGCTCCGCCTGACCTCAAGGGGAGCTCCACAGTTCACCCTACCTCAGGACAAGGGAACTGGCATTTCATGGTTCAGTGCCAAACAGTTATTAACGTTCATCCTGGAAGATGTAAACTCCCAGCCCTCCTGGCTCTGGGTGTGCAGGAAAAATGTCTTTAGTAACTTGAGAATATTCTTCCAATAAGAACCACGGAGCGCCTCATTATTAGAAGCAAAGTGCACAGAATGAGGAGGAAGAAAGATGGAAAATTGCTGAATATTTTCAAAAAATAATATGGTTCATTCACACTATATATTTCCATTTTACCACGTACTAGGTGTGTTTTAGAGACCTAATGGGAGATGACAAAACTCTACTTTCAAACAAAAATATGACACTGGTCAATGTGAAATATTTCCAATTCAACTTTGCTTCCATGTGAATGCATCCACATGGATGAAGACCTTTTGAATTGTCTGATCTTTTATATTCAGGTTTTCAGAACAACTCTGACAAACACATGACAGAATCATTTTCATTTTTACTCTTCACTTGAATCCTAATTGGTTTTAGAATTAGAACCATGCAGAAGAAGACACTTGGGTACCAAATAACCCAGAGTGTAAACTCACAGCCTAGAGTTTCTGTGACTCCTCAAGGAGCCTCAAGGGAAAGGATCAAGCACATGTCCTCTTTCAAGGCTCTCCTGTGGCTGGATATGTGACTCGTAAGCAGCTTGCTCAATTTCTTCAATAATGATGATGATCATTATTATGAACAACTCACCACATGTCATGTTCTTTCCATGCACCAGGCACTTTGCCAAGTGTTTTACCCACTTACAGTGTAGAATTCAAATAGCCCAGTAATGTAGATACGATTCTCATTTTATAGATGAAGAGGCAAGCCTTTCTGATTGGTCTTGAAATATGAAAGC
This sequence comes from Globicephala melas, assembly GCF_963455315.2. NCBI lineage: Eukaryota > Metazoa > Chordata > Mammalia > Artiodactyla > Delphinidae > Globicephala > Globicephala melas. The sequence goes on along the minus strand of NC_083328.1, from coordinate 48,086,223 downwards.
TCAGCTCATTTGCTTTGAGGTGGCAAAAACTCTGTGGAGTGTAATTCATACTCCAAAGCTTCCCTTGGGAGCAGGCTGATGTTAGGAATTTACCTGAACTTTCTCCCTACTTGTTTGGCTTCTTTCCTTCGACCAGCTTTCCTCACTCACCAGTCTCTCCTGCACACGAGTCCTTAGAAAATTACTTGCACATGAGTTCTCATACTATGGGGACCTGACCCAAGACATTAGCCCAAGAGGATTATATTACCAATTACAAGACCCAGGGAAGGTGGATGATACAACTTACTGAAGGTCACAAGTTTAGTTAGGGTGACAACCCACGTATTAACTCAGGTCTGGCTCCTTGTCAAAGTCCTGCTCTAAATGCCACCATATAGTGTCTCCCAATAAACTGAGGTCACACCAACTAAGGGATAACCTGGACAGCTAGCATTACAGTATCATGACTCTGATAAAGCCCACCCCACCCCCACTGCCTTCAACCCCAGAACAACTCTTTTATCAAATATTCAAGATATTGAGGCTCTCTGAGCATCTCTTATAAGAGTCAGCAGGATCTGGGAATCGTGGGAGGAGGGAGCAAAACTTCCTCCCCTGTTAGTCCATTTCTGGCATCTCAGTTTTGCTTTTCTTATTTTTATTTTTAAACAACAAACATTTATTTCTCACAGTTCTGGAGTCTGGGAAGTCCAAGATCAAGATGCTAGCAGAGCTCGTGTCTGGCGAGGGCTCACTTCCTGGTTTGCAGATGGCCATCTTCTCTTGTATTCTCACATGGCAGAGGGCAGAGAGAGGAAGCAAGCTTTCTCATGTCTCTTCTTTTTTCTTCTTTTTTCCTTCTTATTTCTCCATTTGGAGAAATGCTTTAGACATTGTGTCACAACATAGGGAAGAGAGGGATATGTAAGGAGGGATATTAAAGGCAGGTATGGAAGGAGAACAACTGGGCTCTACTTGGGAAATGCAGACTCGATGAGATAAAACACTTGGTTCTCTGGACTCCGGACTTTGTCTGCAGGGTGTGTACAGCTTGGCCAGCCTTTCCTTGCATTCAAAAAGAAAGAGTGAGAGTTTACTCCAAAGGAATAAATCTGATAGAATTTCAGACACTGTGGTCTCTAGATTGAAATTACTTCAGGGTCCCTCCCAGCACCTTTCCAGTCTCACACGGAAGTGACAATATTATGCTGCTGATTGTAGACAAACCATTTTCTTAAACTAAAGGAAGTTGCCCAAAGGACACAATTCTAGTACAACAGGAGAAAAATCAGGCAAACTTGTTGAGAGAGTAAATAAGAGTTGGCTGATTTTCACGTTAATTTGTATTCTGATCACACAGCCTTATCTCTAAATTGTATAATTATGTCTGTAAACTCAGACCATACAGGAATCTATATCAGTGCGCTCTCGACAAAGAGAAAAGGGTAGGTTGCAGCCAGAATTGCTTATCTTACTTTTCTAAAAATGTAGACGAGCATCTTTTAGAAGAAAGTGCAGGCAGGGGAGTGGCGGGCACTTTTCTTAGCACACACTGCACTTCTGCAGCCCAGAGCAGACTTGAGAGTTTGTGTCAGCTCTTCTACACCTGAGAACAAGGAAGGAAGCCCCCACAACCATTCAACCTGCTCTGCAGAACATCTACAGCTGCATGACTCAGATCCAACTTGAAACCAGCACTAACTGTGGCACTAGAGAGATTTGTTTTTCCCCCCAATGCCTGCCTCTGTGCCTGTTTTCCGAGCTGTTCCAGAAGCAGTCGTATCACTTCATCACAAAAAGGATATGAATTCTCCTCATCAGTACACTGAACACAAGTGTGAATTATATAGAAGTTACGCCTATAAACTCCAGTCATTAGATGAATATTGGTACATTGATGATCTTAAATGGATTCATATGTAACTTAGATGTGTAATACATGCACAAGATATATAAAAAATGCACTTATTTTATCCAGAGTTGCCTGGAAACAGAGACTGAGGCAAGGATTAAATGTCAAAGCTCTCTTTGGGAGTTGGAAACCCAGGACAGTGAGACTGAAGACAGAGGAAAGTGAGGCGGGGAAGGAAGGAAATCAAGATGGCAGGTACTGTACTAGTCATTACTTCCTGAGGATCTGTGAACAGATATAGTATGTTTGACTGGCAGATGTGCTTGCTCAGCCCCAGGCAATGTCTCTGTACCAGATTTATAAAGACTATGCCTGTGGAATAGTCCATGGGAAAGGATGAGGGGAGGACATTTATTTGCCTGCTCCTTTTTGTGTCCTATTTTCCACTGGTCACAGGTGACCCCTTAGGGGACTGGCTCCCCGACACATCCAGACTTATTTATCCAATGGCTTTTCAGCCCCTCAGAGTGACAGACCTCAGACCCCACAGTGGTCTTTCTCATTAGTCCAGATGTCATGGGACAAACCAAAAGCTCAGCTAGGTGGAGGGCCTGACATTCCTGGGGTAAGTGACTTGTAGTCGGGCCAAAGAGGTCTGAGCAGAGTCGGTCATTTGTACAATAAACTAAGACAGAGCAAGTGTCTTAGAGAATCTGGGAGAGGTCAGTACCAAAGGAATCTGAAGACACATATAACGTGTCAGATAAAATACTATACAATTCATAATTAATAAGTAGGATTGACATTATGTTTGTCATGGTTTTAACAATAGGTGTATTCTACTGAGCAATTTGCTGTGTGCTGGGCATTGCTAAGCCCTTTAACAACTGACTTATTTGGACTTGTGAAAGACGGACTGCAAAATGGCCGCAATCCTCTACTTCTCCTTTGCTACAGCCTTTGCAATATGGTCCTGTTTCAATGCCTGTTTTCACGAGGTGGAGTTTATTTCCTGAGCCTTGACTTTGAATTTGGCCATATGGCTTGCTTAAACCTATAAAATGCAATGGAAATGACTGTGTAACCACTCTGAGCCTTAGGGGGCCCTGTGTACTGCCCTCTCTCTTTCTCAGCCCCGTCCCCAGAACAAGCATAGGGGGCACAGCTGGATAAGGAGAGGCCACAGGGAGCTCAGATGAGCCATCCCATCTGGGACCATCCTAGACCAGCCAGACCTGAGTGACCAACTCATCAAGGACACATAAGCAAGCTGGCCGATGTCAGCCACGCCAGATCTTCAGAACCATACAGCCAGCCCACAGATCCATCAGCAAAAATATGTTTACTCTTGTAAGTCATTGGGATTTGGGGCATGTTTTTTATGATGCATTATGGTGGCCACAGATTGCCAATCCAAAGCTTCACAATCCTGCAAGGTTGACTTGATTTTTTAATTTTAACAGATGTGGAAACAGGACAGGTTAAATGACTTGATTGTGATCACACATTAAACATTTGACTGGAACCCAGGAATAGCCAACTTCATGGCTTTAATTGCTACACATTACTCTTACTTTCCCCTGGATCCTTGACCTGTATTCCTTGCTGACTTATGGCTCTTGGTGAATAATTTGACCATGTTGTCTTTTTCCTTATAATGTTGTATCCCCTCTTTATGCTTGGGAGGGATGGAATTTTGTAATTGAGTATATATGACATACACAAAACATTCAGAGGGGAGAGAATATCAGAAAGTATGACAGAGAAAAAACATCAAAGGAAAGGCAATTAAGTACACATTTTACCTTAAAGGAGGGAAGGCAGGTGAGGCTTGGAGTGGAATGATGTGAACGGTGAGCCCATCAGGGAACAGCTGGTCCCCTGGGTAGCAGGCGTAAGCGTGAGTCTGCAGCATGCAGTTATCTTTGAGTTTCAGGATGTTGCATCTCCTTTCTGGGAAAACTGATACCCCTAATTTGCTTTGCCTATTCTTTGAAGCATGTGACCATACATTGATTGGACTGATGTTTATATGTGGCTTATGGAATCAGGCTCATGCATTCATTTAAAGCCATCCCCCATAGACTACCCACTGGCAGGGTGAAGACCCGGTATCTATATTCAATCAGGGGCCTCTGCCATATATATTCAGCTGGATTTGAAAACAAAGGAAAATACACACAAGGGTGAGGTCGGTCAGCAAGCCTGGGCCTCCTGGGGTGCAAGGGTTTTTCTATCTGCCCCATCAGCGCAGCGGGGAGATGGGGGCCTCATTCCCATTAGTGTTAATGGCGCCAATCACATGAATCCACTATGTATCAATGTGTATCCTCTCATGTTTTAATATCTTAATGCACGAAATTACATCTCTAGGGAAAGGCTTGCCTCCTCTTAAGTGCTCCCAATTCCCATTAATGATAATGGAACAGAGAAACACATACACCCACCCTTGCTCAGAAAAGTGGGCAAAAGATGGAAGATGATTAGGTTTGGGGAATGTCACAGGAAACCCATAGAAACTGCAGGGATGGTCTAAAATGGTCCTTCTTTCCAGGCTCATTTAAGCAGTTTCATTAGACACGTATATTTTTCTTAGAACCATCAACAGATAACTGGCTACATTGTCCTCTCCAGGAGAAGAAGATGATGTCTGTACATGTGAGCTGACACAGACTCTAAAGGCTGCTCTGGGCTGGAGAAGTGCAGTGCAAGCCAAGAAAGTGCACAGCACTCCCCTGCCTGCACTTTCTTCTAAAAGATGCTCTTCTGTGTTTTAGTAAAAGCAAGATAAGCAACTTCAGCCGTACCCTACTTTTTTCTCTTTGTAGAGAGGGCACTGGTATAGATTCCTGTATAGTTCAAGGTTATTAAAGAGACATTATACAATTTAGAGATAAGGCTATGTGATCAGAATACAAATTAATGTGAAAATCAGCCAGCGCTTCTTTGCTCTCTCAACAAGTTTGGCTGATTTTTCTCCCGGTGAACTAGAATTGTGCCCTTTTGGAGACTTCTTGTGGTTTAAGAAAATGCTTTGTCTAGAATCAGCCACACCTGTAAGCAGCATAATATTGTTGCCTACGGGTGAGACTGGAAAGGCGCTTGGGGGAACCCTGAAGTAATTTCAATTTAGAGACCACAGTGTCTGAAATTCTATCAGATTTATTCCTTGGGTGTAAACTCTCTGACTTTTTTGTTTGTTTTTAAATGTAGAGCAAAAGAGTACTGGGAGAGCTAATATATTCTGTAGTTAACACCCATGAGGGGATACGTTCAACAGAGAGCACCTTGATGTGATTCATAGAGGGCCAAGGATGCTTCCAGGTGGACGAGAAAGTGCAGGGAAGAGAAGAAACAGAAGGGGGATGTAAAGAGGGACCAAGATGAGCTTTGCCTACATTCTCCTTAGAGATGTTGAGAGGACAGAAGGAGTACCTGTACTGTTGAGCTGGGTGTGCGCTGCAGAAGGAATTCTTCCTTTGGGCACTGTTCCTTGCCCTTTTTTGGGGTGAAGGTTAAGAATGTACTCTGACACCCTGATGAAAGCTATGCACCCTCCTCTCAGAAACACACACTCACATACATACACAAGCTCACACACAGTTTCATAGAATGTAACATGTTCGTGGATCCCCTGATGTCTACTCATGGGCCCCAAGCTCAGGGAAACAGTCAAACATTTAGAAGAGTGCAAGGTCAGAGCTCCAGTATGATTGGAGACATTAGATCATGGAGAACAATGGTCTGGGTCTCTCATTACTAACAATTCCATATAGAACATGAGTTTTGGGTAGCAAGGATACTTTAAAGAGACATATTGAGACTGGTGGAAATACGAAGATACTCTAAGTTAGAATGCTACCTGTAGAAAAGGTTACATCTCTAGGTGTGGGTAAGGAGGGTTTTTTTGTTTTTTTTTAAATATCTTTACTGAAGTATAATTGCTTTACAATGGTGTGTTAGTTTATGCTGAATAACAAAGTGAATCAGCTATACATATACATATATCCCCATATCTCCTCCCTCTTGCGTCTCCCTCCCACCCTCCCGATCCCACCCCTCTAGGTGGTCACAAAGCATGGAGCTGATCTCCCTGTGCTATGTGGCTGCTTCCCACTAGCTATCTATTTTACATTTGGTAGTATGTATATGTCCATGCCACACTGTCACTTTGTCACAGCTTACCCTTCCCCCTCCCCATATCCTCAAGTCCATCTCTATGTCTGCATCTTTATTCCTGTCCTGCCCCTAGGTTCTTCAGAACCTTCTTTATTTTCTTTAGATTCCATATATATGTGTTAGCATATGGTATTTGTTTTTCTCTTTCTGACTTACTTCACTCTGTATGACAGACTGTAGGACCATCCATTCATTACAAATAACTCAATTTCATTTCTTTTTATGGCTGAGTAATATTCCATTGTATATATGTGCCACATCTTTATCCATCCGTCAATGGACACTTAGGTTGCTTCCGTGTCCTGGCTATTGTAAATAGAGCTGTAAAGAATACTGTGGCGCATGTCTCTTTTTGAATTATGTTTTTCTGAGGGTATATGCCCAGTAGTGGGATTGCTGGATCGTATGGTAGTTCTATTTGTAGTTTTTAATTTGTGGTACACGGGCCTCTCACTGTTGTGGCCTCTCCCGTTGCAGAGCATAGGCTCTGGATGCGCAGGCTTAGCGGCCATGGCTCACAGACCCAGCTGCCCCGCAGCATGTGGGAAATTCCCAGACCGGGGCACGAACCCATGTCCCCTGCATCGGCAGGTGGACTCTCAACCACTGTGCCACCAGGGAAGCCCTATTTGTAGTTTTTAAGGAACCTCCATACTGTTCTCCATAGTGGCTCTATCAATTTACATTCCCACCAACAGTGCAAGAGGGTTCCCTTTTCTCCACACCCTCTCCAGCATTTATTGTTTGTAGATTTTTTGATGATGGCCATTCTGACTGGTGTGAGGTGACACCTCACTGTAGTTTTTATTTGCATTTCTCTAATGATTAATGATGTTGAGCATCCTTTCATGTGTTTGTTGGCAATCTGTATATCTTCTTTGGAGAAATGTTTATTTAGGTCTTCTGACCATTTTTGGATTGGGTTGTTTGATTTTTTCATATTGAGCTGCATGAGCTGCTTATAAATTTTGGTGATTAATCCTTTGTCAGTTGCTTCATTTGCAAATATTTTCTCCCATTCTGAGGGTTGTCTTTTCATCTTGTTTATGGTTTCCTTTGCTGTGCAAAAGATTTGAAGTTTCATTAGGTCCCATTTGTTTAGTTTTGTTTTTATTTCTCTTTCTCTAGGAGGTGGGTCAAAAAGGATCTTGCTGTGATTTATGTCATAGAGTGTTCTTCCTATGTTTTCCTCTAAGAGTTTTATAGTGTCTGGCCTTACAGTTAGGTCTTTAATCCATTTTGAGTTTATTTTTGTGTATGGTGTTAGGGAGTGTTCTAATTTCATTCTTTTACATGTAGCTGTCCAGTTTTCCCAGCACCACTTATTGAAGAGGCCGTCTTTTCTCCATTGTATACTCTTGCTTCCTTTATCAAAGATAAGGTGACCATATGTGCGTGGATTTATCGCTCGGCTTTCTATCCTGTTCCATTCATCTATATTTGTTTTTGTGCCAGTACCATACTGTCTTGATTACAGTAGCTTTGTAGTATAGTCTGAAGTCAGGGAGCCTGATTCCTCCAGCTCCGTTTTGGCTTTGGCTATTCGGGGTCTTTTGTGTTTCCTTACAAATTGTGAAATTTTTTGTTCTAGTACTTTGAAAAATGCCACTGCTAGTTTGATAGGGATTGCATTGAACCTGTAGATTGCTTTGGATAGCATAGTTATTTTCACAATGATGATTCTTCCAATCCAAGGACATGGTATATCTCTCCATATGTTTGTGTCATTTTTAATTTCTTTCATCAGTGTCTTATAGTTTTCTGCATACAGGTCTTTTGTCTCCTTAGGTAGGTTTATTGCTAGGTATTTTATTCTTTTTGTTGCAGTGGTAAATGGGTGTGTTTCCTTATTTTCTCTTTCAGATTTTTCATTGTTAGGGTATGGAATGCAAGAGATTTCTGTGCATTAATTTTGTATCCTGCTACTTTGCCAAACTCATTGATTAGCTCTAGTACTTTTCTAATACCATCTTTAGGATTCATTATGTATAGTATCATGTCATCTGCAAACAGTGACAGTTTTACTTCTTCTTTTCCTATTTGGATTCCTTTTATTACTTTTTCTTCTCTGATTGCTATGGCTAAAACTTCCAAAGCTATGTTGAATAATATAGTGGGCAACATTTTCTTGTTTCTGATCTTAGTGGAAATGGTTTCAGTTTTTCAGCATTGAGAATGATGTTGGCTATGGGGTTGTCATATATGGCCTTTAATATGTTGAGGTATGTTCCCTCTATGCCTACTTTCTGGAGAGTTTTTATCATAAATGGGTGTTGAATGTTGTTGAAAGGTTTTTCTGCATCTATTGAGATGATCATATGGTTTTTCTCCTTCAATTTGTTAATATGGTGTATCACCTTGATTGACTTGCGTATATTGAAGAATCCTTGCATTCCTGGGATAAACCCCACTTGATTATGGTGTATGATCCTTTTAATGTGCTGCTGGATTCTGTTTGCCAGTATTTTATTGAGGAGTTTTGCATCTATGTTCATCAGTGATATTGGCCTGTAGTTTTCTTTCTTTGTGACATCTGTGTCTGGTTTTGGTATCAGGGTGATGGTGGCCTTGTAGAATGAGTTTGGGAGTGTTCCTCCCTCTGCTATATTTTGGAAGAGTTTGAGAAGGATAGGTGTTAGCTCTTGTCTAAATGTTTGATAGAATTCACCTGTGAAGCCATCTGGTCCTGGGCTTTTGTTTGTTGGAAGATTTTTAATCACAGTTTCAGTTTCAGTGCTTGTGACTGGTCTGTTTATATTTTCTATTTCTTCCTGGTTCAATCTCAGAAGGTTGTGCTTTTCTAAGAACTTGTCTATTTCTTCCAGGTTGTCCATTTTATTGGCATATAGTTGCTTGTAGTAATCTCTCATGGTCCTTTGTATTTCTGCAGTGTCAGTTGTTACTTCTCCTTTTTCATTTCTACTTCTATTGATTTGAGTCTTTTGCCTTTTTTTCTTGATGAGTCTGGCTAATGGTTTATCAATTTTGTTTATCTTCACAAAGCACCAGCTTTTAGTTTTGTTGATCTCTGCTATCATTTCCTTTGTTTCTTTTTCATTTATTTCTGATCTTTCTGATTTCTTTCCTTCTGCTAACTTTGGAGTTTTTTTGTTCTTCTTTCTCTAATTGCTTTAGGTGTAAGATTAGTTTGTTTATTTGAGATTTTTCTTGTTTCTTGAGGTAGGATTTTATGGCCATAAACTTCCCTCTTAGAACTGCTTTTACTGCATCCTATAGGTTTTGGGTCATCATATTTTCATTGTCATTTGTTATCAGGTATTTTTTTATTTCCTCTTCGATTTCTTCAGTGATCTCTTGGTTATTTAATAGTGTATTGTTTAACCTCCATGTGTTTGTATTTTTTATAGTTCTTTTCCTACAACTGATATCTAGTCTTATAGCATTGTGGTTAGAAAAGATACTTGATATGATTTCAATTTTCTTAAATTTACCATGGCTTGATTTGTGAACTGAGATATTATCTATCCTGGAAAATGTTCCATGAGCACTTGAGAAGAAAGTGTATTTTGTTTTTTCTGGATGGAAAGTGCTATAAATATCAATTAAATCCAGCTTGTTTAATGTGTCATTTAAAGCTTGTGTTTCCTTATTTATTTTCATTTTGGATGATCTGTCCATTGGTGAAAGTGGGGTGTTAAAGTCCCCTACTATGATTGTGTTACTATCAATTTCCCCTTTTATGGCTGTTAGCATTTGCCTTATGTATTGAGGTGCTCCTATGATGGGTGCATAAATATTCACAATTGTTATATCTTCTTCTTGGATTGATCCCTTGATCAGTATGTACTGTCCTTCTTTGTCTCTTGTAATAGTCTTTATTTTAAGGTCTGTTTTGTTTGATATGAGAATTGCTACTCCAGCTTTCTTTTGATTTCCATTTGCATGGAATATCTTTTTCCATGCCCTCACTTTCAGTCTGTATGTGACCTAGGTGTGAAGTGGGTCTCTTGTAGACAGCATACATACACGTCTTGTTTTTGTATCGATTTAACCAGTCTATGTCTTTTGGTTGGAGCCTTTAATCCATTTACATTTAAGGTAATTATTGATATGTATGTTCTGATTATCATTTTCTCAATTGTGTTTTGTTTGTTATTGCAGGTGTTTTCCTTCTCTTGTGTTTCCTGCCTGGAGAAGTTCCTTTAGCATTTGTTGTAAAGCTGGTTTTGTGGTGCTGAATTCTTTTAGCTTTTGCTTGTCTGTAAAGGTTTTAATTTCTCTTTAAATCTGAATGAGATCGTTGCTGGGTAGAATAATCTTGGTTGTAGGTTTTTCCCTTTCATCACTTTAAATATATCCTACCACATGCTTCTGGGTTGCAGAGCTTCTGCTGAAAGATCAGCTGTTAACCTTATGGGGAATCCCTTGTATGTTATTTGTTGCCTTTCCCTTGCTGCTTTTAATATTTTTTCTTTGTTTTTAATTTTTGATAGTTTGATTAATATGTGTCTTGGCGTGTTTCTCCTTGGATTTATCCTGTATGGGACTCTCTGCGCTTCCTGGAGTTGATTGACTATTTCCTTTCACATGTTAGGGAAGTTTTCAACTATAATCTCTTCAAATATTTTCCCCGTCCCTTTCTTTTTCTCTTCTTCTTCTGGGACCTCTATAATTCAAATGCTGGTGCATTTAATGTTGTCCCAGAGGTCTCTGAGGCTGTCCTGAATTCTTTTCATTCTTTTTTCTTTATTCTCCTCTGTGGTAGTTATTTCCACTATTTTATCTTCCAGGTCACTTATCCGTTCTTGTGCCTCAGTTATTCTGCTATTGATTCCTTCTAGAGAATTTTTAATTTCATTTATTGTGTTATTCATCATTGTTTGTTTGCTCTTTAGTTCTTCTAGGGCCTTGTTAAGCATTTCTGGTATTTTCTCCATTCTATTTCCAAGATTTTGGATCATCTTTCCTATCATTATTATGAATTCTTTTTCAGGTAGACTGCCTATTTCCTCTTCATTTGTTTGGTCTGGTGGGTTTTTACCTTGCTCCTTCATCTGCTCTGTATTTCTCTGTCTTCTCATTTTGCTTAACTTACTGTGTTTGGAGTCTCCTTTTCACAGACTGCAGGTTCATAGTTCCCGTTGTTTTGGTGTCTGCCCCCAGTGGGTAAGGTTGGTTCAGTGCATTGTGTAGGCTTCCTGGTGGAGAGGACTGGTGCCTGTGTTCTGGTGGATGAGGCTGGATCTTGTCTTTCTGCTGGGCAGGACTGAATCCTGGGGTGTGTTTTGGGGTGTCTGTGACCTTATTACTATTTTAGGCAGCCTCTCTGCTAATGGGTGGGGTTGTGTTCCTGTCTTGCTAGTTGTTTTGGCATGGGGTGTCCATCACTGGATCTTGCTGGTCGTTGAGTGGAGCTGGGTCTTAGTGTTGAAAGGGAGAACTCTGGGAGAGCTCTTGCTGATTGATATTATGAGGGGCCGGGCAGTGTGTGGTGGACCAACATCCTGAACTTGGCTCTCCCACCTCAGAGCCTCAGGCCTGACAACCGGCTGGAGCACCAAGACCCAGTCGGCACAAAGCTTCTGAGCCTCTTTCATCCGCACTGCATTTTCCTGCCTTTGCTGGGGTGTGTTTGAAGACAGATCACCAACAAAACAGCCTAAGGATGAGCTTTAAGTTGACAGACCTATGCTTTCATGCAGAATGATTTTGGGAAGTAGCTCAACCCTTTCCATCCCTCTCTTATACACACACACCCACACAATCATCCTTCTTCCATGACTGTTTCAGAATCACTTAAGTAGGAAAGAATCAATAGGCCTTAACAACATTCCATTATTGAAATATCAACTACTCCTCCATGCTTACTGGCCTCTCAATTAGTCTGGTTTCCTAAAAGAAAAACACCACATTGAAACAGTACCCTCTGGTCTTATACCATTCTTGTTCCAGTCTTTCAGTCAGCAAAGGGCAGGCCTCAATATCATACCTATAGGGGCAGAATTAGCAGATTACTCTACTTTTACAGGCTTGAGAGAACAAAAATACAATGATTCAATCGTTCATTTCATGACCTCTCAGAAATAAGCAAAATCTCTGCCATGTGAAACTAAAGTGGTTTCTTTGAATAGTTTAACTGTCACATATTAGTGAGAAGTTCTTCAAAAGTAAGCAAATGTTAATTCCTCAATCAAATATATGCATTCTTGAGTTTGCAAGACATAAATGATGTGATCTCAATTATTATAGCAGAAACTTGTCTTGTTTTAGCTCCATGTTTCCTGGGGAGCACGGGGGAAAGAGTAATTCCTTGGTAAAAGTGGATAGATCAGACAGAGTAACTTCTTAACTCCTTTTTTCTTTTTTTTATTCTTTTTAGTTTTGCAAGTCGCTGAGTCTACATCAAGAAAAGCCCTGAATTACAGTATATTTGTTCTTAAACCAGATGACTCTTGCTCTTGAAAATATGAGCATAGTTACTAGTGACACCGACAGGCCCACTTTAAAGTCCCCTTACAGTTAAATCCCATCATTTCAGCCTGACCATTTGGTCTAACTGATAGAGAAGGCTACAACTAAGATCAGGACCCTGTCCACAAATTCATTATTCTTAACTGTGCTTACAAATGATTGTGTCTGACTACCCACTTTGTACATGATGGCTGCAAAGGTCTGATTATTCCTGTGGCCATGAAAGGTAGAATGAGCGGCCCTTGACTGCCCCTAATTTGTGAAAGAATTAGTCACCATTGAATTCTTTCTCTGTAAGTTTCCCCATTCAACATGGACTTTTTACCAAAGACACTTAATCATGTGCCATAGAGATACAGGGACCTCCTAGAGGTTGTACTTAGTTACTTGGCGTGGCTCAGCCCTATTTATCCTCTTTTCAGCATCACTCCAAACTCCTTGTTGTGAAACAGAAACGTTAGCCAGTGCTCACAGGCAAAGACTTTTCAGTTGCAATTCTGGAAGATAGGCTGGCCCAGAAAACAGGGTACCCATCTTTAAATTCCAAGGCACTTTTCGAAAGAAAGACAAGACATCCACTCAGGGAGGTAACTGGTTAGAAATTAACTTCACCATAGTTTTTCTATTAGTCACCCTCCTTGCTTGGCTTCTGATGTGGAGAAGTGATGGATGATGCTTAGGAAACCCTATGGTTTGATTAGCTTGTAGAGGTGTGTTATGACTGTCTCAAAGTGGGACATAAACATCTAATGATTCTAGAACAATGTGATCTGTTTGCATCCATCAAATTTCCCTCCTGCACCACGTGCCAGCTTTGCTGTTTATGAACAGTGGTCAAGTGTGCAGGAGAAAATGACAACCAAAGATCTATAGTTCTGTTTACCTGGGGTTCCTAATTTGCAGGTAGACTTGGCCTTAGAAAAGAGTCCCCAAGAGATTGTGACAGTACAGGTGAAGCATGCAATCCTAGACAGGGCTGCTGTATGTCTGCACGTGTATGATGAAGTTCCTACTGTAAATCACACTGTTCTTTGGTAATAAGAAGCTAATGCCCTACACTTTTTAGGCGTTCTGTTTCTACACTCAGATCCATGCTGTGGACCAGTGGTAAGAAACCATGGCGTAAATTCAAGCTATGTGCTTGCACTGGCTTCCTGTCAACAACACCATGCGCCTGATATTCTTTAAACTGTATCCTTTCTACGAAATGTTTGATATTACAGGGTGATCTAGGTCATGGAGGAGACATTGAACAATCATTGTCAAGATACATTCAAAGTGACATTTCAGAAAATCAGACATTAAAAAGGAGAACTTGATAATTCACCTACTTCAGGATCAAGAATGCAGCAAAAACACCCAAGTGGATAAGCTGTTGTTGTCAGCTGCCTCTGTTTGTTGCTGCAAGGGTACCTCTGAACACCCTCCCTTCCAATTTTCTGCTTTAATCTAGAAAGAAGAAACCCTGCTTGAATTGTATTTAAAGGGAGAACTACTAGCTTCTAAATGATATTCTGAGGGATTCATCTATGAGTAAGACCCACAGAGGAACTTGGAGGATCAGTTCATGCTGCTCAAGCCCTCTGCCCTTCGGAGTCTACTTTATCTAGTCATAATTATTCTAGCCTAAGTTAAAGTTACTGTATTTTTGTCCCTTATAGATATTGGTTAGCATTTATTAGTCAGGGTAGGTAGCTTGAACTGTGATTGACAAACGGTCCTGGAATCTCAGTGCCTGATTGACAAATGGTCCTGGAATCTCAGTGCCTGAACCCAAGGAAGGAGTATTTCTTGCTTAGGCAACATCCACTGAGTGTCCACAAAATCCCCCAGGATAACAGTCCTCCAGATAATAGTGGTCCAGGCAGATGGGGGCGCTACTTTTAGCCACAGCATCAAGAACAAGCAGCCTCCTTGTTCAACAGGCAGGGGAAGAAAAACATGCACCAACTTTTCACTGCTTCATTCACATCTCTGGCCATTGGCCAGAACCTGTCCAAAACCTGCACCCCACTGCCAAGAGGCAGGGATGTTTAATCTTCCTGTGCTCCTGAAACCAGATTTGGGTGAGAGCTAGAAATCGCTGTAATGACATTTATAATCCCAAAGTAGATTTTAACTCAAGCTAGAAAATGATCTAGCTTTCAGCTTTTAATTCTTTTTCCTCATCTTAAACCCCTCGGGTCCTACATTGCCACAAAGGAAGAAAGAAAAAGCCCTGCATTTCCTTTTGTTTGTGATAAACAGGCGGCCAAAATGGCTGGTGCTTCCAGGTCCTGATTTATTGGTTCAGCCAGAGCTACTGCAATGCTGCATCCTTCCAGAACACTCAGCTACTCAGCAGGCCTTTTAAAGAATCCCAACTGGCTCCCACACTGAAGAGGAGAGAAGAGAAAAATATCATCCCAGGTAGCTCTGGTTGAAATGGAAATCTCAAACCGGAACTAGAACTCTCATGCGGGTTGTCTTTAAAAAAGAACGGCAGGGCTCGGTGGTTCTGGGTGATATATGTTGGATCATTTGAATTTTGTTTCTCTCTACACAGTTTAGTCAGAGAGTACATGGGCTTGAAGCAGTAAAAAAAATAACACAGAAAATGGAACTTTAACACGAAAAGACAGCTTAGGAATTTCTCCCAGATCAGGGCAGCCATAGGTATTTGTCAGCCCAGGCTATTTTCCTTTATCTCCCTCTTGGTCCTGGAATATCATTTTCTAAAACTCTATTAAATGACAATCCTATAATATCCTACACTATTATCGGCCCCCGTCACTCCTGAGTTATTTGGTTATCCTTTCTGGAAAGGCGTATCTAACACTTTCTATTTGCTTTTTCTATCTCTAGGACGTTCAAGGTCCTCTTTCAAAGCTCTTAGTTCCCCAAGGCTTTCTCTGCATGCGCTCTGTGCTGTGCAATTACCACTTTATAAAACACCATCCTTTTCTCCAGGAGGTCCTCTATGTGGCTGAGAACTTAATCACACACACCGGCTTGTTCAATCAGTGTTGCCAGGTGTGTTAGTCACGTCTTTCTGGGGAGGTCAATTGGTCCTTGACACACCGTTTCTCTTTCAGACTCAATAACACTGAGTTGACGTTGCAGGTGAGGTGTTTAATAGCTTTTGTTGGTTGGTTGCATAATGGTACCCCGCCTACTCAAACTGGGCAGCATGACATTTCTGAGGCATGTGTGTTATACATGATATGCGCTCTGGCCGTGACTGATGGTGTGGTCTCATCCAGCCACTCCCAAACGATGGCTGGGCCTGAGTCCACATCGGAGGCCAAGGGCAAAACATGCTGTTTGTGTTGGGACCCCACTGCATTGCTGTTTCTGGGGCATTGGAGGGGTCTGTAGACTGGGTTACCATTCCCAATTTTTCGGTCCTTCTTGAAATATAGTTATATTTCCATGCTCCTTTGCCACGTGATTTTCCCTTCTAGTAGAGTAGGCAGAGTACTCATTCCTATGTTGTTTATTTTGGGTTCATATGATTTGCTTTGGCCAATAAAGCATTAGCAGACATACCATGTGCAGAAACCTTAAATATGCTCTGTGGTTAGTTTAGCTGCTTTTGTGCCGCCATTTGTCTTATGAAGAACTTGTCTTTGATGTTTATCTGGTCTCAAAATTATGAAAACACACAGAGAAGACTTGAATGTGATCTGAATTTGAGTCCAACCTAGCCCACCTGAACCAGGTAAACTCAATCAAGATTTGCCAAACAACAGCTGACCTTTAGAGAAGAGAAATAAGCATCTGTTGTTTAAGCCACTGAGATTTGGGTGGCAGGGGGATGGGGGGGGCGTTTACAAAGCATTACTGCAGTGAAAATCTAATAGAGGGAGAGACTGGGTGGTGAGACATCCAGGGTCCGAAGTCCTCACAGATAAGTGGTAGGAAAAGAGTAGTTGCTGGCTTGGGAGAAGGAATAGGGAAGATGCTGGAAGAAAGCAGTGTCCTCGCTGGAGAGACCCCAGACAATAACAGATAGAACATGGCCCACTGAGAACGACCAGTTGGGTGGCTAGCCTGTGGCATGGACACCTCAAGTGACACACCTTCTCTATTTGCAGACCTTCTGCTTGCTGTCACAGTGGTGAACTGTGCTGTCCTTCAGATGCCCTAATGTGGTCTAAGGATAAAGTGTAATGGTTAAGAGGGTGAATTTTGGATCCCGACTCTCTGGGTTCTGTTCTTGGCTATGCCACTTTGCTGGCTTTGAAAAGTTATTTGGCCTCTTTGTGTCTCAGTTTTCTTATCTGGGAAATGGACTAGTAATACCGTCTACCTCATAAAAATCACTGTGAAGATTAAATGTTTTAATGTGTATAAGGTACCTAGAAAAGGACCAGGAAGGTAGTAAGTACTCAGTAAATGTTAGTGGTTATTATCATTATTATTATTTCATCAGAACTGAGGGCACAGAAGCCCACTGCACCCTGCTGAGTACCCTGTGGGGAATTCGGATGAATACAAGACGTGGTGACTGCCCTAAACAAATGTGTGATCTGAAATGGGAGATAATACTATACAAGTACTTACTACATGGGATACTCAGTGCTCATACCCCATGCTCAGCAGGGCAGAAGGACCCACATGCCCTGCGCCCACACTTACTGAAAGCTCATTTGGTCTGATCTTGAGACAAGTCTGGGGAATAGAATATTGGTTTTATAAACAAAGGGTTTATGAAAAAAAGGGTTATGAGAATGTAGAATGGAGAGCAACCACAGATGTGTGGGGAAGATGGAAGACTTTCTACAGAAGAAGCGAGGTTCAGGGTGGATCAAAGAATGCTCTCACGGAGACAGAAAACTCAAGGATGAGGGAATTCCTGTCAAAAGAAACTTTTGCAGAAAATTGGGGAATGGCAATCATTACAGACCCAGGGGAGCTGATGAGATGGAATAATATAATCATCCTTGTCATCATCTTATTTTATTTTGTGCTATGATTTCCTTTTTGACAAATGGAGGAATTACACCTCAGAGAGGGGTAGGAACTTACCAAATCTCACACAATGCATTTTGGAGTTGTGTGGGGACTCAGGGTCTTTCTGACCCCAAAGCTCATGTTTTATTACATTAGCTTTTGTTGTGGATATCAGCAGAAGGTAGAGAAGGAACATCGATTTGGGGTCACATTTGGAGGGTCTTGATGGTCAAGCAAATGTGTTTGATCAGTATTTGGTAGTCAACCAAATACTGGTAGGCCCTAAAAGGTTTTTTGTAGAGGACAGACACCACCCTAACTGAGCTTCCTTCCATAGGGTAACTCATTTTGTGTGTGGTGATCCAAGTGGTTAGAGAGGGTGAATTTCAGAGCCCGAGAAACCACTCCAGAAGCATCAACATTGGTCTAGGTGTCAGGTCACTGGTTGTGCATGGGAGTCAAGGTAGAAGGAATGGACTCCGTTTTATTCAGCTGACAGGGAATAGTTTTGGGATAATGCTATTGATATAGTTGTACTGAGTTGCCCCTACTTTTTTTTAACATCATAATTGTTAATAACTTTTTATTTGGAAACTTACAAAAAAGCTGCAGCAGTCGCACAACAAACACCCAAATTTATCTGTTTTCAACATTTGGACTTATTTGTTTATTTTCCTTTTCTCTCTCTAAATATACATACATACACATATACATAAATATATTTTTTGTAAACCATTAAGGAGTAGGTAGCATACATTATGAATTTTTACCAGAAGGTTCTTAAGTGTATATTTCCTAAGGATAAGGATAGTCTTTAAATAAACCGCAGTCACTTGTGAATTTCAGGACATTTATGGCATTATTTTCCTTCTACTGCAAGATCCAGTGTAGGAGCACACATTTCATTTAATTGTTTAGTTTTCTTTCATCTGGAACTGTTTCTCAGCCTGTCTTTTCAGTTATGACATTGACAGTTTTGAATAGTATGACTGCCTCTTTTTAGTTGAATATTCCTCATTTGGGAATTTCCCAGAGTTCCTCATGCCCAGATCCAGTTCTGTATTTTCAGCTGGGATATCGCATGGGGGATATTGTGCCTTTGTCAAGATATCACATTCAGAGGCATAGGATGTCCACCGGCCCATCATTGGTGATGATGATTTTGATCACCCAAAGTATTATCTAAGGTTTTCCCCTTCCAGGGGTTGTCCAGTTTCTTCACAGTGTAGTTAATATGCTTCACTTGCAACTGATAAAACAGTTTGTCAAAGACACTTACGACCATGCAACTATCTTGATCCTCATTAAAATTTCTCCATGAATTAAGCATCCTTTGATGATTCTTGCCTGCTCCTATCTTTGCTATGATGGCTACAAAATAATGTTTTTCAAACTCTTGCTCATCTGCTTCATCTACCAGCCAGGAATCAGCATTTTGTTGAAGCAAGAGCCTTCCTCCTCCCCTATTTATTTATTGGTCTGTCTAGCTATTTTGGGCATGGACTCAGGGATTACCTTCCTTTTGGTGCTCAAATTGTTCTAGATTTGGCCAGCAAGAGGTCCTTCAAGTTACTCCCATGTCTTTATGATATAACCCCAAGGCTTTATAGTTAAAAGAAAATTTCTGGTCTAACAAACAAACCTTGGGCAGACTATTTTCTATGATCATGTTCCAGAAACTAACAAGCTCATTAAGTGATCAAATCCAGAACTACTGCCTTCATTAATTCTTTGTTATAAGCAACTAAACTATGATCCTGGTATTTCCTGAAAATCATATACTCTTGCTTCTCAACCACACAGAGCTCACTTAAAAGTCCTTCACCTTAGAAATGGCCTTGGTTGATCCAGAATTTTAGCACCAAATTCTGGTCACTTGTTTTGTATTCTTATACAGTGCTTGCTTTACTTCTGGGCTCAGGTCTTTCCTGCAATTTGAGATCAATGGATGGTTAAGCTAAAATGTTACCCAGGCAACGAAGATCATGACTCAAATTCAGACAAGAATATATCCTGACTATGACATTCTGTGGGGAAAAGAAAAGCTGGGATTAGAAGTGGAAGAAGTTTCAGAGAGTGTGGCACTCTCTTGCCAGATCTCTTGCTGTCACCAGGACCTTGGTTCAAGGTGTGTCCATTAGAGATATGAGTTGGAACATATTCTCTTCCATCTCATCCTCCATGGAGGAAACAAGGGACAATTAAAGAAATTATGAGTTACCAAAATATCCTTTATTTGAAATACACTAGGATATGTTTATCTAAGGTGAACATCCAAACTGGTAGGCAGCAGGCACTGGTGCCTCACCTCTATCCCATATACTAGGACAGTACATCCATGCCCAGCTGCTTTGTGTGCTGGCAACTAAAGACTCACAGCTGCTCCCTTGTCTAGAAAATTGCCCTAAGCCAGTGGAAGCCTTTGTGCCCAGGACGTGAGGCTCATCTCCTTGGACTCAGGACAGCCTGAAGCCAATGAGTGATGGCTTCAGGGGTACAGAAGGCTGATCCTTTTTCCTTAAGTTGGGACCAACTCTGTGGTACAATTCCTGTTGTAAAGCTGCTTGTGGGATCAAGTGGAAGCTGTCTTGCTCAGCTAGTTCTCCTGACACATCTTCTTCTTCCTCTCCCAAGAGCACTCTCAATAAATCATGTGTCTTGGGACGCAAATTCTTGTCTCAGGCTCTGCATCTAGGTAACTTGACCTAAATAATCCAACCAAATTAATATGGGAACATTTTGCCCTCTATATATTCCAGAAATGCATTCCAAGGATGCTCTGTATATTCTCAGCTTTCTTGCTTTTGAACTTGAATTTCTTCCGCTCAGAATGTTTTCTCCTCACCGTCTCTGCTTTTGAAATGCTATCTGTGAAAATCCAGTTCAAATGCTTCTTCCTCCATGAAGCCTTCCAAGATTCCCTGAATCAAAACCAATGTCCCTTTTTCCCATATTCCTTTGGATCTTTATTTGTTTCTCTAGCAAGGCACTTTCCATATTCTGCTTTTCTTTTTATTACCAATGAAGTCATCTCACTTCTCCACTGTACTTGACGAAAATACATCTTATTCCCTTCTATTCACATCTCTTCAGTCCATCTACCTTCTGATCTTTTCAGCTTGGCCAGCTTACCTACATTCTACATGGCCCATAAGACCGATGCTGAAAACATTGTCTGCCCTAGGTAATGCCCCAACCATTCGTCATAGACACACAGCACCCTGATGCTTGAATTCCAGGCTTTGTATCTACCCTTGCTTTTTTCCTTCTCCTTGCCCCTTCAACGTAGTGTCTTGAGCTTGTCCTTTTGAACTTTCATACTTGGTTTCTAGTTTGGCTCTGCTCTCAACTCATTCTAATATTCCCTGCAGCCTTGGGTGAGAGTTGCTTTCCCAAATCACATACCTATCAAGGATTCAATACATATGTATGTTCTGCAGCCCATGGGAATAACTGCCCTGTTTGCTTTCCACAAGAACTCAGGTTTTCTACTGGGAGTCGCAAAGAACCAAGAAGCTGGGTCATGGTAAATTTTACAGCCAGTTAGTGGGAGGCCGTCACCCAATGAGTAGACTTTGGCTCACTCAAGTTTGAGCCATTACTTTTCACCAGTGTTTAGTAGATTCAGGTCCTGGTTCAAGCTTTGTTTCCTTCCCCCAAGCTCAGGACACAATCAGGTTCTCCTAGAGAGTGATGGGGGCCATAGTCAGGAGTCCAAAAAGTCAGAATGAGAGATTTTGGGGGGTTCCAGTCTTCTTTGGTGTCAGTGGACTCAGTTGGACCTAGACAGGCTTTTGATGATTGGTTGGAAAATGTCCACACAATTCTCTGTTCCTAGTTTAATAACTTTTAACACCATTTTCCATACCGTCTGAGGCCACTCCTCAGTGGAGCTTTCTAAGCGAAAGTGTGTTGTCAGTTGCAAAGCATTAAGAAGATGTTAGTTGCAGCTGTTTTAGCAAATTGGAATTTCAAGGCAGGAAAAGGAAGTTCATTTGGCTGTCCCTCTTTTCTTAAAATTGAGAAGCTTTGAACTCTGGCCCTTAATTGTTCTCATAATTACAGCGAGAGAGGGAGAATTAAAACTAAAATTCAAGCAATTACATGTGCAAGGGCAAAAGCGGCTATTATGTTAAAATGCAGGGTCCATGTTCATTTTACTTAAGTTGGCTGTTAAGAAAAGGATCTGAGATGCCGGAGGTGGGGACAGGGCCTATATACTAAGATCTTGACTTCAAAGCCCCATGAATGTGTTTTTAATACTTTCAGCCCCAGATAGATGTCTTAGATAAAAGTATTACGCATGAGACATGATGTATTTTTGTGGCTTTACAGAAAGACAGAGATTTTTCATTAATGAGGGTTTCTAGATTTGTGATGTATTTATTGATTATATACCTATATCTTAGGTACACTTATCAGAAGTCTAAAAATGCCCCTTCATTTCCCAAATGCCAGCAAAACTATGTCTAGTTAGAACCAGCCAAAATAGAGGACAGCTTTATAACTGATGAAATCTTAGTAGCATTTGGTAATATAAAATAGAGAAAACACATTCTCAATTGAAGGGGACCTACTTCTCCCACTCGTATTGTGGATAATGTTCAGTTTGTTAATTGGCTCATTTATTCATCCATATTAATGCATCTTTAAAATTTTTTTTAACCTTTAATTTTTTGAAATATTTAACTACCAATTCGCAAGAAGTTGCAAAGAAATGAGCAGGGTGGTTCGGTGTACTCTTCACTCAGCCTCCCCAAGTGTTTGCATCCTGCATAACTAGAGAACTGTATCAAATTGAGGAAATCATTATTTGTATGATTCACAAAGCTTATTCAATTACACAAGCACTCGTGTGTGTGTGTGTGTGTGTTTGTGTAGCTCTATGCGATTTTCTCACTAGTGCTACTCTGTGTAACCACAACCACAATCAAAATACAGAACTCTTTCATCACCACAAGGCTACCTCATGTTATCCTTTCATAGTCATATCCATCCTCTCCTCACCATACCCAATCCCTGTCAAGCACCAGCCTGTTCTCCATTGCTCTAATTATGTTATTTCAGGAATGTAATATAAATGGAATCTTGCAATAGATATCCTTTCAAGATCGGCTACTTTTATTCAGCCTAATTTCCTTGAGGTGTATCCAAGTTTTTGTGTGTATTAGTAGTTTGTTCTTTTTTTGATACTAAGTGGTCTGAATCGGATGGATGTATCACACTTTGTTTATCTATTCACCAACTGGAGACAAAAGATGAAAACTTATTTAAGAATTTCTATGTATCTATTTTAGCTGAGTATCTCACTAGCCTTAGACTTGAAGAGATAAAGCTCAGAGCTGATCAGTTATGGAATAGGGTTTGATCTCCAGGAGCACTGATTCTGAATTAAGAGAATGGAACTGAGGTAGCCCTCTGGGTTACTGCTCACTGAAAGGCATGATCATGACTCCTCCTGGATGTTAATGGATGCTGCCCACAAGAGTAAGATCAGAATCAGGTCCCAGATTTGAGTTACTACATTTAAACCTCAGGTCTGCAAATTATAGAATGGCAATAGATTAGCTGCATACTTTTCCAACTTTAAGGTGCATATGAATCACCCAGAGATCCTGTGAAAATGCAGATTCTAATTCAGAAGGTCTGGCTGGGGGCTCCCAGGTGATACTTATGCTACTGGTCCATGGACCTCTTTTTGAGCAACAGTGAACCAGATGATACCTGAAACTCCCTTATACTTTTCCTTGCTTCCTTGAGACTGGTTTATAGGCTAAGAAATGAAAGTGCTGGGGATAAAATGTTAAATGACAGGAATTCAGTGATTCGGGATGTGCCACTGAGAGAATTGAGAGGCCAGAATGTCAGCCAGTCTCTGCTCCACGTGTGTTCACCTGGGATTGCCAAATGGGAACCGCATATAACTCCTCAAGGACCACAGCTTTGGCCCCTGTGACCAGCCACGGACAAGAGCATGCTTGGTGGGACATGGTGGTTCTCTGTGGTTCCCAGCTCTTGCACACCCTAACTCTCCTGAATGACACTGAGGGGAGAGTGAGGAATGGACTAGATTGCTCTGGAAGCTCATGGTGTTGAGCAGCTGACAACGACTCATGTGTGCTGTATAAACAGAGGAAGAATTTTCTTCTTATGTCCTTTTGCCTTCAGGCATGGAAGGGGGTAGACTTATTCTAGGTCATTCTAATACAGCCTAATTAGGCCAAGTGGGCTGCAGATTTGAGTTCAAAATAATGATCATCTTGAGAAGTGTTGTTGTCAGAGTTATAGGTTGGCTTGTGAGGTGATGAACTCCCTGCCACGACAGGAGTGAGGCACAAAACAAGATGATGGTCTATTGGTTCTATACAAGGATTGCGTGGAAGGATGGCCTAGGTCAGGGGTCAGCCAATTTCTTTCTGTAAAGGGCCAGATAGTAAGTGTTTTAGGCTTTTGGGCCATACAATCCCTGTCACAACTACTCAGCTCTGCTATTGTATCCCCCAAAGCAGCCACAGACCACACATAAATAAATAAGCATTGCCTGGATTACAATAAAATGTTATTTATAAACACAGAAATGTGAATTTCACAGTTTTCACGTGTCATGGAATATTGTTCATCTTTTGATTTTTTTTCCTATAATTTAAAAATGTGAAAATCATTCTTAGCTCACAGACAAAAACATGGTAGCAGGCTGCTTTGGGCATGTGACCATTAGTTTGCCAACCTCTGGCCTAGATGAACCTCAAAATGTCAGGAGTCTGGGGGTGCAGGGAGGATTCTGGCCTTGCTTGGAATACTCTGGAGGTGGCTTCCTCCAGCCAAGAGGAAGGGGCTTGCCTTCCACAGGTAAATCCTTGTCTTCCAGGGGTAAATGTGCTTCAGAGAGAGGTGGATGTTTCACTGGATCTCACCCTGCCGGAAGTGGTTGCTCCCTCCTGCGGTAATTAGGATCTGTTCTGACAAGGGTTGACTTTCTCAGACTCTAAGCAGTAGATTCAGCCCACAACGTTTGCCTCTGTCTCAGATGGTTTCACCTTTGTACGTTGCCATGAGTTCTTTCATCTGGTTTCATCTAGAGAGCGGGCTGACTGTACCTGCGGACAGCAGCCCTTAGGAATAATCCTTGGTGTATTTAAGACTCTCTGAGGCTGACCTCCATGGTGCTTTCAGCTATTGTGATTGGCTGCTAGTGTAGACCTGGGTTCTTGGGTGAGCGTCCTGAAACACTCCCCCCATGCCTTCTGCTGCAGACATCAATACGCTCCCCCACATTTGATAATCAATATTTGTGTTACTGCAAACACAAATATTCCCTGGGTGGATAATTAAAATGAACCTGTTCCCAGCTAAAGGCTGTCTTTTGTCATAACCTTTTCACTGCTTTTATCTCATCAGTGAAGTTCTTGGATCAGACTAAGGGGGCAGAAAATGGTTTGATCCCTGATTAGAGAAGAAATGGAAAGGGCAAGGGGTGAGTAATTTTCCTGAGGTCACTGAGCAAGTTCATGGCTGAGCCTGAATGAACATCTCCAGGTGCAAAATTCTTAAGCTCTGTCAGTCCTTTGACTACATGAGTAATCTCTATTTTATTCAGAAATCTATATACATGCTGTGGATTTAAATGCCTGTATTTCCAGGTATAGTACTTGCATTCCAGGACTGAGAAATGGGCTGAAGACTACAAAATACTAACCAGAAAAAAAAAACAAAACAGAAAACCAACAAACCTGGTTTCAGAGAGAACTGATAATCCATAATTTCAAATAACATGGTACAATAGATGAATAATGAACCATGCATAATCTTAATAGAAATAGAGTAGTTTATGTATAATATACAGGGGAAGATTCTATGCAGAATTTTAAGAGCCTTCAGTTCAGTTCAAATCAACCAAATGACCTGACAAAGAGGTGAAATAGATGTCAAAAGTATCTATTAGAGGGTAGTGGCCAATCAAGGCTTGAAAACAAAGCTTTATAAGCAAATGAAAATATTTACTTGCTCAAGTAATTCTGGTGCTGTCAGGAAAAGAAAGAAATTAAAAAGTGGAGGACTAATATCATTAATATATAAACACGACATATACTTTCAAAGCACTAAAACATAAGAAATTGGAAAAAGCACATGAGTTATAATTTATAGAGGAAAGACAAATGCCAAAAAATTGAGAAGCTGAAAAACAGAACAAATTAAAATGAAAAAACACTTCTTGCATTAAATTAGTAAAGATTAAAAATTACACGATTCATTAAAACCACAATGAGATAACACTACATACCTATCAGAAGGGCTAAAATTAAAAAATACTTAAATAGTTTTAAAAAAATGCTGGCAAAGATGAGGAGAAACTGGATCACTTACACACTGCTGATGAAAATGTGAAATGGTGCAGTCACCTTGGAAAACAGTTGGCAGTTCCTCATAAAAATAAATACATAACTATCATATGACCCAGAAATCACACTCTTGGGGACATTTATCTCAGAGTAATGAAAATGTATGTTCACACAAAAACATGAATAAAAATATTCTTAGTAGGTTTATTTTTGATAGTCCCAAACTGGAAACAACACAGATGCCCTTCAGCAAGTGAACGGTTAAACCAAACTGTGTGATATTATTACCATGGATTATTACTCAGCAATACAAAGGAACAAAGGCTTGGTACATGCAACAAACTGGATGATTCTCCTAAAGGTTATACTCATGGATAAAAGGCAAATCTAAAATGTTACACATTGTATGATTCCATTCACATAACATTCTTCAAATGACAAAGTATAGAAATGGAAAACAGGTTAGTGGTTGCCTGGAAGTAGGAGGGTGTGGGACAGGAGGAAATTATGTGTGGCTATAAAAGGGCAACATGAGGAATCCTTGTGATAGAAACATTCTGTATCTTGTCTGTATCAATGTCAATATCCTGGTTGTGACATTTTGCTAAAGTTTTGCAAGATCATTGCAAAATTGGGGTAAATTGCGTAAAATGTACATGGGATTTCTCTGTATTATTTCTTACAACTGTATGTAAATCTACAATTATCTCAAAAAGTTTAATTAAAAAATATGATTCTGAGTTAGAAAAGATGTAGTGAAGTCTATTCTTGCTTATACATTGGGAATGGTCCCATTATCATATATGGGTAAATGTTTGGAAATATTTTAGCAGCATAAAAGCCTTCAATTTTTCCTTCTGTGGTCAAGGGCAGTTTTTGTACTTCTTTTGTGCTACATGGAGAGGGTCCCTGTTCAATGGAAGAAAACCAGGGTATACTGGCTGTATGGGCTTAACCTCCAGTACTGACAAGTGAAGTAGGCTTAATTGTGAGCTTAGTTATTTGGGGGAGTATCTTCTGAGTGATAGGAAATGGTTATTGTCTTTTCAGAGCTGTCATGTGGCAGAAGATAATAAAGACATCCTAAGATCTGAGTTGCAAGACTTAAAAAATCCTTACTAAGGATAGCTGGGGAATCTGAAGTTACTCAAGTAAAATAATATCTCTATCTGGGGGTTGAAGGAAAGCCCTTCCAGGAAGAAGAGAGTGAATTAAAACATCATCTTACAAAGCTAACCATTTGTAAAGCAGTGAGCTGTTTGTTTAATTACACAATCCCAATATATAAACAAATACAAGTAACACTTTTTTCAATTAAGTATATTTTCTAATTTTAACTTCTCTTACTATGCAATCAATTATATCAATATTCTGATCAAATTAAATAGCTAAAATTGAGATTATAGATGTCAGTTACATTTAACATACACTCTGCTCTCTGATTTATTTCTCTACATTTTTTTGAGCTGAAAATCATGAAAAGTTTGATTCAGTAAATTTAAACATTGTAAATGATTACAAATCATGGATTCTGTTTTGTTTTTTAAGAGCTTGTCTTGCAATCTCAAGATATTCTTAATTAAACTTGGAGACTTGAGAAAGAACTAAGACGTTTTGGTTACCACATTAAATTCCTACACTATTCAACAATCACTTACATCATGTTCTCTGTAGCACCCCCCCCCCTTTTTTTTTTAGTTTTTCAAAGTTTAAAGTATTTAGAAGGATGCAGAGAATAATATAAAAGACCCTCATGTTCACCACTGAGAATTAACACATATTAGTATTTCATCCTTCCTTCTTAAGATCTGTTTTAATATTTATACACATGGCATGACAGATATTTGAAGTCGTTTGTTCAGCTCCAGCTCCAAAAGTAACAACAGTCAGGAAATTTCTTTGTATTGTCCCAGCTATCTATACTATATTTTTAGTAAATACAGATCTATGTAATATGTAGATCTACAATGCATAGTTATCAAGCGTTAGTAAGCATCATCATCCACTTCAGGGCTTGTTAGTACAGGTTGCTGGACGGTACCCTCAAGAGATTCTGATTCAGTAGGTCTGAGGTTGAACCCAGGAAATTGCATTTCTAGTAAGTTCCCAGGATATGCTGATGTTGCTGGTCCAGGCACCAGATTTTAAGGACCACTTATATATATTAATTCTTACTTTAAGAAATATTCTCTATGTAATGTTATCACTTGTTTTAATTCAAAATTGTGTTCCCATGGTCTATCCATGTGAAACATATCTATACACACACTTCATTGATATTAACTGCTCTAGAACAATTATGTATCCATTTCCCTACTGTTGGTTATTCCCATTTTCCCAAATTTTTGCTTTTATAAACAAGACTGTAATGAAGATTTTTCTACATGTCTCCCAGTGTATATATACCATGGAGCAAAATTGTTAAATATTAGCGATGTACACTTTCAAATTTTCTAGATATTGTCAGATGAGTCTTCGAGGCAGTAGTTCCAGTTTGCATGCCCATCAGTAGTTTACAAAGGTTCTCAGTTTCCCGCATCCTCACCAACCCTCGGTTATGTCACACTTTTGGTTTTTTGCATAATTTATTATAGTTATTGATTTTTCATTAATGTTCTAATTTGCAATTCCTAAATTTTCAAAAGATGGAACATCTTTTCTTGTTTTGTGCTTATTCAGGTTTCTACTTCTATAAATTACTTGTTCAAATATTTTGCTTCTTTTTATTTTGCATGTAATCTTTTTTATTATTAATTTTAAGCGAGCTCTTTCCATGTCCTCTTTACTAATTCTTAGAGATGTATATACAATGAATATTTTATTCTTCTAAAATCCTAATAAGAAAAAAAGCACAAATTTTTTTAAATGGCAAAAGACTTGAATATATATGTCACAAAAGAACATGTATGAGTGGCTAATAAGGGCATGAAAAGGTGTTCATCATCATTAGTTATCAGGGAAATTCAAATTAAAACACATTGAGATATAACTATAAACCTTTGGGGATGCCTAAAATTAAAAAGACCATCAATACCAAGTGTTGGAACAAATTAAGAACCATGGAAATTCTCATATATAGCTAATCAGAATGCAAATTGGTAAAACTACTTTGGAAAATCATTTGACACTTTTAATTAAAGTTAAACATGCACCTACTTTATAAGCCAGCAATTCCACCCCTAGATATATGCCCAAGAAAAATGAGGCTACATATACAGGTGTTCATGAGAGGGTGAGTAATAATAGCTTCAAACTGGAAACAACCCAATTGTCTATCAGTGGGAGATGGATAAATAAATTGTGGTTTATTCATATAATAAAATATGATCAATAATAAAAAGAATAATTTACTGACAGATGTTTTTATGAATCTCAGAAACATAAGGCTGAATAAAAGAAGCCAGGCACAAAGGAACACATACTATATGATTCCTTTTATTAAAAGTTCAAGAATCATCGGGGTAGTGACTATCTTGGAGTATGGAGGGTATTGACTAAGCAGAGGCCTGAGGGAACTTTCAGGGCTGCTGGAAATACTCTGCATCTTGACCTGAGCGGTGGTTACCAGATTACATACAGAGGTCAAATTCCTGTAACTGTATGCTTAGGATTTGTGTATTTTGCTATATGTGAATTTTTCCTTGATAACATGAATTTTAAAAAATAGTCAAAAATATCTAAAGCTCTCATTTTGTTGAAATGTGAGTTGTGGGGGAAGAGAATTTCTTTTTGAGGGGAAGTACGTGGTAACTTGCTTTCATATGGTAGAGAAATTTGTGTTTGATAACGAGTGCTGGCATTTTGAAGAGAATCATCATAGGAATCAGAAACTACAATGTCATGTAGTTTCTTCCAAAGAAACAAGGACAAAAAATTGAGAAAGCAAGAAAAAAAAAAAAAAAAGGAAAATATGAAGAAAGGTGAACAGAGTAAAATCAATACTTCATTTATTATCTTAGGTGAGAACATGCTAAGTTCTCCTATGAAAACACAGATGATTAAATTTGTTTACAAAATAGTCTTACCTTATTTACAGGGTATAAAAAATTGGGGCAGAAACATTACTATCAAATAAAAAAAAGAGATAAAGGGGTAAAAGAGGACGGAAGCCCGCATGCCTAGAGCCCGTGCTCCACAACAAGAGAAGCCACCACAATAAGAAGCACGCTCACTGCAACAAAGAGTAGCCCTGGCTCATTGCAACTAGAGAAAACCTACGTGGCAGCAACGAAGACCCAATGCAGCCAAAAAAAGAAAAAAGAAAAAAAAAGGAGGCAGTATGCATCAGGAAAAAGGTACAATTTGTGAAGAAAACACTGGTCCTACATTTATATTTACTAAACAACAAAGCAAATTGTATATATGTATATATATATATATGTTCTATGTAAGTCACTGCCTTTCTATTTTAATATATTAAAAAATATAAGTACACACTTTAAAATACATAAAATGTATGAAAATTGAAGGCATTAACTTACATTGAATGACACTGTAAGCTTATTTTATTGTTTTTCTTAAAATTTCTGACAGCATTTATTGTTTTGATTTATGATAAGTGAAACTGAAATACTTTTAGGCTGAACTTATTTTGATTAAAAATTACACTGTGACTTCATAGGACTAGCTATAGAATTAGTCTGCAAAAATGACTGTAAGTTTATTTTGCAAAAATTCTATAGGTGAGCCAAGATAGCAAATAACTTTGTCACAGAATGACCTGAAGGAAAAATTACCAGCTTCCTCTTACAGGCATCTGAAAAGGAATGAGACAGTCCCTCCCTGCATCTGGGTCACTGTAGCCTCGCCAGCCCGCTTGAACAAGCAGACACTTCACACAGAGAGCATGGGGGAACATGGACCTGCAAGTAGCAAGGAAGACTCTGCTTCCTGCTCCAGGGGAGAATTGACAGTTTCTGTTTTGGAAAGTTTAGCTCTTGTGGGTCCTAGAGCTAGATTGTCTTAAAAGATGAGAGACTCCAGGGCAAAGGCTGGGGGTGAGACTGTGGCCTTCTCAGACTGTCAAGAACATGCCTGGATGATTGTCACGAAGCCTCAAGTTCTGAGGATCAGAATCTAGGGGGTCCCCTTTGGTCAAGGTTGTGAGCAGGTGAGCTTGAACGCAGTGCCCAGACTTGGGATGGAGACCAGCACTGAGGGCAGTAGAGTGTAGCCAAGGAAGCCATAGAAAATATGGCAAAACTCACCAACACGGCTTGGTGTCATTAAATTTAATTTTTAAAAAGTTTAAAAAATATGTTGATAAGTTCATACTCCTTACATTATAGTTTCAATTAGTTTTTTAGTTAAAAGTCACTGCATAAGGTTTTCTTTTTTTTAACATTTGCTTTTATGTATTGTTTTCAGTGTGATTAGCATCAGCTCAAGAATCCACCTGGTGCTAATAGAGCATGATTTGTAGCTCCGTCTTGAGCATTTTTGATCATGCCAGTTACATCATCAAATCTTCATTTCAAATATTGTTTTTAATCAGTGATCCAATTATGGCTTAAATAATTATTGTTTTATCCCAACAACAAAAAAGTGTACTAAAAATAAAATAGGTAAGAACCACATTAAATACATAAGGAATACAAAATTTTGCATAATATATTTCTACTCTGATGGATCCCATTATGCTAGACTGACATGCCTGGGTCTTACTTGTATTTAATAGAGCATGGTGTCCTTTTCTGTAGATTTGAACTTACTTGTACAGTTTTAAGTAGATGAACATGCACAGGCCTGAAGTCACGAAAGGTCAGTACAGAACAGCAACCTTTCAGATCCACAACATGTTTACACCAAGTACAAATACATGGGGAGCCTTCGCAAACTCAGGCCACACTTTAATTAAACTGAGACAGCAGGAGGACTTTTATTTGGAGAGTTGCACAAAAATGAGTTGCCACCAGTATAAATTAAAATATCAGTAATCCTCAGTATATATATATATATATATATATATATATATATAAAATATATTATATATATATATAGGCTGCATTGGGTCTTCGTTGCTGCATGCGGGCTTTCTCTAACTGCGGTGAGCGGAGGCTACTCTTCGTTGCAGTGCATGGGCTTCTCACTGCAGTGGCTTCTCTTGTTGTGGAG
This sequence comes from Globicephala melas, assembly GCF_963455315.2. Lineage (NCBI taxonomy): Eukaryota > Metazoa > Chordata > Mammalia > Artiodactyla > Delphinidae > Globicephala > Globicephala melas. The sequence continues at coordinate 48,054,390 of NC_083328.1, read as the reverse complement.
CCCGGGCTCTAGGTGTGCAGGGTTCAGTAGTTGTGGCACACGGGCTCAGTAGTTGTGGTTCATGAGCTCTAGAGCACAGGCTCAGTAGTTGTGGCACACAGGCTTAGTTGCTCTGCAGCATGTGGGATCTTCCTGGATCAGGGATCGAACTCATGTTCCCTGCATTGGCAGGCGGATTCTTAACCACTGAGCCACCAGGGAAGTCCCAATCCTCAGTATATTTAGTTTATTTTAATATATGTGGTTTTCTTTAACCATTTTAAAAGGAATTCAAAATATTTAAAAAGGAAAATTTGAAGTAGAGAATTACCCTTAGTGCATCTCTGAATTGCAAAACTATTGAATATTTTTGGTCAATATTTATAATTCATAGTGTAATCATTCATATAGACATTGTTCAGCAGTGTGTCTGAAGGCAAAATTCCCAAATAGAAGATGGAAATTATATCAGGAGAACATCATTTCCTTTTTTCAAATGGCTTTACTGAGGTATGATTGACATATAATAAACTGCACATATTGGAAGTTGATAAGTTTTGACATGTTATGATGTGTTATCCTTTTTGTGTATTCATATCATCCTTATCTTTGTTCCACTATACATAATATGTCCTTTTTTCTGGATGCTTTTAACATTTTCTTTGTATCACTGAGTTTGAGTATTTTGATTATAATATACCTTGATGTCATTTACTTCTAGTTTATTGGGCTTGGATTCTTTGAGCTACTCATATCTGCAGGTTTTCATCAAATCTGGAAAATTTTCAGCCATTACTGCTTGACTATTTCTTTCTGTCTCCCCCTTTCTCCTCTCTCTGTGCATGTCCCTCACACATATATTAGGCCATTTGAAGATGTCCCATGGCTCATTGATCTTCTGCTTTGTTGCTGTTGTTCTCTCTTTTTTAAAAAAAATAATTAATTTCTTTATTTTTGGCTGTGTTGGGTCTTCGTTGTTGTGCATGGGTTTTCTCTAGTTGCTGTGAGTGGGGCCTACTCCTTGTTGCAGTGCGTGGGCTTCTCATTGCGGTGGCTTCTCTTGTTGCGGAGCATGGGCTCTAGGTGTGAGGGCTCAGTAGTTGTGGCTCGCAGACTCAGTAGTTGTGGCGCACGGGCTTAGTTGCTTCGTGGCATGTGGGATCTTCCCCGAGCAGGGCTCGCACCCATGTCCCCTGTGTTGGCAGGTAGATTCTTAACCACTCACCACCAGGAAAGTCCCTATTATTCTCTTTTTATTCTGTTTCATTTTACATCCCTTCTATGTCTATGTGTTTAAGTTTACTAATTTTTTTCTGCATATTTAATCTGCCGTTAATTCCATCTGTTACCAGGTTGGTGTGCGTTGTGTCAGAATAGCTCCAACAGAGGAGGTCAATGCCGGACCAGCAATCTCGGTCCTTGTGAGAGCAAGCAAAGAATTGCAGACTACCACTTTGGGCTTAAGTGCAAAGCAAAGTTTTATTAAAGTATAGTTACACTCTCAGAGGGAGAGTGGGCTGTTTCTACTAAGTGAAACCAGCTCTCCTGTACAGGCTTAAAGGTGTTTATAAGGAGAGTTCTGGGAGAAGGTGGGGCGCAATCATGGGTGAGTGACAGGGGTATCATTATTTGATTGACAGTCCCCATCTATGTAACAAGTTCATTATTGCTCATGCCCTTACCCTTGATTCGCTAAGAAGAGCCTGGGGTCAGCGGGGTGGGGGTGGGGGTTGCCAAACCATATGCATATTTTATTATAGTGATGGTATAATGAGTTTGGTTTTACTATAGGTTATACACCTGTCTAGTCTGGGCATGCGCAGCCCAGGGAAGTTCCCTAGTGTTACTGTGTTCCCTCTTTATCAGGATAAATTGCCCACCACATGACCATAGTTTTGCCCATTCTGGGTGGGGTCAGGGGAGGGTCCCCAGACGAGTGGGTGTAACTTGACTACTCCCCTCTTGTCTTTTGCCACTGTGGCCTCCTTGCTGCTAATGTCTGACTAACTACCTAACACATCAGTGTAATTTTCTGAGACATTGTAGCTTTCATCTCTAGATGTTTCCTCACACATATGCACTGATCAGTACTCAGTTAAAAACCCAAGTGGAACCTTCTGCTTATTTCTTGAGTTCTCTCTATATTCAGTTCTCTCCTCTCTGGTTCTGTGTCCAATGAATTTTGATTGCATTGGTCTCCCAAGACTGTCATCTCTGTTTTCACAGCTCAGAGCCTACTGGTCTCATCCTGTGCACCCCTTCCATGCACCATGGAGTGGAAACTCTCCAGGTAGTTAGCTGGGAAAATTGTAGGTCTGGCCATGTTTGTTTCCTGTCTTTTGAGGATCCCTGTTCATTTATTGCCTAATACTCAGTTTCTTGATATGTGTTTCATATATTTTGTCTGTTTTCTGGTGGTTTCAGGTGGTAGCATAAATCTGGTCCTGATTACTCCAGCTTGGCCAGAAATGGAAGTCCAAATTATTTAGTTTTAATTTCCTTTCAGGCAGGTCAGTTTGGGGAATGTGGCCTCAACATGTGAAACAGTGAAACTTAAATGTGTGTTTGAAAACTTATCTTTGGAGAAAATGATTATACATAGTCAATATATAACAGCACCATTTGTGGAAAACTTCTGTTATTTAATATACTTATATAAATATTTCAGCATACACATATATCCATGCATATATACATGTTTGGGAGAATCATTGAAAAAAATACCCACAATCCTTTACCCTTCCACTCCTTTACAATATGACTTTACAGTTCCTTCCATCAGGAAGAGTCTATATCCCCACGTATTGAATCAGAGTCAGATTTCTTATTTGTTTGGACAATAGAATGTGGTAAAAGTGACAATGAAGCAAGTTCTGCACCTAAGCTTCGAGAGACCTTGCACAATTCTGCTCTCTCTAGGAGAGCTGCATGAGAGAGAGGCCTAGATTGGCTTGCTGGAAGGTAAGAGACCATGTGAAGCAGAAATCAACCATGAGGCTGAGACTTCCTAGACCAGGGAGTCCTCAGATAGACTCCAACTGACTATAGGAACATGGGTAAGCCCAACTATGATTGGCCAATCCCTGCCAAATCAGCAGAAATACACAGTTGATCCAGAGAATTGTGAGCTAATTGATGATATCTGTTTTAAGCCACTCTATTTTGGGGTGGTTCGTTAAGCATCTATAGCCAAGTGAATTAGTATATTTATAAATAGATACATACATTGCTAGATTCCAATCAACTTTAGCCATCATTAAATACCTCTGTCCAGGTAATTAGTGTAGCATGTCCACACTATTTTGGTTAAATTCTAAATCTTTAGTATAGGGGTTAAGTTTCACCACCTTGAATAAAATTTTAAGTGCTTTTCCTAACACAAACTAGTGCCCTTTTAAAGTGGTGTGTAAGGATTCTGAACATGATTTTTTTACCATCCACCCTATAGGTACAGTTTGCTTAAAAATAAATTGGATATATGAGGATACTGACAGTTAAAGAGTTCCTTTAAATTTTTCTCATGTTTCATAAAAATTTGCCATTAAGTTCCTGCCTTCCAGCTGCAGTTTCTTTGCTTTAAACATTTTTACATTCAGGTTTTGTTATAAATACTTCATTTTGAGAAGACATCACATTCAATTTGCATAAATTGCTCAGAAACATATCTGTTAAGAAGCCGCAGTAGTTCAAGGGCAAAATTGGAATACTCTTGACAGAAACGTGAAATCACTGGGCTGATGGTACGTGCTGGATTATGAACTGGGGTCCTGACAACATGTCTTCCATCCATGAGAAGCCTTTCCAAGGAGAATGACCCTGGCAATAACAGAGAATGAACCTCGTTTGCATACCTGGTAAGCTGGTGGGTTTTCTGCAAAAAGGTTGCTTCATCAAATGTTTAATTGAACAGAACATTTGGGGTGAGACAGATTTTTTTTAATTAGAGAAAACTATGCCTGATCAATTTATCTACTACTTTTAGAAAATAAAAAGGCAAGAAAGCATTTGGTAATAGGATTTTCTTGAAGTTTTAAAAACCTTTAAAAGAATAATGGTTACCCTTTAGGTGGTACTAACTGGGAAGGCACAGGGGACACGTCTGTCGGGAGGGCTGGAAATATTGTAGATCTTGTTCTGGGGATGGTGGTTGCAAAGGTGTATGCATATGTATAATCAATTTAGACTTAAGATCATTGACTTTACTATATGCCTGTTATTCTCAAAAAAAATTTTTTAAAAGGGGGTGAGTTCAAAAAACTAGGGTGTTTTTTCCAGGACTACCTGCCCTGGAAAGGTATTTGAATGTTCACAAGGTACCTATCACATTTTATGTTTTTAAAAAGGCTGTCATTTAGAAAGATAATGTCAAACAGGTATTATGTTTATGATTAGTAAGGGTACTAAAATCAAGCAAGATGCTTTGAAAGTTGAAAAAGGCAGTTTTAGTAACAAATGGAAGAATGAACAAAGTATGTATTAAATGATAAAATCCAAACTTGTTATCTTTAAGTAGTACCAGTAAGTATGCAATAGCTTAAATTATGAGTAAATTCATCCTTGTAGGGAATCATTAATGAGAACTTGGGATTCAGGAATTATTGCTTAATGTTTGAGGTTGACCCCATATGGGACAGTTATATTTTCCAACTAAATATTCCCTATTGCTATGATCAGAGGAAGTCTATACAAAAGGCCAGCAAACTATGCCCCACAAACCAAATGTAGGATGTCACTTGTTTGTGTCCCCCCTAAATTCTTACGTTGAATCCTAACCCTCAAAGGTAATGTATTAAGATACGGTATCTTTGGGAGGCAATGAGATCATCTGGGCAGAGCCCTCAGGAATGAGATTAGTGCTCATATAAACAAAGCTCCAGAGAGATCCCTTGTCCCTTCCACTGTGTGAGGACATAGAAGGTACCAGCTAGGAACCAGGAAGGGGGCTCTAACCAAAATGTGACCATGCTGGCACCTTGATCTCAGCCTTCCAGCCTCCAAAACTGTGAGAAATAAATGTCTGTTGTTTATAAGCTATTCAGTCTGTGATATTTTGTTATGGTGGCCCGAAGGCACTGAGACACAACTTACTTTTTAAATAAAGTTTTATTGTAACACAGCTACACTTCATTCATTTAGCCTGCTTTCATGCTACAAGAGCCATGTTGTGTGGTTGTGTCAGAGACCACATGGCCTACAAAGCTTAAAATAGTTACTGTAGCCCTGGTCTATAAGAAGAATCACCTGTAATTACTATGCCCTAATAATACTTATTGTTCATGGATGGTACAATGCAGGGTATAATGTTCATGGAAGGAAAGTGGCCTCACAAATATCTTTCTTTGTATTGATTTCTTACAGCAATTCTGTGATATGTCAGTTTCCTGTCTTAGTAGATTAAACAAATATGTATTAGAAAAGGTAAATAACCAATAACTTTCCTAAGTTCTCCTGTCTAAGAAGTGGCTAAATCTAAACTTGAACTTGTATCTGCCTCACCCTTTCTAGTACACCCTGATGCTTCCAATTCAGATTTGCAAAGTATGAAATCTTAGACCTGGAGGGGGTGAGTTTGGAAATTCTGTTTAGGTGCTAACACCAGTGATATTCAATAGAGGGCAACAAATAGGGCTGGGAAACCAAGACTTGAGGAAATATACAAAAGGTGAGCTATTTTCTGAGTCTCTTGTCAGAGCCACTGGGGTTGGGTTTCTCTGGGAGGGAATTGACATTTTCTTAATCAATTTTCCTGGTAATCAATCACCCATGTAAAGCCTTTTACTCTCCCTTTCCACTGTGTATAAAATCTGTAAGAAGTAACATTACATTCTCTTTTAATCATAAGTTCATGAAAGGTTAATGCACACCTGGGTCTTTTGTTTTTGCTTTGTGTAAATTTTTTCTTTTCTACATGCAAGTGGATCATTTTGTTTTGAGTAACATTCATTTCTCTGATCTTTTCTTCCTCTGACATAAATGTTGGTCAGTTTAAGTGATATTGGGGAGCATGGAATCATGGAGAGAATGGGAGGAGAGCTGAGTTTCATTTAGAACAATACTAACCCCTGGCTCTTTGAGGGATGAAGGGGCAGACGAGGCTTTAGGAAGATCCCAGGCCTTCTGTTCTCTCACAGAAGTTGGCCTTTGGCTTCTCTGCAGGTGCCAGACATGTAGTGGTGGCCCAGCACATGGGTTTTGCACATGGCTGAGGCAGAGAAACTCCTATAACTGCCTACACAGAACCTTATTTTATTGTTTTCTAACTAAAGGAGACAATATCTAACTTTTTACTATTTTGAAAGACTCTGACAATCTGGGCCCTGACCACACCAATTCAGGGTCCAGTTAAATAATTTCAGTTTATAAGAAATTACCCAGCCTATTTCTAGAGTTTGTTGAACTCTGCCCCTGAAACAGAGGGGTGAATCTTGGGGAAAGAATGAAAACTTAGCAAGGTAGATTGTATTTATTTCCTAGGACTGCTATAACAAATGACCATAACCTTGGTGGCTTAAAACTACAGAAATGTATTCTGTCACAGTTCTGGAGGCCAGAGGTATGAGATCAAGATGTTGGCTGGGCCGTCTCCCTTCAGGGGTTCTAGGAGAGATTCTACTCCTTGTCTCTTCTAGTTTCTAGTGTTGTTGGCATTCCTTGGTTTGAGGACACATCACTCCAATCTCTGCCTCTGTGGTCACATTGCCTCCTCTTTTGTGTGTTTTCTCCTCTGTGTGTCTGTCTCAAAACTCTCTCTTATGGAGATACATGTGATTACATTTAGGGTCCACCCAGATAATGAAGCATAAGCTAACCCTCTCAAGAGCTTTAGTATAATCACATCTTCTGCCACATAACTAGGTTCTAGAGAATTAGGACACAGACCTCTCTTTTTTTGGGATCACCATTCAGCCCATTATGCAGATTTTAAAGAAGGATGTAAGAGAACTGTCCTCTCTCTAAAAATCAAAATTAATTTGTTTGGCTGTGACTCTAGAACTTAGAGAAGCCTGAAATGGGCTTGGTAAGTGTAGACAGTAAGAAGCCTGTGGCCAGCCACATTGAGATTTTAGATGGAGCTGCGTTTGTGTTGTTGCCATCAGTTCATCTGTGGTCATGCACAAACTTCAGGGACACCTTGTTAAAAGTTAAGCTTGGCCTCTGGTATGTTCCAAGGAATCAGAATAGGGCCAGGACTTCCCTGTTGGCACAGTGGTTGAGAGTCCGCCTGCCAATGCAGGGGACACGAGTTCGTGCCGGGTCTGGGAAGATCCCACATGCCGCGGAGCGGCTGGGCCCGTGAGCCATGGCCGCTGAGCCTGCGCGTCCGGAGCCTGTGCTCTGCAACGGGAGAGGCCACAACAGTGAGAGGCCCGCATACCGCCAAAAAAAAAAAAAAAAAAAGAATAGGGCCGATGTACACATTTGGGACAAAGAGATATGGGGGTGACTGTTTCTCAGACTTCCAGGAGTAGCCTCAACCAGCAGAGGGGGCTGATATTAGAGCATAGGGTTATTCTAAGAGAAATTTTGGGCAAAGAGAAAATTGCTAGATGGTACATGAGGAAGGCAGGGAGCAGGAACATAAAGGTTCTGAGTGCCCATCACACAATGCCACGGAAAGCTTCCAGAAGCAGCCAGGGAGCCTTTTGAGACTAAGGGAGAGTGTAGTCTCTTCCCACCAACATCCCAGCAGGTGGATGGGCTCAGGCCATGATAATCCTCATGGCCTTCCTCATAAGCCATTGAGTTATGATTCATAAAGTAAGTCTAAGAAATATTGCTATTTGGGGATGGAGGGATGACTTCCTATGCCAGGCAAATTTCACCTTTGGCTCACTTCAACTAAAATATGTTGAATACATCAAAGTATTACTATTACCAGAGAAAGGTGGCTTATTATTTGAAATAAGGTAGCTTACTTTTTCATTTATCTATGTAATTTGTTATATGTCATTGGATCAGCTATACACGTTCTATTTCCTTTTTGAAAAAAAAAACATGGAATTTCACAGTTGAGAACAGTAGGCTCAGAGAACACAGGCATCTCGTATTGGTATTAATCCAGACCTACTCCAGGGCTGTCAAATGCAAGAATTGAATGGTAAAGCGAGGGGGAAATTGAAACAGAAAGAAGCCAAACTCCTTTTGTAAAATTTAAGAAGGATGAAAAGGCAATTTGAATAGAGAATTGACCCTGGCGAATAATTTGGCAAGATGTATTGGCTTCTTCAAGGCGTGGAGTTTACAGGCAGATTAAATTCAGCAGACAGGAAATGGGCAGGAAGTGGATGTAAAGCACAAGACAATGGGGTCCTTTGTTCAACTATCACCATGATGTGATTTTTTAGGTTTATATGTCATTATTGAAGAAAAAGTGATGCAAGTTGGCAGTAGAGTATGCCAATATTTTCCATATCCAAAATGTCAACAGTAGTTGGGAAACAGCAATTTCAGTCACAGATCTCATGGACACTACTGTAAATAGGAGGAAATTTGAAAATATATTGCATAGTGTAAATCTGTGTCGCTGAATTAACCCAAGAGTATAAGAATCCAAAAATTGGTACTTATATTAAAAGTGTCCAAGTTAATGTGTGCTCTTGTATGTAAATAGCCGGGGAATGTTACTTATATTTGGAGGGGGTGATGACGGGGAAATTCCTTGCATGTTCTGGATGTTGAGAATTATACTTCCATACCCACCCTTGGCAGAGTTCATGCAAACATCCCCTAGCAACCTGGGTGACAATAATTCAGAATAACAAGGGAAAGGCTGGACAAAAGAATTACCATTTATTGATCAACTGTTATTTGCCAGCCATGTGCTAAGAACTTTCAGGTATAATGTTTAATTTACTTTTCTCAATATTAATAATTAGGGATGGTCATGTCATATTTTCTTATATCAAGATATAAGGAGAAGAAAAACTCGAAAGAGGTCAGACAATCAGTAGATAAATTTGAGTCTTATTGACTTTACGGATCCTTTCAATAACATGATATTACCTCTGAAACCAATAGAACACTTACTAGTTGAGTAAATGAATAAGATTTTAATTTAAGATGATTGGTTTCTTACAGATATTCTTAAACTGCTCTCCTGCAAACTCCTCAAGGTGATAAACCTGCAAGCATGTCCTTATTCTCAGCTGGCTGTTAGCTTATCACTCTGGGTGTCATTGTTAATCAGTTAAATCACTGGTGTCCATGTGTCATTAACTATGCAATCCTAGAAGTAAAAAATTTGTTATCATGTACATATACTTACATGTGTATACTATAAGTATACTTACATATTTATAAATTAAATATATGACCTGCTACAGTAAGATAGATTGTACATTATAAAGCTCAAACAAACTAGAAATGTAAAAACTGAAAAAAGATGATATAAATATTTAAACCATTATTTTATATTTGCTATGCTGTTTTATTATGTATTGCTGCTATCATTATATATTATTTGTTTTAGTTATGAATAATGAACACATTAAAATATTTCTAGTAATAATGAGATTGAATATTCCTCATTATTTTAAAAATCTTAGCTTAAAACTTGTAATAGCACAATTTTAAAGTTTTAGGCTCAATTCTGTGTATAATTTTATTTATACAGATACATTTTTGAATACTTTTTGAAGTATGCCATCCACTAAGTGAATAAATCCTATGATTCAATGAATTATCACAAAATAAACATACCCAGGCCCCAAAATAGAGCAATCCCACATCCCATAAGCTACTTTTTTGACCCTTCAGTAGAGTAACTATGCCTTCAGTCTCTCATAAAGGGATATCTAATAGTGTTTTCAACCTTTATATAAAGAGAGAATACAGCATGTTCTCATTTGTGAGTAGTTTCTTTTTTTCAAATTTATGTTTATCTGATTCATTCAATTTGTTGCAAGAAATGATAGGTCATTTGTCTTCATTCATAGGCAGTGCTTGCTTATATGGATATAACTAAAATTATTTATTCATTTTAATGTCAATAGGCATTTGGCTCACTTCAAATTCGGGATAATGACATAATGCTGCTATAACCATTTTTTAACATATCTTTTGTTGCATACACGTCTTCATTTCTGTTGAGTTCTAGGAGTATGATTGCTGGGTTATATGGTAAATATAGGTTGAATTTTATAAGAAATTGTCAAACAGTTTTCCAAAGTGGTTGTATGATCTTACATTTCTACCAGCAATGTGTGAAAGACCCAGTTGCTCCATATATGTACCAACACTTGGTATTGTTATTCTGGATAATTTTAGGCAATCTGGTGTGTAATAAAAAATATTTTGGTATGGTTTTAATTTGTATTTCTACACTGACTAGGGAAGTTGTGCATTTCTTCATATGTTTATTGGCCCTTTGCATAATCTCTTTTTGTGAAATAGCCATGCAGAAATTTTGTCCATTTTTCCATCGTATTATTTGTTTCTTTGTTAAATTGATTTGTAAGAATGTTTATGTTTTCTAAATGTAAGTGCTTTGTGGATACAAGTTATTTATTTTGCAAAAATCTTTACCCATCCTCTGACTTGCCTTTTTATTCTCTTAGTTGTATGTTTTGATGAACAGAAGTTTCTAATTTTAATTAATTCCCATTTCATCCATCTATTTCTTTGTGGTTAGTGATAATTAAGTCCTATTTACTCATCTCTTTTTTCATAGTTAGTGCTAAAAGCTTACGATGTCTTCTCCCAGCCCAGCCACACGAAGGCATTTTCCTATATTACATCCCAGAAGTTTTATTAGTTACCATTTATATTTTGTTCTACCATCATGATCAGCCTGGAATTGATTTTCTGTAGATGATAATAGGTGAAAATTTGCATTTTTCTATATAAATGTTCAACTGACTCAGAACCACTAATTGAAAAACTATCGTTTATCTGTGATTCTACTGTGCCATTTTTGTCATCAATCAACTATCATGAACGGGTCTGGTTTTGGACTCTAAATTCTGTTACACTGATCTATTCATCCGTCCCTCAGACAATCCCACTTTGATTTATTTACCGAGGTTTTATCGTGATAATAGGTAGTACAAGTCATCATATCCAGGAGTCTGATCTTCCAGACTGTTGGGCTCTCTAGTCCCTATTCATATGTAAATTTTAGTATTAGCTTGTTAATTTCCCCTAAAAATATCACAGCTTTTAAAGAGATCTTTAGATTAATTTCATTGGACCTATAGATTAATTTGAGGAGTATTAACATCTTAAATATGTTGAAATTTTCAATTTAAGAAAATAGTCAATCTTTCCATTTTTGAAGGATTTCTTTGGTTTCTTTAGTTGTTGTTTTCTGTAGAGGTTTTAAAAACCCTTCATTAAATTTTTAATAGGTGTTTGATTTTTTAAATGCTATTAAAAGGGGTATCCTTTTTTTAACTGATTAAATTTCAACATTTATTAGCACTTCAGTAAAAATATCTGTGCTTTTCAACAACACAAAAAGTATATGCTAAGTGAATAAAACCTTAAATACATCAAGGAATATGAACAGCACTCACAAGCATCAATCTCATGATCTCCTCCATCATAGAGAGGAAGCTAATAGAGCAGGAATTATATGGAATCTTCAATGTCTAAGTCAAAGATATCAATTAGGGCTTCCCCGGTGGCGCAGTGGTTGAGAGTCCGCCTGCCGACGCAGGGGACACGGGTTCGTGCCCCGGTCCAGGAAGATCCCACATGCTATGGAGCAGCTGGGCCCATGAGCCATGGCCACTGAGCCTGCGCGTCCCGAGCCTACGCTCCACAACGGGAGAGGCCACAACAGTGAGAGGCCTGCGTACTGAAAACAAAACAAAACAAAAAGATATCAATTAAAATTGCTTTCTAATTGTTTCTTGTTGGAAAATAGGATTTAAATGATCCTCTAAATTAATCTTGTATACAGTGACCTTTTTATTTTTAATACAAATAGTCTTTATTTTGGATTTTCTACATACACAATCATTTCATTTACAAATAATGACAACTTTATTCCTTCATGTCATATTATTTCACCTTTTATTTATTATTCTTTCTTTACTGCAGTGGCTAGGCCTCCACTACAATAATGATTAGAAGTTATAATAGCATAGTAGTGTCGGAGAGAAAGAAACTTTTCTCTACCCTCCTAGGTTCTTCTGGCTGATCTAAGAATTAAATTGGCATGAGACAGATTAACAGAAAAAAATCAAATAAAATTTTAATAACATGTATACACGGGAGAGACCCAGGAGAACTGAGTAACTCACTTCAGGTGAAAATGGCTGAAGCCCTCAGTTTATTTATTATTTTTTATTGAAGTATAGTTGATTTACAGTGTTGTGTTAATTACTGCTGTACAGCAGAGTGATTCAATTATACATATGTATACATTCTTTTTTTTAAATATTCTTTTTCATTATGGTTTATCATAGGATATTGAATATAGTTCTCTGTGCTATACAGTAGGACACTGTTTATGAAGCCCTCACTTTAAATACCACCCTCAGCTAAAGACAAAAGAGGGTGTTGAGGGTGGGGACAGTCAGTTCTGGACGGTGACCAGGAAAAGCATAGTAAACAGGGGTAAGGTCGTTATGCAGATTTAAGTCTTTGTCTTCTCCATCTAGAGATTTTGAGGATGATCTTCCTCTCCCTGGTACATCTAGGGAGACATGCTTACAAATGAAGATTTCCCTTATAAATGCAATTGTTTCTTACAAAAGAATAACTTCTACTCCGTTTTCAGAGTTTTTCCCATGTCTTCTGTTTCATAGGAAATAACCAGCTTAAGATAATGAATTTGCCAGAGAGACCTATTTGGGGGTGGCGAATCCTCCTCCCCTACAGCAGGTATGTGTATCCCCTTCCCAATATCATAGGAAAGCAGCTTGTTTACACTCCCTTTATCAGATTCAAAGACTTCACTTCTATCCCTAGTTGCCAATGATTTTTTTATTGTGAATATTGAGTTTTATCGAATACTTTATCTTTTATTCCCTCCATGTGGTGAATGATATTGATTGAACTTTGAATGTGTACCATCTGCACATTCTTGGAACAACTTCCACCTTGCCATGATATATTATTAAATGAAGCTATGTGGGCTTCCCTGGTGGTGCAGTGGTTGAGAGTCCACCTGCTGATGCAGGGGACACGGGTTTGTGCCCCGGTCCGGGAAGATCCCACATACCGCGGAGCGGCTAGGCCCATGAGCTATGGCCACTGAGCCTGCATGTCCGGAGCCTGTGCCCTGCAACGGGAGAGGCCACAGCAGTGAGAGGCCTGCGTACCAGAAAAAAAAAAAAAAAGAAGCCATGTGATTTCCCTCTCTATTATCTGGAATAATTTATGTAATAATGGTCTTATTTCTTCCTTAAATATTTGGTGGAAATCACAGGTAATGTAATTTGGAGTCCAAAGTTGTCTTTGTTTTTTGGGGATTTTTTGGTGGAAAAATTATTAATTACATATTAAAATTTTAAAAAAGAACTATTGGGGCTTCCCTAGTGGCGCAGTGGTTGAGAGTCCACCTGCCGATTCAGGGGACATGGGTTTGTGCCCTGGTCCAGAAAGATCCCACATGCTGCGGAGCGGCTAGGCCCGTGAGCCATGGCTGCTGAGCCTGTGCGTCCGGAGCCTGTGCTCCGCAACAGGAGAGACCACAGCAGTGAGAGGCCCGCGTACCGCAAAATAAAACCAAAAAACAAAAAAAACTATTGGACTCAGAGTTGGTAAGATGTATTTTTCCAAGAGTTTATCCATTGTGTTTAAATTTTTAAAAAATTTTGCCACACATCTGCAGCAACATGGATGGACTTGGAGGGCATTATGCTAAGTGATATAGACAGAGAAAGACAAATACTGTGTGATATCACTTATAAGTGGAATCTAAAAAACACAACAAACTAGTGAATGTAACAAAAATGAAGCAGACTCACAGATATAGAGAACAAACTAGTGGTTACCAGTGGGGAGGGAGGAGGGGCAATACAGGGCCGGGGAAGTGGGAAGTACAAATTACTGGGTATAAGATAGGCTCAAGGACATATTGTACAACACAGGAAATTCAGCCAATATTTTGTAATAACTGTAAATGGAAAGTAACCTTTAAAAATTATATAAAATAATTAAAACATTAAGAAAAACCCACATAGATACAGAGAACAAAGTGGTGGTTTCCAGATGGGAAGAGGTTGGGAAGTATGGTGAAATGGATAAAAGGGATCAACTTAATGGTGAGGGATGGAAACTAAATTTTTGGTGGTGAGAACTCTGTAGTGTATACAGAAGTCAAATTTAATGTTGTACCCACAAAACACATAATGTTATAAAGCAAAGTCACCTCAATGAAAAAGAAAAAACAGAAGAGAAAAAACAAAACAAAACAAATTTTGCCACAATGTTCTTCATAATATTCTTCTATTATCTTTTACTTATAGTGGTGCTTGATCTTCATTCTGCATATTGGTGCTTTGTGCCCCTTTCTTAGTTTCCTGATCTGTTTTGCCAGGGGTTCATCAATTCCATTTTCTTTCTAAAAAAGCAGCTTTTGGCTTGGTTGATTCTTTCTATTTTATATATACTTTTCATTTCTTTAATTCCTTCCTTAATCTTTATTCCTTTCTACTTTTCTTTCCAAGTTTAATTTGCTATTCTTTTCTAACTTCTTGGCATAAATGTTTAGATAATGGATTTTCAGTTTTTCTTCTCTTCTGTGTATATATGGCTGTAGAGTCTCATTGAATCATAGTTTGAGCAATGTTCCACAAGTTTTGATTTGTCTTATTTTCATTCATTTTAACATACTTTGTTTTTTATTTACCCATTTATAACTTAGGAGTCAGTATTTAATTTCCACTAGTAAAGGGGTCTCCTAATATTATTTATTTGCTTGTTTGTTTGATTGATTTGGTTATTGAGTTCCAACTGAATTCTACTCTGTTCGGAGAACAAACTAAGTGTGATTCCCATCCCATGAAATTTGTTTAGATTTGTTTTACAGCTAAACATATGATTCATTTTGGTACATGTTTTGTGTGCACTTGAAATAATATTAAAGATGTTGGGTATAGTATTCTAAACATGACAATCAGGTCAAACGTATTAATCCAATTGTTTATATTTTCTAGAGTCTTACTAGTTTTTGTCTACTTGTTCTATCAGATACTGAGAGTTGTATGAAAATCTTATTATGATGTGTTACTCTCAATCATTCTCTTTTATTTCTGTCAAATTTTGCTTATATATTCTGAAGCCATATTATTAGGTACCTGGTACCATCCCATTCATTACAAAGTTTTATGAGTATTATAAAGTTTTGACTCTTTCAGAGAATATAATCCATAACTCAATGTGACCTGGAACATATAAAACTACAGTATATCACATCATAACAAATGTGCACAACTAAATGGGGACCAAAGTCAGCCTCCTTCTTTTCCTTATTAGCTAACAGATATGTGATTCATTGTCATCTGAACCACAAAAAGACTCCAGCTCCATATTTTAATTTAGACTTTAGCATTTAGAACTTTTTATTTTTCTGTGTTACATTTTTAAATCATTATTCAAAGACTGTAATTTTCATTTTCATTTTTGTCTTAAAGATTTTTTGGACTCATTTTAATATAATTATACCAGACTTCTTTTTATTTATTTATTTTTTGGTGGTACACGGGCCTCTCATTGTTGTGGCCTCTCCCGTTGCGGAGCACAGGCTCCGGATGCGCAGACTCAGCGGCCATGGCTCACGGGCCCAGCTGCTCCGCGGCATGTGGGGTCTTCCTGGACCAGGGCACGAACCCGTATCCCCTGTATTGGCAGGTGGACTCTCAACCACTGCGCCACCAGGGAAGCCCTATACCAGATTTCTTTTGGTTAACGTTTTTCTTATATGTATTTTGCCCCATATATTTGTTATATATTTTAAAAGGGGCAAGTTATTAAAGGACATGGAGAAATAATAAAACCTTAGTGCAGGAAATACACCCTAGCTTCAGTGGAAAATAATCCAAGAACTAGAAAACTATTGGGATCCAAGGGTCTCCCTTTCCCAGGGCTTATATTTCCTCATCTCTACTTTGTTCTGCCCACTATCTCTGTAATTCTCTCTTACTGGTCAAGTAATGAGAAGCATCTCTTGTATAATATGTAGATTATGGTGTTTAGGCTATAGCTCACTGAGGACTCAACAATCAATCTTGCAGGAGACAATAAGAAATGCCCTGCCAGTTGTCAATGATCATTGGATCTGCAACTGTTCTTTGCAAAAGGGTGTAACAGAAGGCTAAACATGGTCTGTAACTTCAAAATGTCTTTTTATTTTAATTTTATATTCTTTTTTGAATGATTGCTAAAATTCACCAGTGAAGTGGTCTGGTCCTGGACCTTTGTTTGTCTGGAAGGTTTTTTTTTCATACTTTTATTATTGTATTTATCATATACTTTTAAAAGCTGATGCCTGAGGGTCTGGCTTCCAGTCAGCTTACATCTAGGTGCTGAGATCCTCCCCTTGGGACATTGACAGGTCATGCCACATCCTCAACTAGTGGGAGCTATTAAAGATACAATAAGCTGCTTGGATGAGCACAGAGGTCTGAGAGACAACCAGGAGCTGAGGCAGGGTTGAGAGACAAGGTTCATTTCCTACATGTTGCCACTCCTTCAAGACTGAGAGAGGTGATTATTTCATCTACTGTATAAAAACTCACACAGAAATTTGAGCAAAATGAAGAAAAATAAATATGGCCCAGATGAAAGAAAAAGATAAAACCTCATTAAAAAAAAAACAATTTAATGAAATGGAGATAAGTAATTTACCTGATAAAGAGCTCAAAGTCTTAGTGATAAAGATGCTCATTGAACTAGGGAGAAGAATGAATGAAAATGATGAGAATTTCAAGAAAGTGATGGGAAATATAAGAAAGTACCAAGTAGAAGTCACAGAGCTGAAGAATACAACAATTGAACTGAAAAATACACTAGGAGGTCTCAACAGCACACTAGACGAAGCAGAAGGAAGGATCAGTCACCTCGAAGATATTTGAAGTCAACCCATCAAAACAGCAAACATTTTAAAGAATGAAAAAAGTAAAGATAGCTTAAGGGACTTATGGGACAATATCCAATAGAGTAACATTTGCATCATAGAGCTACTAGGAGAAAAGAGAAAGAAAGGGGAAGAAAACTTATTTGAGGAAATAATGGCTGAAAAGTCTCCTAACCTGGGGAAGGAAACAGACAGCCAGATCCAGGAAGCCCAAAGAATTTCTAATAAGGGAAACCAAAAGAGAACTACACCAAGACACATTATAGTTAAAATGTCAAAGGTTAAAGACAAGAGAGAGTATTAAAAGCAACAAGAGGAAAACAATTTAAATGCAGGGAAACCCCCATAAGACTAGCAGCAGGTTTTTGCAAGAGTAACTTTGCAGGCCAGAAGGGAAATTCAAAGTGCTGAAAGAAAAACCTTCCAACCAAGTATATTCTACCCAGCAAGGTATCATTCAGAAGTGAAAGAGAGAGAGAAAGAGTTCTCCAGACAAGCAAAAGCTAAAGGAGCTTATTACCACTAAACCAGCCTTATAAGTTATGTTAAAGGACATTCTTTAAGCTTAAAAGAAAGGGTACTAATTAGTAACAAGGACACATGTGAAAGAATAAATCTCACTGGAAAGGTAAATATACAGTAAAGGTAGTGGATTAATCATTTATAAAGCTAGTATGAAGGTTAAATTTTATAAATAATGAGTGCATAAAAATCCAAAATTCTAGTTCCTCTTGAAAAACCAGAAATCCTGAATCCTGGCATCAGTAGACTAGCATTCCTACATAGAAACAATGGCTGTGCTTAATACAGCTGGTTTCCCTCTTTCAGCTGGGGCCTGGGATCCGCACACTGCCACTTGGCCCAATTCTTTTGTAAAGGTGCTTTTGAATTTGAGATCCTTGAAAAAAAATCTGACGGTAAACTCTCATTTGCTTGAGGACAAGTGCTTTCAATGAATTATCTTTAAATTACAGCATGCTACAGAGCACTTAGACTACATTTTATGTGATCTATTTCAATGTTAGTGAAATAGTTCAATTAGAGCTTTAAAAAATTGTCAGTATACATACCAAACTTGATTGCTAGTACAGTGGATTTATTTTAATTAATTCCTGAACTCCACAGATGCCCAAACACCTCAATTTATCCAATAATTTCTTCTTAAATCAAACTTTTGAAAAAAATAGAGGTGCTAACAAGTAGCAAAATTGACTGTAAACCGAATTGGTGTTTTCTGTTGTTGTTGTTGGTCTGGTGAAGGAAGATAATTAGCAGGAAATGGCCAACAGATAAGATGCAGAAAGACAAAGCTGGGAGCAGGAAGACTGTCTCACCGAGAACCAAAGTCACTGGGATCCTCGTGAATTGATTTCATTACAAATCCCAGTAAGTTTCCTGGGACAAGTAGCTAAAACAGGTCACACATATAAAAATGAAATGCTTTGTTTAGTAAAAGTGGAAGAGTTGAAAACCATGCAGAGTTTTATTAGTCAGTATCTTGCTAATCAATGAACACCTTTCAACTTAATTTAAGCCTTTTTTTAAAAAGTCCTTGAACTTGCTGTTTAATGCAAAAGCGATTAAAAATAGCTGGGACTCTCACAGGCTGTCGACAGAGAGGCCTCAGTTCCACAACTCAGCCAGACACAAATAAAGAAGACATCTGTGTCCAGAAGTTTGACTGTCACTCTCTGCATTGTATGAGCCTGAGAGTAAACACTCTTTCAGAAGAGTCTGATCTCAGAAGACTCTGGAACATGTGGAGTCTGGGGAGGACTAACAGGATTTATATGTACTGATAGGAAAGGGCCACTCAGCACCTGGTGATAACACCGCCTTCAATCAAGGGAAATTAAATTCTAACAGGATTAAAGGAGTCAGCAGTTAATACATAGGAGCAAGATTTCCCCCAAGCCGACATGCACACTGAAAGCCTAACTTATATGGGAGAAACTGCTAAGAACATGACACAAGGCATTAAGGAAAGAAGCAGCTTAAAATATGTGCAGAAATTCTAGCTTTTCATTCTCATATGACAACACAGATTAGGTCTGAATGTCCTAAGATTTATTGCCCTGTTTTCCAGCAGTGAATGCAAAAACGTTCATTAATATTACACTGTGGAACCAACCCCAATAAAATTATGTATCAAGTCTGTAGTGTGACTATCACACATGCACACACACACACACACACACACACACTAAAACAATTAAAGGGATGTTCCAAAATATAAAATATGGAAATCATGAGTACCTTTTATTATCCCAAATCAAGGCTCTTTAGTACTTTGTTATTGTGTCTCAGAAATCTAGATGCTCCCTCTCAATGTATCTGTCCTTCTCAATTTGCAAGTTTTTGAAAATTCAAAGGAGATGCCCACAGCTTATGCAAATCAAGGATCAACACTTCCCCACCAGCAGTTATAAGAGACTTGTCTTTTTTCCCCAAAGCTCTCTCTATCCCTGAGAAGAAATACACCTTTCCTTTATGGGCACTGTCACTTTACCATCTTGCTTCCTGCCTGCCATAAATGCAATGTTAGACAAAGGACCCTGCTTCTTTGTGGTTGGTTGTTTCTTTCTCCTTGTAAAAATTGATGCAAGGCAATTAGATGCTCTATCAAAAAAGCAAGCTATCAAAAAGTAAGCAGAGATTGCTGAGGGCCCAGGCTGAAGGACAAGATGTCCTTCAGAGAGGTCATGCCTCCGACGAAACTCACCTTTCCTTGGGGACGATGGTTCCCTGTCAGTCCTCTCCAGAGGCTTGTTTTGCTCATATCCTATATTTCTCAGAGTCCAGGAAGGAAATTGGTCTCTGTGGTAGATTAATTGCATTAATGGCCCCACTAATTCCTCCTGTCTGACTCTAAACACAATTAGATTATATAACTTATTTTGGCCAATAGGATGTTAGCAAGCTTCATGCAAGAAGGGGCTCAAAAAGTGCTTGCAGGGGCTTCCCTGGTGGCACAGTGGTTAAGAATCCACTAGCCAGTGCAGGGGACACGGGTTCGAGCCCTGCTACGGGAAGATCCCACATGCCGCGGATCAACTAAACCCATGCGCCACAACTACTGAGCCTGCACTCTAGACCCCACAAGCCACAACTACTGAGCCTGAGTGCCACAACTACTGAAGCCCGTTTGCCTAGAGCCCGTGTTCTGCAACAAGAGAAGCCACCCAATGAGAAGCCCGCGGACTGCAATGAAGAGTAGCCCCTGCTCGCCGCAACTAGGAAAAAGCCCGCATGCAGCAACAAAGACCCAATGCAGCCAAAAATAAAAGTAAATAAATACATTTACTTAAAAAAAAAAGTGTTTGCATATTGCACATGCTTCTCTTGCTCTCTGTAATGTCTGTGTCAACAGGGTCTAGGCAAGCCTGCTGGAGGATGTAAGAGTAGATAAAAGGCAACCCAGCCAAGCCCATCCTAAGTCGGCCAATAGCCAGTGACACCTACCTACGTGTTGAGCCTAACCAAGACCAGAAGACTTCTTTTCCAACCCACAAGCATGAAGCCTTTGCTTCCCTGTGGATAAATCTCTTACTTTCCTTCATGAGCCCAGACCTTCAGAACCAGAACTGTGGCTTGAATAATCTTCCCAATAGGAGAAAATACTCTCCTGGGGAGGTGGTGGGGAAGGGGACATCTCACAAGATTTCTTTAGTTACCCCTGGGCATTTTCCTGGCTAAATTGCTAAATGCAGTCAAGAATAAATGTGATTAAATAATTTGGTATTCACCCTGCTTAGATGAGTCTGAAATACGACATATTGTTAAATGTGTGATTGATTATAATATTTGATAGGGCCATTTTCATTTCTCTTTGGAAGATTTTTCTTCTAAGAGTTGAGATGATCCAAGGAACGTAACGTATACTTAGGGCTGTGTCCACATAAGTTGTTCTAAAAGAATCAGGCTGGAGATAAAATTAACTTCTCTTAAAGCTGCTAATTCATCTTTATGGTAATAATCAATTGCATAATAAAATCCAATCTGATATTTTTATAAGATAGTGCCCTCTGTACATATACTTCTGTGTAAATGAAGAGTTCTAGCTGGAAGGTTAAATTTTATTGATAATTTCCAATCCTTGAAATATGGTCAGATTGTATTTTTAAAAATCCACCAACATGCTTTTTATAAGAGACATAACCAAAAGGCAAGGGCATGGAAAATTTGAGTGTAAAAGTATGTGGAAAACATACAAAGCAAATATCAACCAAAAGAAGTCTGGTATAATTAATATATTAAAATAAATCAAAAAAGACCTTAAGACATAAAACAAGATTAGGGGTGGAAAGGGTCTTTGTGCAACAATAACAAAAATTAAAACAGAAAAATATAAAATTCTAAATTTGTATGCACCTAATAAAATAGCCCCAACAGAAATATATTCCTGATAGATTGAGGGCTTAAATTTAAAAGGCAAACTAAAATATTTGGAAGAATATATCCATAACTTTGGAGAAGGAAGTCTGTCTTAAATGAGTCAAAAAGTGCTAAACATAAATCCAGATAGATACATTTGACTAAAGAAGTAGTTATTGTATACATAGGAGACAAACTAATCATGAACATAGTGAGGAATGATAAAAACAAAATACAGAATAATAGTTACTTCAGGGGTTGAGGAGGAGTCAGGGGTAAAGAGTAGGAAAGGGGGAAACAAGTGACTGCATCAATATTAAGAATAGTTTAAAATAAAGTGAGAGATGTTTCATGGGTTGTTAGTGGTATGCTACATGTTTTACATATATATTACATATATTCTTTTGTATGCATCAAACTTTACATATTAAAAAAGTAAAATCAATCCATTTGTCAGTTCTTTGCACCCTATCAAAAGTTAATTAAAATAAATTCAAAACAATAAAAAGACAAAATATCTCCAGAGCTTTACATTTTAAAAGACTAATTAGTCTTTTGAAAATGAATTCAGTTAATAGTTTTGGGTGGAAGCCCTGTATAAGAAAAGAAGAAAAGCATTAAAAATAGAGAAATTGAGGGGTAGGTTGGGGGGTGTAGAGAGAAGGAGGGAAGGTAGCGAGAAACAAAGAGGGACAGAAAGAGAGTTTGAAAGTGAGACAGACACAAAGAGAGACAGAAAAAGTAGAGAACATAGACACTTAAACACTAAATTTTGATGTAATAAATAATGCTTTTTAGCATTATTTTTATCCTATCTGCCTCCCTAAAATGATAAAGGAGGGACTCGAGTTGGATTAGAAGCATTCTTGGCATTTGCTATTCTGAATGTATTTTCCGTCCTGAAGTTACTGTGCATGAAGCCAGGAGCAATTACTTTTCAAGTGGAGACACTGTCACCACTTTTCAAGGTGTCATTGTCCTGCATTTCATCAGAACTATTTGAGCCAGCTAGAGGTTCACATACCAAGCATTACAAAGTAAATAGAGAATTAGAATTCTTTCCATCTGTAAATCAAGGAAGTGCAAAACTGAGCTCTGACTAAAGAGGCACTCCCCTTCGTTATGGGAAAAGAATGGATTCCAAGTTTTCTGGTGTGGTGCAAACACTCATTTTAATGAGTTTCTTTTACTTCTTATTATCCTCTAAGATATTAGCAGTTCAACTACCTACTTTGAAAAACTGTTTTCTATCTTTCTAACTAAAGCTCTTTCTATTCAGAAACAATAGATTAACCATTTTCCAATGGAATTTTTTTTCTTTCCAGCAATCTTGATGAATGGTCAGTTGTCCAAAGTTTGACTTACTAGGTCTATAGCAGATCAGTTGTGCCCATGTGAACAACTGGTATGAACTGATGGTTTCTTAGCCAGGTGTTTTTCAGGTATGTGGGTACCTGAGTGTTGATACACAGAACTGTTTGTATTCATTTGTCCACAGAAAATTCAAATGACTCTTGGGTAATTTACTTGTTTAGAAATATTGTGCACTTTTTAACCCACCTCCGTCTTGACCCAAGCAAGTTTGGCTTCAAGATTTTTTTTAATATAGTTAAAGTGTACAGCTTGATGATATGATACACACATACATTATGAAATAACCACCACAATCAAGCTAATTAATATATCTATCACCTCGCACAGTTCATAGTTAACTTTTTTGTGGGTGTGCAGTGGTGAGAACACTTAGAATTAACCCTCTTTGCAGATTGCAAGTACACAGTTCACTGTTGTTACCTAGAGGCACCATGCTATACATTAGATTTCCAGAACTTATTTATCTTGCAAAACTGAAACTTAACCAACATCTCGCCATTTCCCAATTCCTCCAGCCCCTGGTCACTACCATTCTACTTTCTGTTTCTATGAGATTGACTGTTTTAGATTCCACATATAAGTGAAACCATACAGTATTTGACTTTTTGTGTCTGGCTTATTTCAATTAGCACAATGTCCTCCAGGTCTATCCATGTTGCTGCAAATGGCCAAATGTTCTTTTTACAGGGTGAATAATATTCCTTTGTTTGTATATGCCACATTTTCCTTATTCATTCTTTCATCAGTGGACATTAGGTTGCTTCCATATCTTGTCTATTGTGAATAATGCCACAGGTATCTCTTCCAGATTCTGATTTCAATTCCTCTGGATATATACCCAGAAGTATGATTTCAGGGTCATATAATAGTTCTATTTTTAATTTTTTGAGGAATTTCCATTCTGTTTCCATAATGGCTACACCATTTTACATTTCCACTAACAGTGTGCTAGGTTCCCTTTTTTCACATCCTAGCCAACATTTGTTGTCTTTTGTTTTTACAATAATAGCCATCCTAACAGGAGTGAGGTGATATCTCATTGTGGTTTGGATTTGCATTTCACCGATGACTAGTGACGTTGAGCACTTTTTCATATACCTATTGTCCTTTGGCATGTTGTCTTTGGAAAAATGTCTATTCACGTCCTTTGCCCATTTTTAAGTCAGGTTATTTGGGTTTTTTGCTATTGAGTTGAATGAGTTGCTTATATATTTTGGAAGTTAACCCCTTATTCTATATATGGTTTGCAAATATTTTGTCCATTCTGTAGGTTGCCTTTTCATTTTGTTGATTGTTTCCTTTGCTGTGCAGGAACTTTTTAGTTTTATGTAGTCTCACTTGTTTACTTTTGCCTTTGTTTCATGTGCTTTTGGTATCATATCTAAAAATGTGTTGCCAAGACCAGTGTCAAAGAGCAGTTTCCTCAAGGGTGTTTTTGGACTTATGATACCAAAAAGGATCTTAACTTCCCCTAAGAATACCAAACTCCTGGTGAATCTCAAATTGAAAACTGGCTTCAGTGCATCAGTAATTTTCCATAAGAATTTAATAGCTTCAAGGAAATTATGGTTCCATCTCCTTTGTGGATTTTAGCTGGGGTGCAGTGTTCAAAATTGAATACACAAAAGATGCAATTATTGAACCACACGTACATGCTGTTGTGACAGTTAAGAAAACATAACTGGCCTAGTTTACATATGCACACAATATACACACACATTGGCCTACTTTACATAAACACACAACACACACACACACACACACACACACACATACACACACTACTTAATCTATTTAAAATCTGCTCCTAGCCTCCAAATTCCTCAGAGCTTAGGGAAATAAAACCAAGGTCATAGCTATATAATTGCAAAGATCCAACTGTGTCCTATTAACCCAGTCACTTCATGAGCTAATTCAGAGGCCATGTGTCTACAAAACCTCAGTGTGTTTAAGATTCATAATTAAATTTGAAAAATGAAAGCTCATCTTGCTGGCTTTGTTTAAGTATCCATGACATGTGTGGCTATCATACAGAATCTTGTGGACAGGCTCTACATTTCTTAGATCTAGTCTTTTCTTTTTATTACGATGCCAGTTTACAGTAAAGGATATGGCACTGTTTTCTAAAAAGACATCCCATCCTGAAACTCAAGAGATTCAAAAACTAACCCTGAGTGTATATTTGAGGAAGTTCCCTGAATTTCTCTGTGTTCCTGGAGAAAATAAATCTAAAAATATGGACGGTTTCTATCTATGAATATCTGTGATTTAAAAATGCCCACCAGGAAACACTGTTCATCAGTCTGGGGTAGTGAGGGG
This sequence comes from Globicephala melas, assembly GCF_963455315.2. Taxonomy (NCBI): domain Eukaryota; kingdom Metazoa; phylum Chordata; class Mammalia; order Artiodactyla; family Delphinidae; genus Globicephala; species Globicephala melas. Next base: position 48,029,318 of record NC_083328.1, on the reverse strand, counting down.
ATAAGAGATTATTAGTCCAGGTCCTCTGAGAAACAGATGGCAAGAAAGCATTAAACACAAAGGATTTTTTTAGGGGGGGAACAGCTGTAAGAAAAAATAAGGAGGGAGCTGGGAATATCTGGGAGAGCTGTCAGACAACAATGCACATCTGACCAGGAGAGAAAGTGAGAGTGAATAAAAATGGGATGAAAACTTCCTAGACCACTTTACAGTCTGAGTTCTAGCAAGGCTTTCTGGGTGTTTCTGAGCCAAAGTCAGTCATCAGAGGAGGAGTCCTGTGTCTCCCAGAAAGATCCACCTTAGCATGAGCCATGATTGAATGGGAGCAGCCCTGGGAGGTGAGGCCTCAGCCCAGACTCGGTGATGAATTATGAAGCCCGTTGCCTGGGCCTCTGGGATTTCAACCTCATGCCATAAATGTCTTCACATGCCATAAACAAGACAGAATAATTTAGATAACATTTATAGATGATGATTTCTTTATTAGTCAGCTTGTTACTACAAAATGCTATATAACAAACAACCTCCACATCTGCCTATTGACATGCCTTTTAATATTTTTGTTGAAAGATGCACATGTGAAAGGAACTTAGATACTAGGAATTAAAGTAAGTAGGCTTTAGTGTGAGGTTTTAGGTTAACCTGGCTAAAAATTGGACTACGTTTAACGTTTACCCTAGCGATAGGTACAAATGACCTTAAGTTCCTCTAGCGTGCCTTTTTTTCTTCTTCCTTGTTGACTTTGGGATTCCCTAAGTAGTCCTCTTCAGAGAGATTTTACCCCTTACCAAGCACTGATATAGTCTCCGTGACTATAATTTGGTTTCTTTAAAGAGTGTATGTGTGTAATATATATATATATACATATACATATATATATTCATCTTTACCCAGCATATTATCCTTTGAGATTAGCTTCTCAGTATAATATCATTGAGATCCATTCAAGTTGTTTCATACATCAGTAGTTCATTCCCATTTATTACTGAGAAGTCTTCCATTGTGTGCATGAACCTCTGTTTGTTCATTTAACTGTTAAAGGACATTTGGGTTATCTCCAATTTTGGGCAATTACAAATAAAACTGCTATGAACATTCATGCACAGATTTCGTGTAAACATACATTTTCATGATTCTAGGATAAATATCCAGGAATATGATTGTTGGGTCAAATGATGATTGTTATATTTAACTTTACAAGAAACTGTGAAACTGTTTTCCAGAGTGGTGGTACCATTTTATATCTCCACTAACAATGTATGAGACATCAGTTGTTTCACATCCTTGCTAGCACTTGAAATTAACACTATTTTAAAAAATTTTAGTCCTTCTAATCGGTGTATGGTTGCATCTTATTATAGCCTAAATTTGCATTTCACTAATGCCAGTGATGTTGAACATATTTTTATATGAACATTTGTCATCCTTATATTCTCTTTCACAAAATGTCCAAGATTTTGTCCATTTTCTAATTGCATTGTTTGTTCTCTTATTATTTAGTTTACAAAATTCTTAATATATTCTGTATCCAAACCTTTGTCAAATAATTTCTCCCAGTTTATGGTTTGTCTTTTATCATCTTAACAAGAGTATTTTGCAGAGCAAAATTTTAAATTATTAATAAAGTTTAAGTTATTGGTTTTTTCATAGATTGTGGTTTTGGTAACATATCTGAGAACTCATTACCTTATATTTTTTAATAGATTAAAAATAGTAATAAATAAATATAAGACAGAAATGTAATGAAAGGTAGTTTTTGAGAGGTGAATGAAACATACATAATGCTAGTATATATTTGTATAATATATAAATATATATATGTTTATAATGTTTGTATATGTACACCCATAGATATAGCCACAAAATAAATGTACCAAATAAATCACGTCTAAAGGAAGATATTGACTTGTAAGAGGCAATTTAGAAAATTATGAGAGTATTTACATAGCTTTATGCTAATAAATTGAAAACAATTGAAATGGGTGATTTTCTAAGAAATTTTAAGTTACCAGATTTAAAGTCTAAATAATGTAATAATCATGTAGAAAATACAGTAAAGACTTAAACATCTACCTACACAAAAGGAAAACAATATATGTTTTTATCATTACTATGTTTAAACATCAAAAAAAAATCTATAAATGTCTGCATTTTATACAATTTTAAAATAAAGAAAGGGAATACAAGTTTTCCAGTGAACTTAATTAAACAAATCATGACAAAATCGAAGAGGAAAAAAAAGACTGATCAAGTTAAATTATACGCAATAAAATTATGAACCGTGTTAGGAAATATTATCAATTACAGTGATCAAGTGAGGTTAATGCTAAAAATGAAGAACAACCAAATTTCCAGAAATCTACTAACAGATTTACTATATGAATAAATCTATTAAAAAATATGAAGGTTACGGTTATCTCAGTACATCTTAAAAAGGTATATAATTCACATTATATCTAAGGCACCTAGTAGTTTTAATAATAATAATAGAATAATATTTAATTAAAATATAATTTCCACATACTTATATGTGTATATATAGGTAAGTTTATATATGTATTCATAGCACACAATAATAGCAAGCATCATGATTAATATTGAAACACTAGGCACTTTCCCATTTAAACTAGGAACAAAAGAAGGACAATTGCAATCATCACTATTCTTTATAATTGTTCTGAAAATACAAGCAATAGAAATACTGGAAGTAGGAAGAAAATAATAATTATTATTTGCAAATTATCTGATTATACATTCAAGAAATGCTAAGAAAAATGACAATTAGTATTAATGGAAGAATTCAGTAGTGTGGCCAATCACAAAATAAACAATCAAATATAGTTTTCTTGTAAAATAATGATACTTTAGAAGTTGTAATACAGAAAATTATTGCATTTACAATAGTAGTATTTTAAATACTGATATTATTTCACAAATATAAAATAATAAAAATATCACAATAAATGGACAAGCATTATATGAAAATATTAAAATCCATATGATTTAGAAAAAGACTTGAATAAATGGAGAACTATATCTTATATAGGTATAGCTATAATACTGGAAATAAGTCAATTTTCCTAAAATTAACCAATACATTGAATTCAGTTTACAAAGAAAAACAAGTATGATTTTGTTTTTCTTTCTTTTTAAGAGTGACAAAAACTATTCTAATGTTTGCCTGGAAAAATAAATATGCAAAAGAAGCTAGAAAAAGAATCTGACAGGGCTTCCCTGGTGGCGCAGTTGCGCAGTTGTTGAGAGTCCGTCTGCCAATACGGGGGACGTGGGTTCGTGCCCTGGTCTGGGAGGATCCCACATGCCGCGGAGCATCTGGGCCTGTGAGCCATGGCCGCTGCGCCTGCGCGTCCGGAGCCTGTGCTCTGCAACGGGAGAAGCCACAGCAGAGTGAGGCCCGCGTACCGCAAAAAAAAAAAAAAAAAAGAATCTGACAATAGAAGACACATAAGGAATTTGGTTTACCAAATATTGAAATATGTTGAGTAACATCACAGAAGATGGCAGAGTAGAAAGCTTCAGGAATTGGTCCCTACATCACAACAACTACTGAGCTGGTAAGAACTATTAGAATGAAGTATTTTGTAATTCTAGTGTCTAGTCATATAGTATCTAAGGGAGTCCTTGAAGAAAGAGGCTAATAAATTTCAGTGAATTTTAGGGTTTTGCACAGTAATTACCCTCCTCCATCTCCTAGCCCTGTGGCAAGCAGCCATGAGATCTCCAGCCTGAGATCCTGGTACAGCTTGTTTGTGCCAGAATGTGGAATAAGGACCTTGTTCTCTAAAAATTTAAGTTGTGTGTTTTTATCTGCCCGGTGGGTCATTGGGACCAGCATAGAGGCTATCCATTGTTTAAAACTCATTTGGCTAAAGTGGCTTCCCAGGCAGCATCTACAGAAGAAACTATGAAAGAACACCTACTCTCTCTCTCTCTGTTTCTCTTATTGGATTTAGGCACTCAAGGAAATTTTGTGAGGTTACTGGCTGACCATGATATAACAGAACAAATACTTCAGTGTCCACACAGACAAGAAATAGAGTCTTTGTAGGAATAATATGGAAAAGTTACTAAACAAACATACAACTGTAGCCCTCAATAAGAAACAACAGTAATCCCAGGGGAGGGAGTCTGATTTCCAGAGTTACCGTACTACCATATTCAACATGCCTAGTTCTCAACAAAAAACTACAAAGCACACACACACACACACACAGGGAAATATGGCTTATTCTCAGGAAAAAATTAATCAATAGCAACCATTCAAGAAGCCCAGACATTGGACTTACTAGACAAAGACTTTAAATAGACTAAAACAGTCTACTTAAACTGCATATTTAAAACAAATATGCTCAAAGAGCTGAAGGAAATCATGGGCAAAGAACGGAAGCCAACCAGAAGAATAGTGCATGAACAAGTAGGGGATCGAAGATAGAAATAAACAATGGAACCAAATAGAAATTCTGGATTTGAAATGAAATGAAAAACTCACTACAGAAGTTAAACCAGAGATTCTAACGGGTAGACAAAAGAATCAGTGAATACAAAGATAGGGCAATTTAAATTACTCAGCCTGAGGAGAAGAAAGAAAAAAGATTGAAGAAAAATGATCAGAGCCTAAGCATACCAACATAAATATTATAGGATTTCCAAAAGGAGAAGAGAGAAAAGGGCAGAAAAAATATTTGAACCAATAACAGCCTCAAACTTCCTAAATTTGATAAAATACATGAACCTACACATCCAAGAAGTTCAGTGATTCCTGAGCAAAGGGATACCCACAAAGACACATTATAATTAAACTGTTGGAACACAAAGATAAAGTCTTGAAAGCAGCAAGGGATCCTCATAGACAAGGGATCCTCAGTAAGAATAACATCTGACTTCTCAGTGGAAACTCTGTAGGCCATAAGGCAGTGGAGATATATTTGAAGTGCTAGATGAAAAAAACCCCAAAACCCTGTCAATATCTCATCTATATCCAGTAAAACCATTTACCTCTAGTAAAACTATCCTTCAGAAGTACAGAATGAGAAATAAGACATTCTCAGATTTAAAAAATAAGCAAAGGCAGTCTGTTGCTATAGACTTGCTCTACAAGAAATGCTAAAGAGTCTTTGAAGTTGAAACAAAAGGACAGTAGATAGTAACTCAAAGCCATATGAAAATGTAAACTTTTTTAGTAAAGGTAAGTATATGGGCAGATGTAAAACCTGCATTGTGGGTCATAGAATTTATATATGTTCATAGTTAGTGGGCACTTTCAGCTTCTATTTCAAGAGTTTGATAGGAGAGTAGACTTAGTCATAGGAGCATGTGGCTACATTTGATTTTCCACTTAAAACTTCACAAGCCTATATCTTTCTGGGCCTAAGCTGTTCTTTTGTTGTGAATTAGGCAGTTTTGAAAGCCCGACTAGCTTCTTATCTCCCTGGGGCTATATCCAATATTACTCATAAATTGGTAAGAGATGCGGGTTCTTGCCATCAACACCGTCACACACAGGGAAAATGTCCTAATACACCATCATCCAATATTCTCCTGGGAGGGATGATGTGTCTGAAAATTAGAGTGTGCCGAATGAGTCCCAATGACAGAGTCATTTATCATGTAGAGTCCCACAGAGAGGGAGAGGCCTGTTCAAGGGCTGTGCTAATGAGATGATTGCTCTGTCAGGGCAAGAGGGGCCCCTGCCTCTCTCCTGATGCTTCTTACATGGATGCCTCTCTGTGGAGGGTGGCAGAGCCTCAGGATTTGAAGGAGGACATGCCCATGGAGAAAAGAAAAAGACACCCCCACTTCTATTTAAAATGCATACCTTACCATTCCTTATGGCTCTGAGGTAAAGCACCTGCCCACTGTGACGGTCAAAGAGAGTTTTTTGCTCAGTGTCTGCTTGTCAATCACGACCAATAAATTTACTCAAGAGAATCTAGAGTTGAGAGAAAAAATATAGAGTGGGTGGCCTCCCTCCAAAGGGCCTACCTTTCAGATGGAAGTGACCAATGGGAGTAAAAGACAAAGTGCATAGTGGAAAACTTCATCACAGCATCCTCCTTCGTAGCAGGTTGAATTTTTATGCTCTTCCCTATGTCTCTTGCCCCTTGGTGAGTACAAAAGCTGTCTGGAAAGCCTCCTTCACAGAGTTTTCACTTCGGTGAAGACAAGGAAAACATACAGGAAACAGGATGCAAATAAGGTACAAATTATGGATCAAAGTGATTCATAAGAATATGAGAGGGTATTTTTGACCTTACTAATTGTGTCAGAGAGGTGGCTGATTTGGCCCTGAAATTGCCCAATGGAGCGTTATATCCTAAAAGATATGCTTAAAAAGTATACTTAAAAATTTAGTTATGCTTTTTAATCTATTTATTTTCTTATCCTAATGAAAAATTGACTCCCTAGGAGTAGGGGTCAGGGCCGCAGAAGGAATCACATGCACACTCAGATGGGGAATTTGAGGAGTTAAAAAAATATGTTTACAAAACTGTGTGCAGGATGAAGGGGAACCAACAACGAATTGTGAAGCCCCTGGGGCTAGCAATAGTGAGGGGCTCTTTATCACTACAAGGCGGGAATGGAATAAGGGAGAAAACAGCGACCAGCACCCAGGAGCTGTGACTATAGGTGGAGAATCTCAGCCAACCTGCAGCAACTCGGCAGGAGGGAGCCAAACCCTACTTTCCCATCCTCCTCCCATCCCCCACTGGTATCACCCATTGGATGAATCCAGTTGGAAGCTGGGGGGAGGGGACAAGGAGCCTGTTGATTGGTCCATGCGGGTAAGTTCCTCTTGCTCTCAAGCAGAAGAGGGCCAGAGGTGAGCGGAGAATACCCAGCAGCATATGGATAGTTAAGTTTCTCAAAAAAATAGAACAAAGCTTTTTGCTTAGATTGTGTTCTTTTCTTAAAAAGTGCATACCTGTTGTACTGTTATTAGTTAATGTTCATTAAACACTTCTAGCTCATTAAGCATTCATTAATTAGGGCCTAAGTCTGCAAGCTCCTTTTCTTAGCTATGAAAATCAGCAGTTTTTTCTCAGCTGCCTTTATCTGGCTGAAAAAAAAAAAATGTTTGAACAAATGTTAGAGGGTTATGAAAAACTTTGAAAAAAAATATCAACAATCAGCTAGCTGCAAGAGGAAAACACAAGATTTCCTGAAGCACCTATAATTATATTAGGAATTTACAGAGAAGACACTCTCTGCTAGCTCCAAACCTGTATTTAGGGGCTAAAATACCTGGTTGGATCCTGTTCAGTGCCAGCTATTGATTTAGGAATTCATGGAACTGTTTATTCTCCTGCTCAATAGAAAAGATTGCTTACCATAGCAACCCCTGCATTAGCATGCAGCTTCCTGGTTACAAAGCACCTTCCTAAGGAGGACGTACATCAATGTGCGAAGTGAGCCCAATTTTTAAAATATAATGTTAAGGGGGCAGGTGGTTATATTAAAACTCATAACAAAGAGATCAACCCAACCCGGAGACTGGCAATTGTTTAAGGCTTTTATGCAATTATTGAATCTGCATGTTTTTCCTGATCCCAGGCATTCTGTTCCACTCGCACTTCTATAAGCCAAAACGCATGGGAAATGATAAAATATTATACACAATCCACAACCAGCATAAGAAGCTTGCTGCTCCCTATGGGGAATTTCAACATAGGTCAGCTTCACCCCACTGTTCTTAGATTTATATTTCTTCCTTTTGTTAGAGAAAGGCAAATTTCTGGTCCTGCCACTCAAAATCTCACAGTGAAAATATTTAGGTTAATTTTCAAGTGAGTTTCCCTGATGTCTATCAAGTGTCTGAAACACTAGTGATTGTTTTTACCTCATATTGTGACATGAGGTAGCATTTTAATTAGGGAAGAAAAAAAGTGACTTGTGCTCGTAAGTGATAGTCACAGTTTTTGTCCCTGAGCTCAAAATGGATAGAGGCCGGGAAGTCGTGATTTGTGTATCAACCATCAGGGCATCCAAGCTATTTTTTTTTTTTTTTTTTGGAGTTTCTCTGGTTAGAAGGGGCTAGTTCATAGGCTCATTATAACACTGCTGAAGGCCAATGATGGTACTGAAAGATAACCCTGTAATTGTTGGTGACTTTGACATTCTGGTTCAGCTCTGGGACAGTGTTCACCTGAGGCAGGCAATGGCTGAACAGAAAAAAAAAAAAAAAACCCGTAGGGGCTGAGGTACCTCAGAGGACCTGGCAAATAATAAGGGAGGGTTTAGGGAAGGGAAGCAGTGGAGCCCTGGGTCTAAATCCAGGGAAGTGTGCTGGAGGAAGAGGGGCTGGAAACAGGTCCATGTAGAAGCTCTTTTGCCTGTATGCTCTGTGTCTGGAGCACTGTCTGGGCCCCATGAAGCAGCTAGAAGCCTGATTGAACATCGTGCCTGATTGAAGCTGGAGCAAGATATGCCAGGCTCCCACGTACATTTTTGTCCTGGACACTTTCCCTCTAAGGTGTCATGTACTTTGCTTTCAAATCATACTCCCCTCCTCCAGCCTTGATAAAAAATGAGAATCTGGGTCCTTGGCAGACATACCACTGTGTTAATTTTCAGAGACTTGGCTTAGCCGTAAGGGGTTCTCTTCTTCTGAGGTGACCTCAGCATTTACGGGTACTGTCTGTGAGAGAATCAGGAAGGTTCATCTGGGGAGATAAGGTGAGATGAGGAATCAAAAATGGATCAATTAGGAGTTTGGGATTAACAGATACACACTACTATATATAAAATAGACAACCAACAAGGACCTACTGTATAGTACAGGGAATTATACTCAATATTTTGTAATAGCCTGTAAGGGAAAAGAATCTGAAAAAGAATATATATATATAGCTGAATCACTTTGCTGTACGCCTGAAACTAACACTGTAAATCAACTATACTTGAAGAAACAAACAAACAAACAAAACAAATGAATTTGACCAGGCCTTCTACAGTTGTCAGGGTGTTGCAGAATCAAAAGATCAATCAGGCAGTTAAAGAGTGATTAGACTATTAGAATAGTTTGAAATATTATTGGTGAGATATTTTCAGCTGTATTCATTGTTAGAGGGTTGTTATTCGAACTCTAGTGAACATCAATAGCACTTGGAGAGCTAGTAGTCTTGAAGATTCAGGAGCTTCGCCTCCCGTGACTGGGTCTTGGGTAGGACCTGAGCATCTGCATTTCTAATAAGCTCTTGGGTGATGCTGTCGTGCTGGCTGAGGGCCACAGCCTGAGTAACACTGAGGCAGTCGTCTGCTAACCAGTGGTTGGGCCGTTGGGCCCAGGAGTCTGTGTTTTAACAAGCCCCTGGGTGATACTGACACTTACCAAAGTCTGAGAAGAACTATTTTAAACCAATTGTTCTCAACCTTAGCTAGACATTGGACCCACCTGATGAGTTGCTTAAATAATACCAATGCCTGGGTCTTACCTAGCCAGTTCTATTGAAACTGGACTGGAAAACAGTCTGACATGGGGATTAGTTGAAGCTGCCCAGACTTTAAAATGTGCACCCAAGGTTAAAAGTCACCCCTTGACCATATCTTCATTTCTAGTGGCACAAGACTAGAATATCTGCAATTTGTACTTTTCAGTGTATGGATAGGGAAGGAAAAGAGATGGATAAAAATTCTAGCGTCTGAAAGGAAATAAGCTTTGCTAGTCTTGTGTGAAGTCAATCCCAGCTTACCTTACAGACTGTAGGGAATGCGAGTAATGAAGGGCATGATTCAAAAGTCCTGAGAATGAGCAAGCTGGAAGAGGTGGAAATTTGGGCAAAAGAGCAAGTTCTACAAATCTGTAGAAGTGAAGCCCATTTAGTTACCTCCAAAGGGCCAAATGTGCTACTTAAAATGCTCCAATAGAGCATTCAATTTCACAGCTGTCTGTAGCTTTGAGGCCAAATTCTCATTTCCTAAAGTTAGGAAACAGAAGTAGGAGCGCTACCAAAAGCCACAGGTACTACTGAGTTACTAATTAAGCCCCAAAGACTTCAAGGACCCCTGTCCAGTCCTCCTGAATGCATTATTCTTTGCCAACTGATGCAAGCAGACTTCTCGTGACCTTCAGCCCATTTGAGCCAGATCTCTACGCCTGAATGTTATTAACATAAAAGGATGTCAACATTTTAAATTCCGGAGAATAGATTCCTCCAAAGCTAACCCACATCCTTTTGTTATTTCCCCAAGATCTTAACATTTTTTCTGTTTTTGTGAAATAGTCTCTTATGGAATTGTTAAACAAGAAATAAGATTATTTCCATTTGCAAAATCCAGCTTGAAATCCAGGCAGTCAGTGCGGGTATTATGCCAAGTCTGAGTGCTGGATGGAGAGCCAGATTCATGGGTTCCTCACACGCACCTTGTCTTTGACCTTCAGACTGTTCTGAACCTAATTTCCTTTACTGTCAAATGACAGTGCCTTCTCACATTCACTTTTAACTTTAATAACGTAAAAGCGTCTTCGTAAAAAAATAGGAATCTGGAGAAATCTATGTGATAACAGTCCACGGCAAATCTATTGTGCCAGTTTTCAAACTTTCAACTAAAACACTAAGTGGGTCTTTGTCTCTTTGCAATGACACTGCTTTGGTGCTGGCTCCCCCCTCCTCCCCCCATTCCTGCTGTGTAATGGCTGTTGTTTTTCATTGATATAACTTAAGAGACTGGAAAAAACAAGCCATATTCTCCAATTCATTCCTCTTAGGGTGATAGAAAATAAACTATTTTTCCTATGATCTGCTTCCAGGTCATTCTCACCAGCTGTAAATCTCCCATCCGTAGAGAGTTGTCAGTTGAAACTTTTTTCCTCTGTTGGTTTGTACTTAGCCATCTTTTTGAAGTAAATTTCCGTTTACTTTGTTGCTTCTAGGAAAACATAAGCTATTTCAAGACCTACTTCTGCTTTCTCCTGATTGGAACGAGGTGGGGGGAATTAAGCTTCTCTAATTTGCTGATAAACTGACAAATCCTCCAAAGACCGTTGTCCAGGTCTCCTGAGTAGATTCATCTTTGCCAACAGATACCAATACATTCCTCTTGACTTTGCCAACCATTGCACCTGTGTCAAAGTTGGGACTATTTTAACATAAAAGATGTCAGAACTTAAATCACTGCAGAGAATAGATCCAGCCAAACCCGGCATTAATGATGGGCATTGATAACAACTGGATTAGTAATAAGTGGTTATGGAGAAAGAGTTGTCCATTTTTTGCCTAAAAATGTGTCAAGGGAAGAGCGGAAAGCAGGGGAAAGATGTAGTTCTGGAATTCTGGAATTCAAGAACTCTGGGTCTGAGTTTTCGGTTTTTTTTTGAAGTATAGTTGATTTACAGTGTTGTGCCAGTCTCTGCTGTACAGCAGAGTGACTCAGTTATACATATATATATATACATTCTTTTCTAATATTCTTTTCCATTATAGTTTATCACAGGATATTGAATATAGTTTCCAGTGCTATACATTAGGACCTTGTTGTTTATCCATTCTAAATGTAATAGTTTGTATCTACCAAGGCCAAACTCCCAGTCCATCCCTCCAATCGAAAGACGTAGAGTGGCAGACTGCATAAAAAAACAAAGGGCTGACAATATGCTGCCTACAAGAGACCCACCTTAGGGCAGAGGACACACATAGATTGAAAGTGAGGGGATGGAAAAAGATATTTCATGCAAACAGAAATGACAAGGGGGTGGAGAGAAGGATGGGCATGTGTTTTGATCATCAATTAACTAGCTATGAGAACTTGGAACAATTCTTCAGTTGCTCCAGGTGTGAATGGACTGAGACCAGTGTTTCTTGAACTTTAATGTACATTTGAATCCCCTGGGATGTTGGTAAACTGCAGACTCTGATTCAGTAGGTCTGGGTTGGGATCCGAGATCCTGCAGTTCTAGTGTCTCCAAGGTGATGCTGATGCTGTGAAATCTGAAATCACGCTCTGAGTAGCAAGTGGACAGATGATTCTCCCCAAGTTAACTTCCAGTTCTGGAAGTAAGCAAATAAGCAAATAAACAGATGATAGATAGATAGATAGATAGATAATAGGTGATAGATAGATAATAGATAGATGATAGACAGATAATAGATGATAGATAGATAGATAACTTTAAAGCCATTTTAAATAACTCTATTAAGTGTGATGCTGAAGTCCAAATTCCCTAAATCATCATGTGAATGTGGTTTGGTACCTGGATGGATTCTCTACAATTTCACACTCTCATTGCAGGAAAAACGTCAGTCTCAGAAGTAAGAGCTTTCCGAGTAATGATCTTCCTACTTTCCCCCAAATATTATTCTCTGCCCATTGGATACCTTCTAATCCCCCTCCAGTACAACCCAGAAGAAAAATAAGTATCGCAAGCTTACTGATTCAATATATCAGCTGGGGAATTATGCTTTTTAGTATTTTGCTAAATTTATGGTCCATAAACAATGGATTATGTTGATGCCTTAATTGCCGAACCAGTTACTTTCATTTAAACTGCTTGTATTGTAGTATGTTTCTACTTTTCATCCTGAGACTGAATCTGTATTCCAGCCAGTGACACAGAATATTAACATATATTTGCATGTTAGTAATGAGAAATGCTCAGATGAAATTCTAACTGGAGTTATGTGGCCAAATCAAGAAACCTTCCTAATGTGTCTGACATGCTTGGGTTGATTTGCACACCCCAAGACAGGCTCATAAAATTAACAAATGTGATGGCGAGAATATAAGCACGGATATGAATTTGGCTTTCCACTGTTTTATGTTTAACTGGATGGTTTTATGAGGTTTCAGAGTGCTCAGGTTTTCGCTCAGAAATGTAGGCACTTGTGACAAGATGCAGCCCACTGGCAGTAACAGCGAAAGCAAGCTGCCAGCTCTCCCGAGAAAGTCATTTCCAGATTTCATTCCACAAAGACTAACGTCTGCAGTGAAGTCAAAGATGCGGCTTCCTTGCAGTGTGTGCGTGGGACACACTCACTTTGATGAAATGGAAAGAGGTGAATGGGGGCAGCCTACCTTCTACCAGAACAGGGAGCAGAAAAGTATCAGAGAGAGTTTCATTTAGAATGAATACCAATACCTTCCTGTTAGGTGTGGGGAAAGTTTCTGCTTAGAATATAAACTTACTGAAGATATTAAAAAAAAATTTACTTCTTACTTAAACTCACTGGGAAAAATATAAAAAATTCTTAGAGTCTTTGTTGTCTTGAAATATATCATTATAACCGTCTAAAATTTGAGCTCACATGAATTTTTGTATGGTGCTAAATTAATGGCAAAAGCAATTTATTTGGAATCAGGTTACAGTGATTTGAAATCTGACTTTGAATCATTCAAACTCTCTGGTTCTAAGTTTTGTTTTCTATAGAATGAACAGTTAAATATTCACCGAGGCCCCTACTAGCCCTGCAATTCCTTGATCAATTTTTCAATTGATATTTTGGTTTTCTCATGTTTACTTACAAATCCCAAAGTATGCTTACTGCTCTTCTTCACACGTGTTTTTCACATTTAACATTTTTCATAACTTGGCCATTCCTGTTAAAAAAGCCCACACTGAGTTTCCTATCTGATGCTCAGGCTTTAGCCCTCTAAGGCTCCAGTGATTCAGGAGAGGAAGAGGGACTCAAGGGGAATGGACAGATGGGCAGAGGCAACGTGCATCTTCTCCTTCTATCTTGTATCTCAATGAGTTTGTCTTATCAGGGAGCTATGAACTTTGGAGAGGAGCTTTGAGTTGACCATGATAGTTGTTTTCCTGGAGCCACTTTTAGGTGGCTAGCTCAGGGACGCTGTCAATGGTAAATGAAGTCCAAAGGTGCCTTGGGCTGGCTCTGCTCTTATAGCCTTGTGAGATCAATTGTGTGCATTTCTGCCCAACCCTTGGCTACAGTGAGAATATTTACATCATGGAAATCAGCAAATGCTACAGATTGAGATATTTATTAGAGCCAGTTGTTAAACATGTATGAGCATTACAACTAGATGTTATACACACACATAAACACACAAACACATACCACCACCACTCACATTGAGAATTTGTCAGTCTTTGTCAATAATCAGATTGTTGACTGATTGTCAACAATCAGTCTTTGTCTAATAATCAGATTAGAACTTCTCTCTCCCAAGTGCTCTTCTTTTATGACTTTTCTCTAATTTAGGTTGTCCATGCAGTTAATTTTCTAAACTGTGTACCATGTATCATTATTTCATATATTTATTAAAGGAATACATATCCATAATGCATTAAAGTGGATTATGAATGGAAGGGAGAAAACAATCATCCATGTTTATATAATCTAAATTATTACAACTAGTAGTATTATTAGTATATTACTATTAGTGTAATTTTTTTCTATATATAGTCCTGGGAAAAGGGAATAATTTGCTTAATCATTACTCTGTGATTTAGGTTTTTTCTCAGTTCTCCACTATGATAAATTATGCTGTGGTGAACAACTTGTTATGACTTAGATGGTGGGGAAAGCCTGTGAGGTAGAAATACAGGGTGTTATTTTGTTTGGCTCCTGCACCGCCTGAATTGTTGGCAAGGTGGGGCTGGTGACATGAGCAGTTTAATCATGGCCAAGGAAAATTCAGCTGTCCACAGAGCAATTTGGAGAACCTAGAGATTTATGGAAGTTCTATAAAATGCCAACTGAGTGGCATATGTGGGTGTGTTCAGATTTGCTGTCGGGTGGTTTTGAGAAGAGCTTGCCAAGGCTTAAATCAACCCTACCATCAGGATCAGAGCAGATGCCAGCTGTTTTTTCTCATGCCCCAATTCTGACCTGATTGAGGACACCTGTCAGGAATATTTGGCACCTAATACACAAGGAGGCAAACATCAGCATCGGAGAGTTTGGTAACAGTAAAGATAGAACCTTTAGTTGTTGGGTGAGGCCAGGAGTTTCTGTGTATCCTTGTTTACCAGATCTACCTCCAGCTTGCTGGGTGCATGTTTCTGAACCTACCACCCGGGCACAAGTCAAGCCAACTAATCTGGTACGTTGTGTTCCCTGATAGCTCTGCTTTGAATATATTTGTGTGTATCTCCACCTGCTCTGTTCACCCAAGTGAAGGTCCTGTTGTTGAATGCATTTTGTTCTGAGTTTATTGAATTCTTCATTTAATTCAATTCACCAGACATTTAACATGCAATGGGCCACTGCAAGATAGGATGCAGTGGTTGTCCCCATTTTTTCAGTCTGATGGTCTAGTAGAAGAGATAAAGGGTATTAAAATACCTAGGATATAAATTGCCTGGGATAGGGGCTCTCATATAGATGATCACTAAGCTATGGGGACAGAGAGAAAGGGGATAAATTTGACTGAGGAAATGTGGGAACAGTGACTTCGTGGGGGTGGTGGCATGACTCATTTTTTAACTGGTAAACATAGACTCAAGGAATTCTAGGGAGAGGGAGTTTCCTAGACAAACAAGAAGTTAATAAAGATTGTCCATGATTATTTAGAGCTTTCTGAACAAGGGCTTCCCCATATTTTATTACAGTTAATCAAGGTAGGAGTAGAAAACACCCTGAACTGGCTGAGTGTAGGTTCGAAGGACAGTGGTGTGAGTGTTTCTGTGACAGTCGATTGTTACTAGACCACAAAGGATATCTTAATTTGGATACCTCCAAGAGCAGATCCTAAAATAAAGACTTTATTCTTTGGAGGAAGGAATCCCAGGAAGTAGGGTGAGGGGAGTGCAAAGTGAGGCAGGGAAGGGAGGAAAGCCAATCAAGGGAGAGATGAGGGAAGGAGTGAGCAGATCCCACCAGGGCCAGGATAGGGTGGAGTAAGGGAGGCACTGACCTCGATGCAGGAAGTACAGTAAGTCCCCTACATACAAACCTTCAAGTTGCGAACTTTCAAAGATGCGAACATGGGTTCACACGTCCAATCACGTAAGTTAGTTCACGTGTCTGGTATACGTTGTTACATGCATGCATCCTCTACAGTTGGCTGAGCTTTTGTGTACTTTACTGTACAATACTCTATAGAGTACAGTAGTACTGTATCTTTATTTCAAGCCCAGGATGTCTGGAAGCAAGCGTAAAAGCAGTGATGATGTAGCTGGTACTGCTAAGAAGCACCAAGCGATAATGACTGTGTTTAGCAGGGTACCTAGGCTAACTTTGTTGGACTTACAGACAAACTGGACTTACAAACAAACTCTTGGAACGGAACTTGTTTGTATGTAGGGAACTTACTGTAAGGGGTGCCAAACACTCAGTAATCAGGATGTATAGTATTTTAATGAAATAATTTTTATAAATATCAAAATACCACAAAAATGTGATAAAAATTATCAACATTTTAAATAAAGATAGGATCTGACGGTGCTGTGCTGAGCCATACTGGAGCCTGAGGCAAAAGGAAAAAATTATGTAAAAACACATTCTAAGTGTATTTTTTAAAATGGTGAATTTGCTTCAGAACATGAAAATAACTGAAAAGATATTGAAAAATCAAATAAGTGTATTTAAAACTCACACCATTATTTTAAATTTAAATACTAGTTTACATGAAACACAAATTTCATTATAATTTTACTTTACTCGTTTTCATGGAAACAAACTCATCAATGATAATATTTTCATTAAAACCATTAACCATTTAAAACTACTTTAAAATTGTATATAGGAGTGTACCTATTTCTTTTGCCTCAGGCTCCAGTTGGCATGGAACGAGTTACCATGGTGGGCTTAATTCCACCACTGGGGGTCCTCTGAGATATTGATCCACCAACTCCTCTCCCTCATTAGTCAGGGGCTCTTCCTGTGGTGTTACCTCTCTGGCACTCCCTGAATACTCTTGGGGTTGGCTGAGACCTAAGGAAAGACAGGTCTCACCTGAGACAGGCTGAGACCTGTAGGAAAGACACTACCTTCAGCCGCTGTGGAGGGCTTGGATGTGCATCTGAGGACCACAGGCTTCTATGCTGTAGACTCTGGGGATGTACTAAAGGCTTTAGAGAAGCTGTGGGATAATCATCAAGGCTCTGGTTTAGAAATTGTTTTCTGGACTCGTTCTGCATAACAAGTTGGAGAATGAGGAAAGCAGGGAGCATGAAGGCCAATTTAGAAGCAACCGTAATAATTTGGTTGGGAGATAATATGGCCCTGAGCTAGGAGTGTGTCTATGGGGTGGGGCAGAAAAGGGAAGGCACAAGAAAACATTGCAGGACTTGAATCCCTGGGTCCTGACCACCAAATGGATGTGTTGGGAAAAAAGGAAGGGAAATGTGTAGATGAGGCTGTGGTCTCCCATCAGTGGCGGGGATAATCACAATCTCTTTACAGAGTTGATAGCTTGAGAGAAAGAGCAAACTTGGTGAGGAGAGAGATTTGGATTTGAACACGTGTGGAGAACAGAGATCCAGGGTATATTCACATCCAGGAGCAGAAATGATGACTTGGAGGGCCAGGAAACTGCAGGACTCTTTTTGCCTGAGTTGACATTCAATGTCAGATGGAAGAAGAATGGAACAATGTCCATGGAAGAACAGGGTCTTTGAGGGGAAGGCTTGGGGGACAGAGGTGAGTAGAAGGAAGAAGGCGGTCGATCAAGGCTTCTCTAAGTGTGCTCTGTGCACTGGTGCTGACCCATGAACTGCTGGTTACCCATCCACGAAGGAAATTCGGACCACAGATGTAACACGTGGGAGCTGTCATAGCAACCTGACACTGCTGCGGAATCCAACAGACGTTTCATTTTTATAGTAATTCATTTTTATTGTGTTTTATGATAATATTAGGTAGTGATTGATTGGAATTAAAAGACAAAAACAACAAATTCCTGGTCCTGCATCTAATGTAATTGAGATGCACTGATAAAACACAACTCGGTAACTGCCCAGCCCTTGACTTTTGGAGAAGAGCTCTAAAGAGGGATTTTAAGGAAGATGAAGTGCATGAAATGCTGTTTGGGGTTTTGAAGACAAAGCACAGCACATAATCAGGGAGAGACATCCTTGTGATGGAAGGCCTGAGAGATGCAGGGCATCTTGGCTTCTGAGAGATGGTGTTGGAGGATACCCTTGCAGATGGTTTTCTGGGAACTGAGTATTTAGAGAGGGCACTGGCCTTGCCAGCCATGGGAGTGATGGTGTAAAACCACAAGAAAAGTCTACCTGTGCTGCATCTGAACTGTTGATGGACAAAATGTTGCACACAAAATGGCTAGGATGGTGAAAGAGACATCTTCAAGGAGTGTCTGTGTGAAGAAGACAATGGCTGGATGACTTACCTTTGGTCATGAAGCAGGAATTCAGGTTGCCACAGGACGGCAACCTCAGGAGAAACTTGGAGCCAGAGGCACCCAGCTAAGCTGCACTCTGTCCCTGACCTGCAGAAACTGTGAAATGACATTTGTCGTTGTTTTAAGCTGTTACGTTTTGAGGTAATTTGTTACTGAGCTTGAGATAACGAATACACTCACCATCAATCAATGCGCTGAAGGAGAGATACTTTACAAAAAGGTTTGCCTAGGGTTGGAGGTCAGGTGGCTTGGGCAGAGAGAAGACGGTTTTCCCAATGTCATTCAGAAGTACAGTGATCTTTCCTGTATAACTCACCACCTCTTTCATGGTAAAGGGGCATTTATGTAATTAGAGGGCATTGGTCCTTACTGAAATTGTCAAGGAAAAGATTGCTGCCATCAGTTTTTTTTTTTTTTGCGGTACGTGGGCCTCTCACTGTTGTGGCCTCTCCCGTTGCGGACACGCAGGCTCAGCGGCCATGGCTCACGGGCCCAGCCGCTCTGCGGCATGTGGAATCTTCCCGGACTGGGGCACGAACCCGTGTCCCCTGCATCGGCAGGCAGACTCTCAACCAGTGTGCCACCAGGGAAGCCTTGCCATCAGCTTTTACTCTATCTCTATGTAAATCCCCCCTTGCCTGCTAAGTGTGATAATCTCAGAAGTCCTGAGTCTGCCATACACAATCAGGGCATCTACTTCTCAGCCACTAGTGGGGATGCTTCCAGCCAGATGTGCCTCCTGGCTAGAGTGTTCCAGATCCCCATTGGTCTAATTCATTAGTGACTGTAACATAAGGATCTTCTGGAAATGACACTTTGGGGTTAAGTGGGAGGGTGTATGTGAAGATCAGTTCATAACTCCCATCTTATAGGCATGGTCTTCTCTGGGGTTGGAACCCACACATGTGTGGACTTTTACCCTCCAGGATTCCCAGAGACCATAGAGTGTGTGTAGCATAAGTCAGAAAAAACATGCAGGAAATCGTAGGGGAGGCAAAATTTTACCTTTACCTCTTAGGTTGTTTTCCCAGCTGGATCTGAGAATTAAACTAACATAAGATAGAGCAACAGGAGAAAAGCATATACATTTAGTTCATACGGGTCTTATGTAACATGGGAGCCTTCGTAATGAATGACAATCTGAAGATATGGTGAAACTACATGCCTTTATGTGAGCTTGAACAAGGAGAGGCAATTATGGAAAAGTAATTAACTATGATGCAGGGTGGCTTAAGGAAGATAAGAATTATTTTAACAACATCTGCTTGTAGAGAATTCTCCTTTAATTTTTAAATTTTTTAATTAGAGTATAGTTGATTTACAATGTGTTAGTTTCAGATGTACAGTACAGTGATTCAGTTATATATATATACATATATACACATATGTATATATATATGTTCTTTTTCAGATTATTTTCCCTTATAGATTATTACAAACTATTTAGTAGGTCCTTGTTTATCTATTTGTATATAGTAGTATGTATATGTTAATCCCAGTCTCCTAATTTATCCCTCCCCCCCTTTCCCCTTTGGTAACCATATGTTTGTTTTCTATGTCTGTGAGTCTGTTTATGTTTTATAAATAAGTTCATTTGTATCATTTTTCTAGATTCCACATATAAGCAATATCATATGATACTTGCCTTTCTCTGTCTGACTTAATTCACTTAATATGATAATCTCTAGGTCCACCCATGTTGATGCAAATGGTGTTATTTCATGCTTTTTACAGCTGAGTAATAGTCCATTGTATATATGTACCACATCTTCTTTGTCCATTCATGTGTTGATGGACATTTCTGTTGCTTCCATGTCCTGGCTCTTGTAAATAGTGCTGCAGTGAACACTGGGGTGCATGTACCTTTTAAATTATAGTTTTATCTGAATATATGCTCAGGAGTGGGATTGCAGGATCATATGATAACTGCTTGTAGAGAATTCTCTTGATCTCAACTTCTTTTCCTTGATAAGAATGATATTTTCCTGCTGGGATCTGGGGAGGATATCTTTCATATGGGAATTTCATCTCCTGCTCTTAAGAAAAAGAAGGATAGAGTGTTTTCCTTGCATTTTCTGGTTTTCAAGTACTTTTAGCTCAAATTAATCAATATGTCAGAGTGGAATATTTTGGAGTGGCATATTCCGAGCTCCTTCAATATGTTGTATATTTTAATAAATAATGCATGTGTCACGGGACTTGATTTACCACTGTCCTGGCCTGGGGTAGACGTCATACCAAAGACATAATATTCTCCCACCTCCACACTTGGGCCCACCCTTCATTTCAGGTCTTTTAGGAATCTTGGAATTCTGAAAAGGGAATTCTTCACATAGAGTAAGTTGAATGCTGACTCAGCAAAGTTTCAGGGGCCCATTTGGGAATCCAACTGCTATTGAAGGGAGGTATTCAATGGATGACAACAGGTAGAACAACTAACGAGTGTCCTCATCAGAGGAAGCACTCAGTGCTCACTGCAATGCACTGAGCTCTTTGTGGAATTTCAGTCGTATTTCACACAGCAACTAGCCGGGGAGAGAGATGGGGCTCACCCAATGGCACTCCAGGGGAGGTGGGGCCACTTCCAATCCAACCTCCATTCTCACCTGTGTGAGTTCACCATACTCTCCACCTGAACCTCCATTCTCTCTTACTTTCCTTATGCTCTGAGAATTCCTTACTATTTAAAAAGGAGGCTGTGCACTAGAAGCTAACACAACATTGTAAAGCAAATATACTCCAATAAAAATTAATTTAAAAAAATAAAATAAAAAGGAGGGAAAACTTTCTCCAAAGCTATGGCCTCTACTCTAGCTTTGTTGCATTAAATAAATACATAAACAAGAATTGAATTTTTTTAAAAAAAAATTTGTACATTTCTGCTGTGTCATGGTTTCCATGAGGCCACAAATGCACAATGATTAGCTGACTGGACAGAGGAAAGAATGAGAGGTAGAAAGAATCAAGGAGAAGAAGAAGAAGAAGAAAGCAACAACATGGCGTAATTCTCCAAATGTATTCTCTCTCCACATGTGCCTTAAAAAGTTTAAGCGATCCAGAAGCTACTTATGATGCAACCATTTCCATAAACAGTAATTAATAAATAATTCATGCAGTTCGGGGTCCTTAAAGTGATAAAGTCCTGCAGCTTAGCAGTCCCCAGATAGTCACTGCAGTCAGAACACCAGGATTTCTGCACCTCTAGTTTCCAGGGTACCCTTGGGATTTGCTCAGGCTATAATAACAATAATTGCTGCTATTTGTTGAACATTGATGCCCTGCCGGACCCTGTGCTAAGGACTGCATGTTTTTTTGTCATAATCAATATTCCCCACCCGGGCAAGGTATTATTTTTTCCCATCTTACAAATGAAAAAACTGTAACTTGGGCTTCCCTGGTGGCGCAGTGGTTGAGAGTCCGCCTGCCGACGTAGTGGACACGGGTTCGTGCCCCGGTCTGGGAGGATCCCACGTGCCGCGGAGTGGCTGGGCCCGTGAGCCATGGCCGCTGAGCCTGCGCGTCCGGAGCCTGTGCTCTGCAACGGGAGAGGCCACAGCAGTGAGAGGCCCGCGTACCGCAAAAAAAAAAAAAAAAAATGCTGTAACTCAGATTAAATAACTAGTTCAAGATCTCCCAGAAGAAAGCAGTGGAGCTAATATACAGACTCGAGTTTATCTGGTTCCAGAGGCCTTGGTCTTTCTAGTTCACCTTTAGATTAGCTTGCATTTCCTCCAGAAATAGAATCTGAGGCAAGGACTTGTGTACAGGCAGTTTATTTGTGCGGTGACCCCAGAGACGAGGAGAGAGGAACAAGGGAGAGTGAAGGAAGGAAGGAAAACCATGTGAGCGTGCATTTTGTTGAGGTCACTGCTATAGGCCACTTGGATTTGATGGTTTTGAGGGCTCTCTAAACAGCTTATAGATGTTGCTCAGAATTTTCCACCTAAGAATCAATGGAGAAAAGTATTTATCCATAACCCCCCAGACCCCACGTTTGAGGGCAGTCCCTTGGGCACTACCAGCTCTGCACTTCTAGGAAGTGCACTGATGCCTGGGAGTGGACAGTTGCTTGCTTTAGGGACATCAGAGAATCCCCAGAATAGAAAGGGAAAGACTCACAGGCCATAACTGATGAACCACGGTAGGTATGAGTAAGTCAAAACCTGTAAGCACCTGCCTGCAGCTGACACCTGAGATCAGATGTGAGGCTGAGAGGTTGTGAGTTGAGGTACCAGGGGCATCTGATCCAATTGTACTTCCCCAGGTACAGCCCCTCCAGGTCACACTGTCATGTGATCCTTCAGTTGCGTTGGCTTCGCAAAGATGGTAAAGCTTGTACATGCCCAGTCCCACCCCACCAAATTAAGTGTAGAGGGGAAGGTGTTGTGAAGGGCCTGGATGGAAGTGATTTTCTTCCTCATTAAAATCACAGACAGAGCAAGGGATACCTGAGTTTGCTGTTCAAATAGGTGCCATTTCCTAACGGAAAATAGAAAGCTGGAAAAATTTGGTTAAAACATTCCCCTTTTCAAGATATTAAAAAACAAAAACACTTTTGAGGACCAGTGTGGTGCTGAGACAGGAGGAAAAAACGTACAGATTTGAGGCAAGACTGTGAAGGGGCTGAGATTTTTGGCCGCCTGCCACGCTCTTATGGAAGCCTGTAGAGTACAGGAGGCCCCTGTGCCAGACACAGAGGACTTTGTTACTTAGGGTACCACAGGCAGCATGAGCATCAGCATATTTGTATCCATTCTCCTTACCCTCCAGTCTCACAGAGTCTACACAGATGGGCCCATAGAGATGCCTGTTCAGGCAGTAGGTTACGTTAGAGGAGAGGAACCTTCAACTTAAGGAATCTGAGTTACCCGTTAGCCAGGTATGCCCTCTGCTCAAGGGAGACATGATCTCATTTATCCTGGATTTTAAGGCTGCCTACCCTTTCCTCTGGAAGGAGATACTATCTCTACCTTGCAAGGGTGTAAGCAAACCTGTTTTTAGCTTCAGAGGAAGACACTATCTTTGTCTTCCAAGGTTGTTCAGTATGCACATGTCCTTGAAAAGATAATCTGGAAAAAAGGGCCACTAGTGCCTCTCATTCCTACTCATAAAATATATAGAAATGTGAGAGTCCCATGGATAATTTTCTTTCTAATACTTTGTCTTTCATCAAGTAGCAACAGGGTTGACCTTTAGCTGAGCCATAGGTAGACGTTTTACTGCTTTAGCAAAGCATGTACCTTTGACACATGGGATGGATGCATTTCTTGACCTTGGGCAGGGGTTAAGGCTATGCCTAAAATACCTGGATGAGAAAAACATGTTGAATGAAGACAGGGAGGGAGAGCGGGAGAGAGAGAGATGGGGGTGAGAGAATAGAAAAAAGTGAGAGCAAGAGAGAGAGAAAAGGAGAAAAATAGAAAGTATTTGACAGATTCATAGAAGTATATTGGGATATAGAAACCATGAATGGGAGTATGGATGGCTGGATGAAGAAATAAAGACAAAACATACATGGGTGGATATATAGATACATAATGGGTGGATGATAGATACAGAATTATATAAATAGACTGAAAGTGTAAGGGAAAGAAAGAGACAGGGAATAAGAGAAAGACAAAAGCTCACAAGGGCTGAGACCAAGTCAGAGAAAGAGAGTACTCGGAGAAAGACAGAGACAGAGAGA
The DNA here is from genome assembly GCF_963455315.2 of Globicephala melas. Taxonomy (NCBI): domain Eukaryota; kingdom Metazoa; phylum Chordata; class Mammalia; order Artiodactyla; family Delphinidae; genus Globicephala; species Globicephala melas. Next base: position 48,005,350 of record NC_083328.1, on the reverse strand, counting down.
TACATGAAGATACAGAAAAAGACAGAGAAAGAACATGGTTGGACAGACAAATGGAGAGAAGAATGAGGAGTGAGAGAAATGGATAGAAGGGTGGGTAAATACATGGATAAAAGATAGATAATTAAAGAGAGAGAAGAGGTAATATAATGTGACTTTGGGCTCGGTATTCTGATCTTGTTGCTTTGGTTCTGCCACTGCCTAACTGTATGATTTGGGGCAAGTTACTTTATCTGTCAAATGGGAATACTACTAATAATACTGACCTCAGAGGGTCATTTTAAAGTCTGAATAGAGATAAGCTTCATAAATGCAAGTTGGCAGGCCTGTGATAATTCTATTTGCAGAAAGACAACTTGTTCCATCAGCTGAAATGCCCATCCCCATGAATCTTATAGGCTTCAACATTTCCAGCACCCGCACTAAATTGTTGTTTCCCATTGGAGCCCTAGCTGAGTCTGGCAGATGTGTCAAACCCTGAGAAAGCCAACACTGGCATCCAACATTCAAATAGCAATTTTATGCAAACGGGATCTTCTCATTATGTTCTCCTTCTGCAATCCATAATTATTGCTTCTGAATGAATCTGAGGTTGTCTTCATCTCCATGAAATGAGGTCACACTACTTATATAGTAAATTAAAGGCAAATTGAGCAGATGATATCTATAAAATAAGAAACATGCCATTTTTAGAGCCATTGACACTGTGCTAAATGAGTTGATTTTCAATCCAAATCAAGTATGTGTATTATTTGGTTCAGCATCCCAACATTCAGATGGAAATCCACACTCTTTGAAGACTTGTTAGTCTTTTACTCTTCACAGAGTTAGCATTTATGATAAGGAATTACTTCTTTAGTCCTATGATTTCAGTTTATATCCAAGCACATAATGGTTCACAGTTCATTCTTGCTAAAGAGAAAAAAAGGATTTTCATACCTAAGTTATTTTGGTATGTCATGTTATGGTGAAATATTTCCAAATGAAGTGACATGAAAAGCACAACCTATAATGTTTGGCTACATCAGAATGCATTAAGGACTCTTTCTGACCTGCTTTTTAAATTGTTCTTTATGTACCCAAGAATTTGCACTTCCAAGGACAGTTATTATAGTTTCTAGCACACACTTAATTCAATTAGTTCTTCACCTTTAATGAAGGCAAAATAAATAAAAATTATCCTGATTTAGTAAAAATTAGGTATTTTTTTCCCAAATGATTCTTTACCTCTCTATTCTCTTACTCCTGCTCAACCTTATGAGTAAACAAGTACACAGATGGTATAATTTAAAGAGCAGCACAGTAGTGCATGTGAAAATACTTCAAAACATTCTCTTGTCTCTTTTCTATTAAATATTCCTCTAATCAGAAATTCCACCATTAGACAGTCTTTCATATGGCATAAACAGCCTTCCTTTACAATCCTCTATTAAAATATGAAAACTTCTGAATAGTTTGGGTAATATTTGAGACAAATTTATTTTATTTGGATCATTTTTCTTTTGAAGCATTCAGATTCAATAAACATTATTGAACCTAACTTCAGTCATGAGTTGGGTGGAGTGACATAGTGGAGACAGGAGACCTGGCACTTATTTATTCATTCACCAAATGTTTACTGAGCTCTTACTATTTGTCAGACACCATGCTATGCACTCGATATATAATATAGACTGTGTCCTCATGGAACATGCGATGCATTGAGTGAGGTGATTGGTGTTTACATAATCACAGAATTAATAACTGAAGATTGCAATGACCTCAATGAAGGAGAGCAAGGGGCTATTATAGCCTAACAGATTCTGCAAGAATGGGAAGGTCATATAAATCAACTTTTCTAGGGCCATGGTGCTATCCAGGACAGCCAAGTCATGTTCAAAGGGGTAGGTACTCTTGAATAAGAAGCAGAAGTTCTTGTGAAGAAGTAGCATAGAGCAGCTTTGTGGACCAGAAAGCTAAGTACTGAGAATGGAATTTACTTGGAAAGCTGGCTCCACATTTTGCTTTCCTCTGGCATAGATCATTGCTGCTGAGTCATGCATGGTGTCTTCATCTCTCTTCTCCAGCCCTCTCATACTCTTGTTCTGAGGCTAGCCTGGCATTTCTCACAAGCAGTGTTGGGTAACATAGCAGAATGTGTGTACAGCTCGTTCCTCCTGGGCATCAAGCTCCTTGAGCTCAACGGTACATCCTCAGTAAATGCCAGGTATGTATGAATGAATGACAACAACAACCTCTGAGAGGGATATTATTTGTCCTATTTGTCAAATAAGGAAACAAGGTCAGAGTGGTTTAATGGTTTATCTAATGTCACACATACAAAATGTGGCTATTTCTGGATCTCAACTCAAGTTCCTTTAGAGCAAAAATTTACGTTAGAAACTTACTATCTTATGAAACAAAGACATAAAGACAACACCCCCATACCACCTGAATTTATTTATGATGACTCTAAATATGTGTCTTATTTGCATATATGCAAAACAGATAAGGTATAGGTTCGGTAACAGTAACAAACAAACCTCAAATCTCAGTGGTTTAAAGCAACAACAGTTGATTTCTCATGCAGGTTGTATGTTGATTGCAGGTCACCAGGAGGTTCTGCTCATTGGTGTTATACATGGAGCAGTTTTCATTGCAAACATTGCTTCTCACCATGCCAAACAGAAAAATAGAGCTCTAGAATGTCTGGCAGTTAAATACTCCAGGCTGGAAGTGACACATTGTCACTGCAATTTATAACTCATTTATCAGAACTACTTGTATGTCCCTATGCTCTCTGCTAGAATATGCAAAGCCAGGACATTTGGCAAGCTAATGATTCCCACAGATAAAATGATTCGTATTTCTTTTATGTGGTCATTTACTCATCAATTATTTATCAGATACTTGTTATGTGCCAGAATTAGTGGCTATAACAGTATGTTACTCAGTTATTGGTGCATAAAAATCACAGCATCTCAGTGACATACAATATAAGCATTTATTTCTCTTTTGTGCATGTATCAGGTCACTAGGATCTGGCTGATCTAGCTTGGGTTCAGCTGAGCAATACTTCAACCTATACATTGTACAGGTTGTTTGAGTCTACTACGTATAGACTGTATCCTCCTGGAACTGGCTACATGAGGCATATGCTTCTCACAGCAATGGCAGAAATATAAGAAGGGCAAGTGGAAACATACAATGCCTTTTTTTTTTTGTTGCGGTACACAGGACTCTCACTGTTGTGGCCTCTCCCGTTGTGGAGCACAGGCTCTGGACGCACAGGCTCAGTGGCCATGGCTCATGGGTCCATCCGCTCCGCAGCATGTGGGATCTTCCCAGACCGGGGCACAAACCCGTGTCCCCTGCATCGGCAGGCAGACTCTCAACCACTGTGCCGCCAGGGAAGCCCTATAATGCCTTTTAAAGTCTAGGCTTGGAACTGCCCCACTATCATTTCTGTCACATTCCATTGATCAGCGCAAGTCTCATGGCCATGCTGAATGGCCATGGGGCAGAGAGGAATAATCAACCTCCCTTGGGATAAACTGCAAAGCACATGACAAAGGACAGGGATTTAGAAAAAGGCAATTAACTTGTAACAGTAATGCAATCAATACAAGCAGTGATCAGACTGGAATCTTAACTTTGTGTAGTTTATATCCTATAGAAAAAGGATTGATAAATAAAGTATGTAAAACTAGACAGATGTAACTGCTGAGGAGAAGAAAGTAAAGCAAGGAAGGAGATTAGAAAGAATAAAGGTGATTATAGTGGCTAACATTTTTGAAGATTAGCCAAGAAGGTTAACTTCACAAAACAAAATGACAATTAACTTTCTTAAAGGAAGTGAGAGAATCAAACATGAAGATGGCTGAGGAAAAGCAGAGGAAGAAAGCACCTTTGAAGGCTGATCGTGGAATTGACCTGGCATCTTTGAAGAGCAGAAAGAGTGTCTCTGTAACTGAGCCAAGGGAGTGAGAAGAAGACCGAAGAGGTGAGCACAGCTTGTTCGAGGCCAGTGAAACATTTTGTCTTTTAAGTCTGAATGAGGTGAACGTCCATTGGAGGATTTCCAGAAAAAGAGCACTATGTTTATACTTTTTACTGGATCATCCTGGCTAACCTACTGGGAATGGACTGGTTGGGGTGGGGGGCGCAGAGACAAGCTAAGAGGCCATCACAGTATTACAGGGGATAGACAGTGGTGGCTTAGACAAGGGTCGTAGCAGTGGATATGATGATAAGTCACTGAATTTGATTCTGGAAATATTTTGAAATTGAGTCATTCAAGTTTGATGGCAGATCAGATTTGCAGTGTGGGAGAGAGTGGTGTTTGGGATGATGGCTAAGATTTTGGCTGAATCAACTGGAAAAAAAGGAATTTATTTTCCTGAAATGGAAAAGACTCTGTGAGGAGCTCATGAAAAAGGAAGATCAGGGTTCAGTTTGGGACCCCTTATGGATAAGGTGCCTATTAGTCATTCAGTGGGCTGTCAAGGAAAGTCAAGTGGGCTGTCACCTAGTGAGATGAGTGGAGGAGAGGTCCAGGCTGACAGATGGATGTTGGAGCCTTGTTCTTTATGCTTGTGTGTAGAAGTGAAGTTAATCAACTCATGAGACTGAATGAGATCACCAAATGAGTGAGTTTAGATAAAACAGTGACAAAACACGAAGGCCTGAACCTTCTAATTTCCAATTCCAAGAAGATGGTGAGGAACCAGCAACAGAAACTTAGAATTAATGACTATAAGAGAGAGAAAATGAGAGTGTGATATCCTGGAAATTAAATGAAGAAATATTTTCAAGGAAGAGGGAGTTTTCAACTTAGTCCAATGCAGCTGAAATGCCAAGTAAGATAAGGACGAACAACTGTTAGGTTGAGTGAAATGCAGACTGTTCATGATCTTGTGAGAAATTGATTAACTGAAATGATGGAGCAAAAACATTGTCAAAATGGGTTTAACAAAGAATGGGACAGGAGACATTGATGACAGTGACTTTAGGTCACTCTTCCAAGAGGTTTTATAAAAGGAGAAGGTAAATGTTTTGTTTGTTTGTTTGCTGAAGGCTGATGGGGAATTAAGGGAGAATCATTTTCTTTGTAAGTGGGAGAAGCATAATTATGAGACCTCTTAAAGCAAGAAAAAATAACAATACAGAAGAGAAGGAAAATTACTGAATTGATGGCCTTGAGTGTTGAGAAGGATAGATTCTGTGCAGAATGGAAGGTATGTGCTTTATCTAGAAGCATGGACCTTTCATCCACATAGTCTAGAGGGAGGACAGAGTAACTGGAGACAAAGACAGGTAGGTGAGAGATGTGCTGATGGGAGCTGGGGGCTTCTGTTCTCTCAGTGAGGAGGGAAACATCTGCCCATTGTCCAAAGTCAGTTCTTTTACCTCCAACTAAGGTAGCCTCAATCAAGCACCTTCTTAAAGCTGTAAGTTCCAAACAATGTGTTGGAAATCCTCAACCCAGAGAGGGACGGTGGGCCTCCATAGACATAAATAAGGACATCCATAGCAAATGTGGTCTGCAGATACTTTTGTGACTTGGGACAGCTGGGATGCTGAAGAACCAGATTCCTGGTCTTCTTACAGGAAAAGCTCTTTCACTCCAGAGTCTCCTGGTGCTTAGATTTTCATTTCTCTGCTGTTTGTGGCTCTAAGAAGGAAGTTTGTTTATTTAAGGAAACTCCGTTGGACCTCTAGGGGATAAAATGGGTTGCTTTCCAATCCAAGATTGCTGACAATCCCCTTCCCAAGATTGCTAAAACTCAATCCACTGTTGAAAATATATTTCTGAAGATTCCCACATCAACTGCGCTGCTTGTAGCTTTGTATGGCCTTTGTGGGTTCTAAATACCAACCTCTTGTCCCATATCTTCCAGTAATTCAGTCACCACCTCTTTGAGAATGCCTTTTCCTTATGCCAATTCATTAAAAATGAACAATTGGACTTCCCTGGTGGTGCAGTGGTTGAGAATCCGCCTGCTAATGCAGGGGACATGGGTTCGAGCCCTGGTCTGGGAAGATCCCACATGCCACGGAGCAACTAGGCCCGTGAGCCACAACTACTGAGCCTGCACGTCTGGAGCCTGTGCTCCGCAACAAGAGAGGCCTCGATAGTGAGAGGCCCGCGCACCGTGATGAAGAGTGGCCCCCGCTTGCCACAACTAGAGAAAGCCCTCGCACAGAAACGAAGACCCAACACAGCCAAAAATAAATAAATAAATAAATGTGGGGTTTAAAAAAAAAGAACAATTAAGTGATATTTTGGAGCACTTATCTCCCCTTCTATATTATCATATATTTGAGAGTAGAGGCAGTCCCATCCTTTGAGGCATCCCATGAAGGCCCACCTTATATAGACAAAGAACTTCATAAATTAATGAATGGATAACTTTTTACTTCCCCTCAGACATATTAAAAATTTGGTTAAGAAAAGACTGCCTGAGCAAAGTGTTAAAGGGTAATAGCAAGTCTGTTTAGAACAATGGCAAATGTTAACTAATTATTAGAAGACATCTTTTCATTTGAAAGTCTAGTTTTTAATTATTTTTGTGACAGTTTATGTTTAATTTTACCTGCTTCACCGCTGACTGTCGATGACAGGTTTCTATTTTAATTATGCAGCCAATGATTGCTACAAATGTGTTAAGGCCCTTCATTTATTTATTTGCCTTCTCTCCGCTCCCTTGGAATTAGACGTGAGCAGCCGTTAGGTATTACCAAGTTCTCCTGGAAATGGCAGTGATACATGATCACGTAATTAGTGCCTGCCAAATTACTGAGACTCATGTGTCTCCCCACAGCCTTGGAGTCTAAGGCCTATTAAACAGGGGATAAAGTCTCTGGGCAGACACACATGAGGTGATTGCCCAAGCTTTGAATATCTTTATTCTTTGCCCTGTCCTTTCGGCAAGAGATAATCTATTCTCTGTAGTAGTTTGTTCTGGTGGCTCAACAAAGCACCCTTTTGCTTAGTGTCTTAAACAACAACCATTTTGTTTGCTCATGATTCCGTAGGTTGGCAAGCTGGGCTGGGCTTAGCTGGGTGTTCTTTTGGTCTTGCCAGGGATCACTTACTTGTCTGTGGTCAACAACCAGATTGGCTGGGGCTGACCATTTCAAAATGACTTCCACTGAGGTAGCTCATTTTTGCTCCATGTGTCTCTTACCTCACAGGTGCAGCAGGGCAGTGTTCCAGGAAAGAGTAGAAGCACATAGATCCTTTCAAGGCCAAGACTCAGAACAGGCATGCCACTAAATACTAGGGACCAAAACAAGTCTCAAAGCCAATGAGACTTAGAGGGAAGGGCAATAGATTCCACATCCTGATGGGAGGAGCAGGAAAATCATATCCATGGAAAGGGCCTAGAGGCAGAGAGATCATTTTTTCAATCTACAACAGCAGCTAAAATGTAATTTATTTAAAAATCTACACGAGCAAGGTAAGCCCATTAGTTGAGTCGCCTGGTGCTGAGAACTCTCTCTAAATCGCTGTAGATTTTGTAATGGAGTGAGAAGTAGGGCCCAGTTTTGCTGTGCAGAATGTACTGCTTCTTGAGTGGATGATAGGCTATGACTTCTGAAATGAGAACTCTTTGTGATGATGTTTGTTACCATTTTGGAGGCAATAGTGGGGCTCCAGCAAGGAAAACCAACAAGGTCAATGAATGGCCCCCCAAATTCTGCGTGGAGTCAGGTATGTCTTCCTCCATCATTTTTCCCCCCCTCTGGACATGTGGTACTCCATCTCTGCCCTGTCTTCAGGTAACTTGAACATGGTTTTAACTGTGGTACTAGCTGATAGCTAAAGCGCTAAGAAAAAAATGTTAAGGGTATTTCTGTCTCTCAAGGGGTCTATTGACATTTCAAAGACTTCAGAAGGCAAAGTCATAGAGCTATGATGGTAGAAGGACGGGCAGAAGTGCTCAGGCTTTGAACAGAGGGCTCCATCCTGCTCCTAGACAATAATTCCGATCCTTTATCCTAAGTATTGAAGTGCTTATTGTCAATTCTAAATTCCAATGCGTAGAACACTCTATAAGGCATTTCCCACGTGCATTAAATAGAGGGTAATGTTGGGAGATGCCGGCGGGATGGCCAGTGCTAACGGTGCCCCAGTGGCATCCTGTTTAGATGTTGTGACCTTAGGCTGCGTTTCTTTCTGTCCTGCCTTCCTTGATCCCTGCCAGTTTTTGCAAGCTCTATTTTTCATACTTCCAGCAATTCTTGGAGCTACTTAATAATAAAAATCCTTCTTGCTAGTAATCCCCCTGGCTAATAAATCCCTCTTCTGCTAAGTTAACCAGAATCCTTTTTAGTTGCTTGAAACTAAGAACTCTACTGATTGATTTTTAAATGTTTTCCTTCAATTCTCCTCGGGCTCTCTTAATTATTAGTCAAAGTATTTATTTTGGGGGGTGGGGCTGGAAAGCTGGAGATTAAAGCCACATTGGAATAGGTTCACAATGATTTTTCAGTACAGGTAAATGAAAAGCAGTGGGGCCCTGCTCAGATTCCCCCTTCCAGGCAGATCTACCATCCCCAGATGCTGTATGTATTGACTACTAAGATCTCACAACTTCTCTCCGCACTCCTCTGCCCCCAGCTGAAGAATTACCCTCAGCACTCAGAGCCACTTTTGCCTTCCCTTCCTCCCATCCCCCTCCCCCAGAGGCACCTCAAGGCCAATGATGAACTGATAAGAGGGTAGAAAGGCCAATGCCCATGCCTCAAGGGGGCCCAGCTCAATAGAGCTTCAGAAGCCCTCAGGCATCAGGCCGAGGCTAGACTCCAGCCGAGACCATGTCTTTGCTCAGCTCCTTCCCTGCCCTCTTCTCCTGAGACCCCTTCCTCAATGAATCCCTGGCTTCGGCGCTGCTTCTAGGAAAGCCAGGCCCACACTGCACAGTGGGATCTGGGAGAGAAGTAGTTGTGGAGTCTAATTGCTGTAGCAGTTAACCTCGGATGTCAGTGTCTTAAAACAATACAAGATGGTTTCATGCTCACTTCAGTTCCGTGTGGTTTCGTAGTCATCAGGCAGTCATCCAAAGACCAAGGTGCCTTCTCTTTTGTGGCTTCTCCCTTCTCTAGGTCCTCAGCATCCTCTCTGCTTGGGGAAGACGGGAGGCTTGGACTAAGGCAGATTTATGGGCCTGTTCTGGGAGTACCGACCTCATTTTCACCCACATTTCATTAAGCAGAATTCAGACACATGTGAAAGGGAAACATGGTGAGGTTCTGTGCCCAAGAAAGAGAAGAGAACATGGGGGAGGTCTCTGGGGCTACAGGAGATGTGTGGAAAGCAGAGTTAAGAAGTTGTAGTACTTGAACAACCACTTGGCTGTAGCTCAGGTCACCATATTGACCAAATAAGGCCTCTTTGGGGAGTGAAAGGATGTAGTTTTAATAATGAAGCCAAGATCCCAGGGGTAAAATGGGACTGTTTCAGGAATGTAGGATCATCAGATCTGTAGCTGGCTGACAAGGAGTCAAGAAATGGCTGATTCATACCATGTGGATGATAAACACGGTTTAAATTTCTTCCTACTAGGAAACAAGACAAAAAAGCTGGGTTAAAGGGAAAGAGAATTAGGAAGCAGAGTTTGTAACCTTCCCAGGTAGTAACTGAGGTGCATCCCTCGGCAGCCCCTTAGAATATTCAGAGTGTGTAAAAGGGCATAAGTTCTTGTCCCAGTCCAGGCCCTTTCCTGCTTTTTCTTCTCTGCTTATTTCCCGCAGTGATGCAAAGCCGGCATTAATACCTGCTCTGTGCCCTTTGCCTGTTCCCTTCTGCTCTTTCATCTGAAGAACTAGGAGAGTATGTAGGAGAATTCTGAGGCCCTTCCAGTAAAAACATTCTCTGATTCTAGAAGACTGAGAGGCTCGCTTGGAACAAGAGAGAATCTAGCCATGCTGTGAAGACCTTGGGATACAGGACTGGGAAGGAGCAGTAGGTGATCCAGCCTGGGTTGCATGCCTGCTGATGGCCGAAGGGAGCGATGGTGGTGGATCAAAATCCCAAGATGCGCTCAGGATAAACGAGGCGCTGACTGCTTCCAGTCTTGCTCACCTGAGGACCCAGCCCAAGAACAGGAGGAAGAAGGCGGCCAGAGGATCTGTAGGCTTCCAGACTCTCCATCAGCATTTCCTACTTTTATTGATTAGATGGTAGATATCATGGGGGACCAGCACCCAGATCCTCTCCTCAGGGCAATACTCCCATTCCCAGCTCTCAGGAGTTTCAGCTGTTGACTGCTTACAACGGGGCCCCCTGGAAATTTGCCCTCAGCCTCAGGGACTGCCTCCCTCAAGGCTAGGTGGCTGCTGTAATCACTGCCGAGTGCGGGACCAACCCCGTGGCCTCAATTGGGACAACGGAGAAGGCCACCCTGTCTCCAGAGCTCCCCGTAGGGTTGACAGGGCTCCACTGTAACTGCAGTGGGGGGAGGGGGGGCTGTCCAGCTTTTCTGTCTAGTCCCACCTTTCTCACTTCCTTACAGGTATCTCTGGAGAGTCCAACTCCCTGACTTAGAATCTGTTTCCAGGGGATGCGAGTGAAGACGCTCTGAAACATTACAGCTAAACCAAATGTTGGTGCTGGGAACATGCGATTTCCAGGCAAATTCTAACCCCATTTCTTGCTCCAACCACTGCTCCCTAGTTTCTTCCTGTCCAGACACCTCCCCACGTAAGGATCAGGAGAGACCTGGAGGAGGGACCACCAGGGGCTGTGAAGCAACCCCCCCTCAGCTTCTTTATCTGCTGCTGCTCTTACATTTCCTCCCCCTCTGCTTTCTGGTAATGCTAATTTGAGGTCTTAGATTTTTTTTTTTTTTCATCTTTGCTAAGGCCTATAACACACTTCATCATTTTCTACTCTCACACTTTTTATTTTAATTTCCCTTGCCTAACTGGGGTTTTCTTATGTTTAAAGAAAAAGTCAGAAGTGTGTGTGTGTGTGTGTGTGTGTGTGTGTGTGTGTGTGTGTGTGTATTATATAGCAGATCTCTTGTCTTTTAGGCATTTGGGACTCAGAACATCAGGCAGACAAATGTGTGATATGGTGGGGTTTCCTGTCTCTCTCCACCTTACGAATGTTCCACGTACTTCTGTGGCCCAGGTGTCCCCTGGCTATGAGCTTGACACTCTCTGAATCCATGAGCATATTCTCTCAAACTCTGCATTATTCTTTTTTAAAAAAGTTTTTTTCACTTTTTATTTTATATTGAAGTATAGTTGATTAACAATGTTGTGTTAATTTCAGTTATACAACAAAGTCATTCAGTTATACAGATACATGTATCTATTCTTTTTCAGATTCTTTTCCCATTTAGGTTGTTACAGAATAGTGAGCAGAGTTCCCTGTATTATACAGTAGGTCCTTGATGGTTATCCATTTTAAATATAGCAGTGTGGACATGTCAATCCCAAACATGTTAGGGAGTTTGGCATTGCATTATTCTTTAGGGTTCTAGGGACCTGGGACCCCACCCACAGACAGACAGCCTACCTTCTCCCGCAGATTACAAACTCCACAGGCTGCCCTTCCTTGGGGAGATTTTCCCAACAAAGCCATTTTACTGGGGAGAGAACTTACGAGAGTGACTCACGTAGTTGGAAAAGAAAGCTGCTGACTGCCAACATGCGATGAACCCAACACCCTCACAGTGTGAGGATATAAGACATACATTCACACACCATTTTCAGTCTTTCACAGCCTGTTGCACAACTGTCAATTCTACGGTTTTAATCTTTTTGTTAAGCGTCTATTTCTGGAATCATATATTTAACATCTCTTTTCAAGCTGCACTTCGCGTCCCACAGGAGTGGTGTTCCTGAACAAGGGCACATGCATCAGCTTCTCCTGTGACTCCGACGTTCCCTGAAACTTCTCTGCCTTCCAGAGAGTTTGGGAAATGAGGTTCTGAGCCCCCTGGCCCATGGTTTTGGTGTATTTCTCACGTTGGCATGGCCCCTGTATCTCTCATGCTGGGGCTGTTTGAGCAGGCTTTTTCCTTCCTTGTCTGGGTGCAATGTACCATTCTTTCTCCAGCTTCTAGGAGAAATACAGTCACACCAAATGCATTGAAGGTGTAAACCCACTGCCTCCTGGGGCAGGACGGCAGGCCCACTCTCTCCCTGGCATCATTCTTGTTCCCATTTTTCTCTTAGAGTTTGCTTGTGGTTTTGTGTCCCTTCCTAAAACCCCTGTCCCCAGAAGGTGACCAAAGGGAAACAGTCTTAGCGGTCTGTTATCTTTGCTGCCTTGGGAGAACATAGCCTTGCCTTCTTCCCTACCTGCCTTGGAGTTCTATGAGGTTTTTCTTTATGTCTGGTCATTGCCTTCAATTAACCTTGACTTCTAAAGCCCTGCCTTCAAGACCTCCTGCCCCATGAACAGTGTCTTTATCAAGTTTAAGAATTTTAAAACAATAATGATCATGGGTGAACTCAAATTTCAAGGAATTTCCAACAAATAGCGGACCCCTCTAGACAAGGTGTATTTCTCATTCAGGCTTATAGCTTCACCACCCAGATTTCCTGGCACAAGGTGGCCATTCATTGGGTTGATTGAATTAATAACCTTATAGGGAATTATTCTTTAAGGCAAAGTATCTTCTTTAATGGGAACAATGAGCTCTATGTCAAATGTGATGATACATGTGTGTTTTTGTATTTGGGGGATTTTCTTAAGTATGATCAGATGAAATGGACTTAATTACTCACAGGGAAGGATAACCTGGATCTTTTCCATATGGAGGTTGGCTGTGAATTTCTCTCCGGAGAAAGGATTTGCTTGGGAAGCAGCAGTAGGTCAGGGGCAAAAAACCTGCTCTTGTGTCACAGACAAAATTGTAGGAGGTATGTTCTGAGCTCTAGGAGACAAGCCAACACTCTCGTGCCTCCTGATGCTTATAAACCGTGCTCTTGTTTTTATTTTTATTTTGTTTCCACTGCCAATGCTCCTGGGTCAACATGCTAATTTGAAAACTAGTTGCATACATTTGCATATTGTGCATCCTCTTGACTCCATAGAGCAGAATTAAAACCAAATAGGGTTCTCTGTCTTTTCACTAGTCTAATATGGTTTTAAAATTCTACAAAAACAAATCCATGCTGCTTCATTGTTCTCAAACTTTGAAGTTGCAGAAATGATAATGGGATTTAATAATTATCATCTTTCTCTAGTCAAGGTAAAAGAAGATTGGCCTTTCTTGGCAGGAATTATTTCATCTACGGTGACCAGGTAACGTTCATTGCTGCTTGGCCTGGAGTCCACATACCAAAATTGGGTGATTAGGAGGAGGATCCATGAACTTCTAAGGAAAAAAAGTAAAACACTTTTCTTTCACTGAAATGTTGTATTCTCTTCAATTATGTATATAGGTAACCAATTACAATAGTACAACAAGATCTGGCTCTTTGGTTTCAGTGGAAATCACTGTTATTTTAATATCGCTATGCAATTGCTCCACATCTTAAAATACCATTTGCTCTAATTATTATTTTACACTTATATTATCAGACTTTCCACTCACTAGTTCTCGTTTTTTTGGTTTGTTGTTTTTGTTTTTTTAATATGCTACTAAAGAAGCACAAACATTACCATATCACAGACTTATTCTTTTATATTTAGGTTACTAAATTTCAGTATAATTCAGATATGACTTTGTACTCCTGTGCATTTCACTTTGTGCCTTGAAAAACATTAACCCGAGGAAAGGTCTATCAGCTCATCAGACAGCCAACAGGATCCAAGGCACAGAAAAAGCTAAGAACATGAGATCCACCAATTTATTTGTCCATACCCCCCACTTCTTTTTGCATGTATGTATCTCTTCCTCAACCACAGTCCAAGGCCTTTGACCTCTCTCTCCTCAACAGGACCCTCCTGGGGCCTTCCGTTATTTGTTAACAGTCCTTTTTCTCCCATGATACCTGAAACTCAGCAAACTGTTTCTGAAGAGGGGAGAGCTTACTCAGGCATGGCTTAATGCCCTGGAAAAGAGCCACTGTATTTTAGAACAAGGGTGATATTTTAAAAATATATATAACTTAAAGTCTGATCAGTCTGTTGGCTTCTAAAAACAGCAGCCCTCTCATTGGGGCCCTACCAATCCCAAATCTTTAGGACAGATTCTAAGTATAGAACCACCTTTTCACTTCCATTAGAAGAACAGATGCCAGTTTAAATGATTTGTTATCTACTGATGAAATGTAAAATGGAATTATTCTGAACGTGCTGTGTTTGCTCCCTGCTTGGGCAGAGATGAGACTGGGGAGTATCCAGGACACTGCAGATTTGGAGGGGGCTTTGCCATGCTTAGAGCAAGTCTCTAACAAATAGGAGGGTTCAAGACACTGGCTTGATTCATTAGTGGAGGTTAAATGTGATTGTACTCTTAATTTCTCCACTCTAAAGTCAGTATTTCTTACTGTAGCAATGCCTAGTCAAATTTTAGCTGAAATATTTGTCAAGGGGGCAAACTGAAATGCTTCTCTCGATGCCCAAATAACATGGAGTGATGGGTTTCCCTTGCTGGGAGAATATGGGTGCTGTCACCCTACTCAGGTCCAGTGACCGTCAGATGGGGATCCATTCCCTTGCAGCTCTGCCTGTGTCCTCTGAAACCAATGCCCTCAGTTGCTGAGTCAATCACAGTGCAGAGGAGCCACATCCGATGTCAATCAGCCTCAGGCCCTTTGATATCACCCAGCATATTTTGGGAGGGAAACGAGAGCCAAGTATGGGCCTTACACATCACCGTTTAGTAGGACCATCTGGGATTGCAAATCCCACTGCTGTTTCTCAAGGTTTTTCTAACCCTTTAGCATCCCTTGTCCTCAGGCATCCTGTGCTCTCATGCTGCTGTAACCTCCCTGCTCTCTCCAATGGCTGGTGTACTTGTTCACTGCAATGTATTAGCAGGGCAATGTGCCCTTCATCAGGGAAGAGCTGTCAGCTGGAAGAAACAAGTACCTTAAAGGGATGGAATTCTTAAATTGAACTGCCAGTGGTAGGTAGTGGAACCTGAGAACACTCCTCACCAGGCTCTTTCCCTTCATTGACTTTGAGTGAATCAAAAGGGAGATTGTGTTGGGTGGGCCTGACCTGATCAGCTGAGGTTTTACAAGAGGGTTGATAGGTCAGAAATGGAAGACCTTACAGCAAAGTCAGCTCCTGCTGGTCTAGAAAGAGGCAAACTTCCATGATGTGGAGAGAACTACACCTGGTGGGGAACAGTGTGCTGCCTTGAGATGCTGAGAGCCTCAGAACCACTGCAGTGGCAAGAAACTGAACTCTGCCAACAGCCTGGACAAACTTGGAAGAGGAGCTGAACTCCAGATAAGAACCCAGCCAGGCCAAAACCTTGATTTCAGGCTTCCGAGACCCCGAGCAGAGGATCTGGCTAAACTGGGCCCTGACTCCTGACCCACAGAAACTGGGAGATAGTTTGTGGTCTTTGAGGCTCTGCGTTTGTATAATTTCTTTTACACAGAAATGGAAAACAAATGGGACTCCAGAGAGTCTTAATTTTTGTGTGTTATGGGCCCCGTGGGAAGTCTGGGGGAGCCTGTAAACTTCTGCTCAGAATTCATTTTAAATGCTTATAATAAAATACATAAGGTTACAAAGGAAAAGCCTTTTACTGAAATAGAGTAATAAAAATATTTAAAATGTATCTGGGTCAGAGTAACATATACGTTTACT
Organism: Globicephala melas; assembly: GCF_963455315.2. Classification (NCBI taxonomy): domain Eukaryota; kingdom Metazoa; phylum Chordata; class Mammalia; order Artiodactyla; family Delphinidae; genus Globicephala; species Globicephala melas. Next base: position 47,989,641 of record NC_083328.1, on the reverse strand, counting down.
TCTTAACACATTAAATAATAAAACCTTGTGGTGGATCTAAGAACTATTGTAACTTTGAAGAAATAATGAGTGCAAGCCATCTTTTGAGATACTCACAGCGACGGAAGTGCAATATAAAATTACCTGTCATTTCTGTGGGTGTCAAGGAATGAAGACTGCTAGTGCTCTTGTGGTTGGTTGGCTGCTTTCATTCATAGTTGAAGGAAATGCCAAATTTCAGATAGTTAGTGAACTTAAAGATTTTTTTTCCATCCCAGCACACGTACCCCTGCATTCTATCTAGGTTAAAACCCCAGATAAGAAAGTTCTTGGGCTTCTTCCAACCTCTATGTTCTGAGCTGGCTTCACTTTTCCGGGCAATCTCTGTCTTTTCCGAGCTGGCAGGTTCCATCCAGTAGAGCCACCGGCTTTGGACCTTGGTTCACACCCTCAGAAGGGCCGCCCTCTGTTTATCCCTAGCTCATTTTTCTTTAATTACATGGATTACTCAATTTGCATGTGTGATTCATGTCTTTATGATTATGCAGAATTAACTTTAACAGAACACAGCTGCACTAAGATAAACTCTGGGTGTATCTGTCTGGATTTCCAAATGTCGGTGTTGCAGACTCCCTCCTGGGGGAGACCAAAGCTCATAACTCAAATGGCAGAGCCAGGGCTCCGGGCTGTGACGCTCCTTTGGTCTACACCTGCCCACCCCCTGCTTCCTTCTTTTCTTGCAGTGCCGATGTGGATCAGAGTGGGTACTTGGGAAAACCTGCTTTTCACCCACTGCTCTCTGCACTGTCAGGGTTATAAATGGCTGCTCTCTGCTCTTGGCTGAGCTGGAAATCAATTTAATGTGTGTTTCCCAATTATTCCTTTCCTTTCTTTACTCTTTCGTTTTTCAAAAAATTACAAGCATGTGGTTTTAAAATTTTAAAAGTCCTTCAGAGCTGATGATTCCTTACTTCTCTTGCCCCAAACTTGTGCCTCTATTTTCTTTCCCTCCGTTGGTTATTTCCTTAACTTTACATAACACATCTATCATTTCTTGATTTATTAACTTTACATGAAGTCTGTTGATTCGTTGTTAGGAAAGATGAGGGTTTCCCTCACTTTGCTCCCCATTTCCTGTGGATGGTAATTTTATTGTCTTTATGACTTGCTCTTATCATACCTCTATTTATATCAACTTCAGCATGTCTGCCTACTCTTCCTTCTTTGTTTTCTATGTTTCATTTTCTTTCAGATATATCTACTCTCATATTGTCATGCTTAGCATTATTTACCTTTTCTTCTTAAATCAAAATTGTGTCTTCTATAGTTTCTCTATAGATTAATTTTCAGAGTAGGAAATTAGCAAAGTGCTTTTATCTAACTTTGACAGTCAAAATATTGTTCTTTGTAGGGCCAAATGGTGGCTAGGAACACAGGTCTAAAGTGATGACCTTCTGGACCACTTGAAAAAGAAAGTGCCAGTCGTCAAGGTCAAATGATTCTCATATTGTTTATACCATCAGATTAAACTCATGTCTGATTTTTTTTTTTTTTTTTTTTGCGGTACGCAGGCCTCTCACTGTTGTGGCCTCTCCCGTTGCGGAGCACAGGCTCCGGACGCGCAGGCTCCGCGGCCATGGCTCACGGGCCCAGCCGCTCCCCGGCATGTGGAATCTTCCCGGACCGGGGCACGAACCCGAGTCCCCTGCTTCGGCAGGCAGACTCTCAACCACTGCGCCACCAGGGAAGCCCCATGTCTAATTTTTGTTTAATATTTTGATAAACCATTTATGTGGGGGATTTTTTTCTTTCTTTCATGTCTCTTTGAGTTGTCAATGGCTTTCATTTTGGGGGGTGGTCTTCTTGAGAAGAGAAAAACCTGACTTCAGTACCCAACTTTGCAGACCCTGCCCATACCAATAAAATTAGAATGTCTGCGGATGGAACTTCAGCATAAGCTTATTTCAAATCAAAGTATTCCTAAACAAAGACAAAATTGAACCAGATGGACTTAAGAGAGGAAGCTATAGATCCTACTCACGATGTATTATTTCCCAACTCTAGGAATTAGGAGTCCTGTGGACTGGTCCCTTGAGGAAGCACATCTAAACATTTTCCATCAGATATTTTGGGTGAAGCTCTATCTCCACTAAAAGTGTAGAGCATGCGACTCAGTCCTTGCCTCTCACCACAGTTCCATCTTCCTTTAGGAAGCAGGTATAGATGGCAATTCCTGGTCCCATTGCAAAGGTATCATAATAATTAAAAAGAAATTATTATTTGGTAACCAAAAAACAATAGTGCTCAGTCTATAGAATCTAAGCACTCAGGGTCCTCTATTTTGATACAGTGCTAGTTCCTGAATTTTTTCTGAATTCCTTTTGGTAAGAACACATCTAGAAACTGAATCTACACTCTCAGTTCATAAGTGAGCTAATGGGTTTATTTCCTAAACCCAACGAGTTTCTGTTGCTGAGATAGAGAATTACTGTTTTAGTTTTTGGTTTTGTTTGTTTATTTATTTATTTTGGCTGCATTGGGTCTTCATTGCTGCACACGGGCTTTCTCTAGTTGTGGCGAGCGGGGGCTACTCTTCATTGTGGTGAGCAGGCTTCTCATTGTGGTGGCTTCTTTTGTTGTGGAGCACAGGGTCTAGGTGTGTGGGCTTCAGTAGTTGCAGGATGTGGGCTCAGCAGTTGCGGCTCATGGGCTCTAGAGCACAGTCGCGGTAGTTGTGGTGCACGGGTTTAGTTGCTCCGTGGCATGTGAGATCTTCCCAGACCAGGGCTTGAACCCATGTCCCCTGCATTGGCAGGCGGATTCCTAACCACTGCACCACCAGGGAAGCCCAAGACTTACTGTTTGTATCTGAACACTGCTGTCTAGTTTGTAAATGATGCCCAGGCTGAACCATTAATGTATTTTTGATGAATATTAAAAATTCATGAAGAAAATGATAAGTATCATAAGTATTCAAAGGAGTTGATTTGGGTTTACTTGCCTTGAAGTTATTCTCTCTCACCCTCTCTCCCTTACTCTACAAAGAATATCCTAAAACTTCCATGTCTTTCTACATTATGGAAAGTCAGTTTGATAAGAATGCTATTATGTCTGTAACCTGTCAGGGGTAAATTGAGTAGAAGATTATGCAGTTCCCTGGTAAAACCAAACGTTAATATGGAAATTCTCATTAGAAGCCCTAAGAAGCTACAGATGTTTGCGGAAATTCTACTGATTGCTTTGACCTGACCTTTTTTTAAATTGCCCCTTCCACAGTGTACTGAAATCCTTCAACCCATCTCACCCCATCTTATCAGTTTCAGACCAGGAGGCTTTTTCAGAATCATCGGCTATGGTATTAACTCATTTTCTCCCCACCTTCCCCTCTCCTGTTCCCCGCCTGCTGACGACAGCTCTCAGTGCGGTGCTGTGGGCAGGAAAAGGCAGCAAGTTTCTCCTTCAATAAATAGGACATCCCATTCGGGTCACTCATGCAGCTCATTTTAAATAAATTAAATCAACTTCTGCCTATTATTTGCTTGTCCTTGAACTAAGATAGCATGGGATGTTCAGGTATCATTCAAAGATGGAATTATGAGGGTAAAAAAATTTGCTCAGCACTCCAAGGCCAATTTCTATAGAACTTTACTTGGGTAGGGCTAGGGAAGGGACCTTCCATTGCTCCTAATAAAGTAGCATGTTAACTATTAACAGTGTGCTATGCCCTTGCAGAAAAGTCTCAGAAAGTTTGAAAATTTGAGAATATTTTTCAATCAAGTTTTATTTTTGTGAAATGATTGAGGTTAAGAGGTGATACTTATTCCCGGAGACTGGGAATGCTTGCTCCCTTCCCGGAGGACCTCTTGTCATAGGGATTTGCCCTCAATAGAATCAGCAAATCAAGTGAGTCAATAACTCAAATTCTTATCCAGAAGTTACATGAGGAGTAGCATAAAGATTGTTTTCTTCAAGAAGGGATTAAAGTCGATTGAAGTAAATCATCTCTGAACTTCTCTTCTCCGAAGATGGATTTGTTCTAGTAATTTTGCACCCAATGGCTTTACATGTAGGTGGAGCCTTTGTTTATTTAATTCAGACTCTGCCTTGGTTATTATTGGGACTCATGAATATTCTAAGTTCCTCTCCCTGTCTGGGCACATGAGATGATCTCATTTTCCTGTTCCCTTCAGGTTAGGCAGGACCATGCAACTTGTTTGGCCAATGACATGTGAGCAGAAATGCTGCGTGTCACTTCTAAGACATAGCCCTTAATTGTTGATGTATGACCCTTGAGTTCTCTCTTCCCCTGTGCCTGTGACCTTGGAAGCAGAGCTTGGCATGGAGGAGCCTCAGGATTGATAACAGCCTGAAAGGACAGTGGTCCTGACTTGTGGCTGAGTTAGGATGAGTGAAAAATAACTTTGGTTTGTGTTGAGCCACTGAAAGTTTGGGGTTATTTTTATTGCAACACAACCTAGCCCATCCTTACTGAAATAGGCTCCATGCGCAAACTTTCTTGTATGAGGCTCGTTAGAGCCACCGTCTCTTTATTTCCAGGGCATTTGTCTTGACTGTTCTTTGTGGAAGCTCTTAGCTATTATGTGAAATGGACTGCCGCTTGGAAAGTTGTGAGCAGAGGGACCAGATGTTGACCTGCCAGCAGCAGACAAGTGTGTGCCTCACAAGCTCCTCTAATTAATGGAGAGGAGCTGGATGAAATAATCAAAACCAGGCTTAGCACAAGGCTCTCTTGGGAGCTCTGCTTGTGACTGTTGAAAGGAAAGAATACCTTGTTTAATTGGCACTTATTAATTGCTCTTGGCTACTCATGTTAACTCACCTCCGTGCTGGTAATGGCTTAGAGAAATAATCTTGATATGAATAGTTAATTCAAAAAGGTCTCGGTGGGATACCAGTTTCCGGAATACAGATGTCCTCTTAGGAACCTCTGAGGTTCCAAAAGGTGGTTTCCAAGTCCAGTTTTCTGTAAGTCCAAATGAGCACCATCTCCCCAAATGGGGTAAAATTACCAATACTCTGCTATGGCCCAGGCTTGATTCTTGCTTATTTCTTATTTTTTTCCTTTTTTTAAATTGAAGTATAGTTGGTTTACAATGTTGTGTTACTTTTAGGTGTACAGCAAAATGATTCAGTTTTATATATATTGAGTATACAAAATATTGAGTATAATTCCCTGTGCTATACAGTAGGTCCTTGTTGGTTATCTATTTTATATATAGTAGTGTATATATGTTGATATCCCAAACTCTTAATTTATCTCTCCCTCACTTTCCCCTTTGGTAACCGTAAGTTTGTTTTCTATGTATGTAGGTATATATCTGTTTTGTAAATAAGTTCAATTGTATCAATTTTTTTAGATCCCACATATAAGTGATATCGTACAGTATTTGTCTTTCTCTCTCTGGCTTACTTCACTTAGTATGATAATCTTTAGGTCCATCCATGTTGCTGCAAATTGCCTATTTCTTAAGTTAACCAAAAGAGGTGAATTATTTTAATAATACCTACACTTTAAATTTCTTGAAAAGTAGGACTACCTTGACTAAAACAGCCCCGTGTAATAGGCATGAACATTTAATATTTGAAAGGCCATATTTCCAGAAACGCTTTTCAAATCTGAAGGATTGAGGAAGAGGATGTGCTTTGCATGGTGCTTCATAAATTACTTGGTAGAATAAAGAACTTGTAAAATGTAGTTCTAGTATTACATTCTATCCTCCACCATGGAAGTTCCATTAATAATAAACATAATATCGATTTTCTGATTTTCTCCTATAACAAGGAACACTTTCCTGTGAAGTGGATTCAGCTCCCCAAAGCATGATTTTTTTTTTTTAATTTTCACTGTCTTTTTTTTAAAAAATATCTTTATTGGATATAATTGCTTTACAGTGTGGTGTTAGTTTCTGCTGTATAACAAAGTGAATCAGCTATATGCATACGTATATCCCCATATCCCCTCCCTCTTGCATTTCCCTCCCACCCTCCTTATCCCACCCCTCTAGGTGGTCTCAAAGCAACAAGCTGATCTCCCTGTGCCATGCAGCTGCTTCCCACTAGCTATCTATTTTACACTTGGTAGTGTATATATGTCAATGCTACTCTCTCATTTCGTCCCAGCTTACCCTTCCCCCTCCCTGTGTCCTCAAGTCCATTCTCCATATCTCTGTCTTTATTCCTGTCCTGCCCCTAGGTTTAACAGTTCCATTTTTTTTTTTTTTAGATTCCATATATATTTGTTAGCACATGGTATTTGTTTTTCTCTCTTTCTTTTTTTTAACATCTTTACTGGAGTATAATTGCTTTATAATGGTGTGTTAGTTTCTGCTTTATAACAAAGTGAATCATCTACACATACACATATATCCCCATATCCCCTCCCTCTTGAGTCTCCCTCTCACCCTCCCTATCCCACCCCTCTAGGTGGTCACAAAGCACCGAGCTGATCTCCTTGTGCTATGTGGCTGCTTCTCATTAGTTATCTATTATAAATTTGGTAGTGATATATGTCCATGCCACTCTCTCACTTCATCCCAGCATACCCTTCCCCCTCCCTGTGTCCTCAAATCCATTCTCTACATCTGCGTTTTTATTCCTGTCCTGCCCCTAGGTTCTTCAGAACTCGTGGTTTTTTTTGTTTTTAGATAACATATATATGTGTTAGCATACGGTATTTGATTTTCTCTTTCTAACTTACTTCACTCTATATGACAGACTGTAGGTCCATCCACCTCACTACAAATAACTCAATTTCGTTTCTTCTTATGGCTGAGTAATATTCCATTGTATATATGTGCCACATCTTCTTTATCCATTCATCTGTTGATGGACACTTAGATTGCTTCCATGCCCTGGCTATTGTAAATAGAGCGGCAATGAACATTGTGGTACATGTCTCTTTTTGAATTACGGTTTTCTCAGGGTATATGCCCAGTAGTGGGATTGCTGGGTCATGTGGTAGTTCTATTTGTAGTTTTTTTTTTTTTTTTTTTTTTTTTGTGGTACGCGGGCCTCCCACTGCTGTGGCCTCTCCTGTTGCAGAGAACAGGCTCTGGACACGCAGGCTCAGTGGCCATGGCTCACGGGCCCAGCCGCTCCACAGCATGTGGGATCTTCCCGGACCTGGGCACGAACCCGTGTCCACTGCATCGGCAGGCGGACTCTCAACCACTGCACCACCAGGGAAGCCCTATTTGTAGTTTTATAAGGAACATCCATACTGTTCTCCATAGTGGCTGTATCAATTTACATTCCCACCAACAGTGCAAGAGGGTTCCCTTTTCTCCACACCCTCTCCAGCATTAATTGTTTGTAGATTTTTTGATGATGGCCATTCTGACTGGTGTGAGGTGATACTTCATTGTAGTTCTGATTTGCATTTCTCTAATGATTAGTGATATTGAGCATCCTTTCGTGTGTCTGTTGGCAATCTATGTATCTTCTTTGGAGAAATGTCTATTTAGGTCTTCTGCCCATTTTTGGATTGGGTTGTTTGTTTTTTTGATATTGAGCTGCATGAGCTGCTTGATTATTTTGGTGATTAATCCTTTGTCAGTTGCTTTGTTTGCAAATATTTTCTCCCATTCTGAGGGTTGTATTTTCGTCTTGTTTATGGTTTCCTTTGCTGTGCAAAAGCTTTTAAGTTTCATTTGGTCCCATTTGTTTATTTTTGTTTTTATTTCCATTTCTCTAGGAGGTGGGTCAAAAAGAATCTTGCTGTGATTTATGTCATAGAGTGTTCTGCCTATGTTTTCCTCTAAGAGTCTTATAAGTGTCTAGCCTTACATTTAGGTCTTTAATCCATTTTGAGCTTATTTTTGTGTATGGTGTTAGGAAGCATTCTAATTTCATTCTTTTACATGTAGTTGTCCAGTTTTCCCTGCACCACTTGTTGAAGAGGCTCTCTTTTTTCCATTGTATAGTCTTGCCTCCTTTATCAAAGATAAGGTGACCATATGTGCATTGGTTTGTTTCTGAGCTTTCTATCCTATTCCATTAATCTATTTCTGTTTTTGTGCCAGTACCATACTATCTTGATTACAGTAGCTCTGTAGTATAGTCTGAAGTCAGGGAGCCTTATTCCTCCAGCTCTGTTTTTCTTTCTGAAGATTGCTTTGGCTAAGTGGGACCTTTTGTGTTTCCATACAAATTGTGAAATTTTTTGTTCTAGTTCTGTGAAAAATTCCACTGGTAGTTTGATAGGGATTGCATTGAAACTGTAGATTGCTTTGGGTAGTATAGCCATTTTCACAATGTTGATTCTTCCAATCCAAGAACATGGTATATCTCTCCATCTGTTTGTATCATCTTTAATTTCTTTCATCAGGGTCTTTTAGTTTTCTGCATACAGGTCTTTTTTCTCATTAGGTAGGTTTATTCCTAGGTATTTTATTCTTTTTGTTGCAATGGTAAAGTTTCCTTAATTTCTCTTTCATATTTTCCATCATGAGTGTATAGGAATGCAAGAGATTTCTGTGCATTTATTTTGTATCCTGCTACTTTACAAAATTCATTGATTAGTACTAGTAGTTTTCTGGGAGCATCTTTAAGATTCTCTATGTATAGTATCATGTCATCTGCAAACAGTGACAGCTTTACTTCTTCTTTTCCAATTTGTATTCCTTTTATTTCTTTTTCTTCTCTGATTGCTGTGGCTGAAACTTCCAAAACTATGTTGAATAATAGTGGTGAAAGGGACAACTTTGTCCTGTTTCTGATCTTAGAGGAAATGGTTTCAGTTTTTCACCATTGAGAACGAGGTTGGCTGTGGGTTTGTTATATATGGCCTTTATTATGTTGAGGTACGTTCCCTCTATGCCTACTTTCTGGAGAGTTTTTATCATAAATGGGTGTTGAATTTTGTCAGAAGATTCTTCTGCATCTATTGAGATAATCATATGTTTTTTTTCTTTTTTTTTTTTGCGGTACGTGGGCCTCTCATTGTTGTGGCCTCTCCCGTTGCGGCACACAGTCTCTGGACGTGCAGGCTCAGTGGCCATAGCTCATGGGCCCAGCCACTCCGCGGCATGTGGGATCTTCCCAGACCGGGGCACGACCCACGTCCCCTGCATTGGCAGGTGGACTCTCAACCACTGCGCCACCAGGGAAGCCCCAATCATATGGTTTTTATCCTTCAATTTGTTAATATGGTGTATCACATTGATCGATTTGCATATATCAAAGAATGCTTGCATTCCTGGGATAGATCCCATTTGATCATAGTGTATGATCATTTTAATGTGCTGTTGGATTCTGTTTGCTAGTATTTGTTGAGGATTTTTGCATCTATGTTCATCAGAGATATTGGACTGTAGTTTTCTTTTTTTGTGACATCTGTCTGGTTTTGGTATCAGGGTGATGGTGGCCTGTAGAATGATTTTGGGAGTGCTCCTTCCTCTGCTATATTTTGGAACAGTTTGAGAAGGATAGGTGTTAGCTCTTCTCTAAATGTTTGATAGAACTCGCCTGTGAAGCCATCGGCTCCAGGACTTTTGTTTGTTGGAAGATTTTTAATCACAGTTTCAATTTCAGTGCTTGTGACTGGTCTGTTTATAATTCCTATTTCTTCCTGGTTCAGTCTTGGAAGGTTGTGCTTTTCTAAGAATTTGTTCATTTCTTCCAGTTTGTCCATTTTATTGGCATATAGTTGCTTGTAGTAATCACTCATGATCCTTTGTATTTCTGCAGTGTCAGTTGTTACTTGTCCTTTTTCATTTCTAATTCTGTTAATTTGAGTCTTCTCCCTTTTTTTCTTAATGAGTCTGGCTAATGGTTTACCTAATTTTGTTTATCTTCTCAAAGAACCAGCTTTTAGTTTTATTGATCTTTGCTATTTTGTCCTTCATTTCTTTTTCACTTATTTCTCATCTGATCTTTATGATTTCTTTCTTTATGCTAACTTTGGGGTATTTTTGTTCTTCTTTCTCTAATTGCTTTAGGTGTAAGGTTAGATTGTTTATTTGAGATGTTTCTTGTTTCTTGAGGTAGGATTGTATTGCTGTAAACTTCCCTCTTAGAACTGCTTTTGCTGCATCCCATGGATTTTGAATCATTGCCATTTGTTTCCAGGTATTTTTTGATTTCCTCTTTGATTTCTTCAGTGATCTCTTGGTTATTTAGTATCATATTGTTTAGCCTCCATGTATTTGTAATTTTTTTACAGTTTTTTTCCTGTAATTGATATTTAGTCTCACAGCGTTGTAGTAGGAAAAGATACATGATACGATTTCAATTTTCTTAAATTTACCAAGGCTTGATTTGTGACCCAAGATATGATCTATCCTGGAGAATGTTCCATGAGCACTTGAGAAGAAAGTGTATTCTGTTGTTTTTGGCTGGAATACCCTAAAAATATCAATTAAGTCGATCTTGTTTAATGTGTCATTTAAAGCTTGTGTTTCCTTATTTATTTTCATTTTGGATTATCTGTCCACTGGTGAAATTGAGCTATTAAAGTTCCCTACTATGAATGTGTTATCGTCGATTTTCCCTTTTATGGCTGTTAGTATTTGCCTTATATATTGTGGTGCTCCTATGTTGGGTGTATAAATATTTACAATTGTTATCCCTTCTTCTTGGATTGATCCCTTGATCATTATGTAGTATCCTTCTTTGTCTCTTCTAATAGTCTTTATTTTAAAGTCTATTTTGCTTGATAGGAGAATTGCTACTCCAGCTTTCTTTTGGTTTCCATTTGCATGGAATATGTTTTTCCATCCCCTCACTTTCAGTCTGTATGTGTCCCTAGGTCTGAAGTGGGTCTCTTGTAGACAACATATATACGGGTCTTGTTTTCATATCCATTCAGCCAGTTTATGTCTTTTGGTTGGCACATTTAATTCTTAAATGCATTTAAGGTAATTATTGATATGTATGTTACTATTATCATTTGCTTGATTGTTTTGTGTTTGTTTTCGTAGGTCTTTCCTTTCTCTTGTGTTTCCTGCCTAGAGAAGTTTCTTTAGCATTTGTTGTAAAGCTGGTTTGGTAGTGCTGAACTCTCTCAGCTTTTGTTTGTCTGTAAAGGCTTTAATTTCTCCATTGAATCTGAATGAGATCCTTGCTGGGTCGAGTAATCTTGGCTGTAGGTTTTTCCCTTTCATCACTTGAAATACGTCCTGCCACTCCCTTCTGTCTTGCAGAGTTTCTGCTGGAAAATCATCTGTTAAGGTTAAGGGGATTCCCTGATATATTATTAGTTGCTTTTCCCTTGCTGCTTTTAAATTTTTTTCTTTGTTTTTAATTTTTGATAGTTTGATTAATATGTTCTTCAGCGTGTTTCTCTTTGGGTTTATCCTGTCTGGTACTCTCTGTGCTTCCTGGACTTGATTGACTATTTCATTTCCCATGTTAGGGAAGTTTTCGACTATAATCTCCTTAAATATTTTCTCAGACCCTTTCTTTTTCTCTTCTTCTGGGAGCCCTATAATTCAAATGTTGGTGCATTTAATGTTGACCCAGAGGTCTCTGAGACTGTCCACATTTCTATTCATTCTTTTTTCTTTATTCTGCCCCCTGGCAGTTATTTCCACCATTTTATCTTCCAGGTCACTTATCCTTTCTTCTGCCTCAGTTATTCTGTTATTGATTCCTTCTAGAGTATTTTTAATTTCAGTAATTGTGTTGTTCATCACTGTTTGTTTGCTCTTTAGTTCTTCTAGATCCTTGTTAAATGTTTCTTGTATTTTCTCCATTCTGCTTCTGAGATTTTGGATTATCTTTACTATCATTACTCTGAATTCTTTTTCAGGTAGGTTGCCTATTTCGTCTTCATTTATTTGGTCTTGTAGATTTTTACCTTGCTCCTTCATCTCTAACATATTTTTTTGTCATTTCATTTTTTTTTTTTTTTTTTGATGGGTGGCATTGTATTCCTGTCTTACTGGTTGTTTGGCTTGAGATGTCCAGCACTGGAGTTTGCAGGCAGTTAGATAGAGCTGGGTTTTGGTGCTGAGATGACAACCTCTGGGAGGTTTCACTATGATCGCTATACCCTGGGGTCTGAGGTTCTCTGTTAGTCCAGCGGTTTGGATTTGGAGCTCCCAGTATGGGTGCTCAGAACTGACCTCTGGTCTGGGAGCCAAGATTCCGCAAGCTTCATGGTGTGGTTTGAAAAAAAAAAAAAAGAAGAAAGAAAGAAAAAATGGAGCAGTACAATATCAAAGAATAAAAAGCAAAATAAAATTAGAAGGATAAAAATCATATTAGGAAAAATAAAACTATAATGGAAACAACTGCAATAAGGTAAAATAAAACCACAACAGAAAAAAGAAAAAAAGAGGACGGGAACAAGGCAAAAGGAGAGATCACTAACAAAGTATAAAGAATAAAATAAAATCATAGAAATAAAATTTATTAGGAAAAATAAAAAAGAATCAACAGCGATGAATCAACAAGGTAAAACAGAACCCCAATCTAAAAGAGGAAAAAAGAAAAAAAAAACAAACCTTGGCTATGGGGGCAGAGTTAAGGCAGGGCATGGAACTTAGGCAGGGGCGGGGTTCAGGGTGGGGTGGGACCTAGGCGGGTGGGGTGGGAGGTGACGTTTGAATGTGGGGTGGGGCCTAGGCTGGGTGACGTTCAAGCATGGGGCAGGGCCTCTGCTTAGAACCTGCACGGAAGGCGAGAGGATGCCCATCAAAAGGAGAGCCTCTGGAGTGTGGAGTTCGGGAGTTTGGAGGTGCGGCCCTGAGTGAGGGTGTGTGGGTGGGGTTTAGGCCCAGCGCATTGGAGGGGGTCTCTGAGTGTAGAGGTAGGGCCCTGGGTGTGGGTGTAGGGGCGGGACTTTGGTTTTGCGGGGCAGGAGGGAGACTCCAAGGGCAGAGGTTTAGGCCCAGGAGCCCAACAGGCTTCCTGGTGCCTAAGTGGACAGGGAAAGTCCCAGCCCTGTTCCCTTCCATTCCTTCACGCTCCTCGCCCACCATCTCCCCCAGGGTCTCCCCTATCACCGCTGGACCCCAAACTGTGGGAGGGTCCTGCTGGGTTTAGGAACTCCTCCCTTCCCCCAGCCACCCCTCCGGGGTGCTGGTCTCAGAGGTCAGGCCTTTACTTTTGCTCCCCCTTCCCTCCCTCCTACTCCCTCAGGATCCTCGTGGCTGGAGGAGGCCTAGGTGGGCAGAGGATCAGGCCCAAGGTCTCAACAGGTTCCTGGTGGTCCAAGGGAGCAGGGGAAACCTGGTAATGCTCTCTTTTGATCCTCTGCCCTCCCAATGGTTCCCCAATTTCCTCCTTTGGGTGTGGGATCCCTTTACCTCCCCCAGTCACCCCTCAGGGGCATCAGTCCTGTGCTGCCTCCACTTCTCCTCCCCCTTCACTCCCCCCACGCCCCATGTCCTACCCAGTAGCTGGGGATTCCTCCCGTCCCTTTAGGTGTCTGTGGTCCCCCACCGGTGCCTGGTAGGTGCCCTAGTTGTGAGAAGATGCAGATTCTGCATCCTCCTAGTACGCCATCTTCACTCATGACGTTTTTGAATTAAGTAGCTATTGGGGTGTGAAGTGGGAAGTAGGATAAAACTGAAGTATTTTGTTAATGCCTCATGGAGACTCAAGGAGAAATGATGAAGCTTCCATCAGCATCTTTATTGCTGATACATGGGAATATGTTTGTGCTGGAGGGGGGCTCTCATCACATTAATATATATGAAGTCTTTACAGAGGGGTGGGCACAGTCACTCACTCCTTCATTTATGTCCTCCTTCTTGGGTCCAAATCCTTTGGAAAAAATTATAGACTCAAGGAAGATGCAGTCCACTTAATGTGTCCTTGTTTAACAACTATTGAAATGATTCAATCTACTTGATTAGTGCTGTTTTGTAGATATTACTTCTGACTGATGCATGTCGTTCTTTCAAAATATCTCCTGCTCCTTGTGTTCTACTAAGTGATTTTCCTGGACATCATTTTACATGCACTTTTTCTCACTAGCAATGAAAGCTGTCTTTAAGGTGGCTGGTCTCTCCTTAACCTGTTAAAGATTCTTGTGCCTGATGATTATGAGGTTGAAATTGCCATTTGTGTAACAGGTCAAAAATGTTGAATATCAGACATTTCATATTGTTCAAACTTTATTTGCTGGAGCTAGAGATTCACAGAGAATATAAAGAACAGCCTGAAATATGTAAACAACCTTCTCTTCATCATTTTATTTTCTGTTCTCCCACAAAGGAAACAGACAAGAGATAGAAAGAATCACATTAAGAGCATCTATACATGTGACACGATGTTCCTGGCCATTGTGCACCACTTGCCCCTCCCTGGTTTTTCTCCCAGCTGAGGGGCGAGCGGTGGTGAATACCAAGAGCAAAGGAAAAGGAGAGATGATGGTTTACACTTAAGATCCGGGCAGCCTCAGGCAATAGCTTTATTCTGATGGGCTGCTACCTCCTAACAGTGAAATGAGGATAAGTTCTCCGTCCTTTAAAGAGTTTTCTCTGAGAAAATAGGCTACCATGGAAGTATTTTATACTTTGTACATCAAAGAAACAGAGTACATCTTAGACATCTGTAAAGACATTTGTGAAGTCACTCTAAACCACTGCCCCCAAAGAAAAACAGATAGAAAATACAAAAACAGCAATCACAGAACCTTAGGTGTCTGTAGGTCTCCTATGACCATAATCCAGGAGAAGAGAGAAGAGCCTTCAGGAGAGAACAAATCAAGGGGAATGAGAAAGGAGGATGCTTGCTTTTCTTCCTTGCTTATTCGGTTGCAAGCACTTTAATTGTGTTAGCTTATGAAAGCCTGCCAGCCATTCTACCATTGTCCCATTTGACAGCGGAGGAGACTAAGACTGACAGAGGAAATAGAGCTTGCCCCAAGTGGAAGAGCTAGTCAAATGGCAGAGGAATAGACTCAAAGCCAAGCTGGCTGACTCCAGAGTTATACCTCTTCCAAAATGATACACGGCTGCTCACTCAGATCCAGACAGGCAGCGGATTTGATGGGAGCAGGGAAAGTATAGGGTTCTAGGTGATGGCAGGGACTCCTCTCCACAACTTCTCTGACAATGCATCCTGTTTCTCCTCTCTCCAAGTTTTTCTCTAGCACATCAATGGAGCCATGTCCTTAATGGTCCTCAAAGAAACAATGGGGAACAGTGGGAGTAAATGGGGTGGGGAATACGGTATGTCAATGCCCTACCATTGTCCTGCCCCACTTGAATGAGCACATCATCGTGGGAAGAGAACCTAAAAGGCGTAGATGGGCTTTTGAGAGAAACACTGTCTGCAAATGCCTCCAATAAAGACACAGAATGTTATAGGAGAGAGAGCATCGTCTAGGGGTCAGGCAGCTATGCCATTTAATATTTGTGAGTTATTGGACATCTGAAAATGGGGATGATCATACCTACTTTGTAAGATTGCTGGGAATCAGCATCTCTCTCTCTCTCTCTCTCTCTCTCTCGGTCTCAGGACCTCTTTCACACTGAAAAAAATTGTTGGGAGCCAAAAAGAGCTTTTGCTTAGTTAGATATGCATTCTATCTATTGATATTAACCACATTATAAATTAAAACCAAGACATCAAAAATATTTATTAATTTATTTAAAATTTAGAATACATCTATTACATATTAACATCAAGAACATATATTTCTTAAAAACAATAACTATACATTCCCCCAAAAAACTTACAGAGAGGAGTGGCATTGTTTTACAACTTTGTAAACTGCTTTAACGTCTGGCTTAACATAAAACTATTCATAGTATTCCCTTGAAGCCACTTGAGCTGCCCAGGAGCTGAAGTCTGGGACCACATGGCCAAGCTCCGGGGCACATAGGCTGACTCTAGAAGCTCAGGATAAGGCTATGAAACTCCAGGGAGTTGGAGTGTGGAGCTCCAGGGAAACCTATGAAGACAAAGACCAGAAAAGAAAGAACCAGAGCCCACTAGGATTTCCCCTATTATCTCAGAAGATGGGAATCATTCCAGGCACCAGAATAGCCACACAAGGTACCAGGAAGCTGTACGGAAGGTGTTGTTAAAGACATTCCCCAATCAGGTCTTCAGAGTCCCCCTGACTGATGCTCAGAACTTCAGCTTCTGGCGATCCCACAGTCCAGCAGTGCGCCCAGAGGAAACCATGCCATGGATCCGGAGTCCCTGCCACTGCCTCATCAAAAGCCCAATGGCCAGGTTTATAGATCACTCTATTC
Source organism: Globicephala melas (assembly GCF_963455315.2). NCBI lineage: Eukaryota > Metazoa > Chordata > Mammalia > Artiodactyla > Delphinidae > Globicephala > Globicephala melas. Next base: position 47,973,487 of record NC_083328.1, on the reverse strand, counting down.
TCAATGACAGAAACTTCAGTCTGTATTGAGCAGGAAGTGTTTGCAGAAGGACAAGATCAACTCTGGATGGAGGGCAAAGAGGGAAAGAGGGAGGTGTCCTGGTTCCAATGGCTGCCTAATGGGAGGAGGGGATTGAGAACATAGAATAAACAGATTGGACTAGAAAAAACAAACAAAACAAAACAAAACAAACCAGCCGGATTCTCTTATCTGCTGCTGCATTCAATCTGTTGCAATACATTGTTTTGGTTGAAGTGTATAAAGAAAATACAGATTTACAGTTGGAAAAGTGAAGATGTCATGGGCTGCCTGAAAGGTGACCTCCAAGTGTTCTGGCACTATGCTTTGAGAACAGCTGCTCTAAAGATTAAAAAGAGTGAATAAATACAAAGGATTTACTCCCGTGCCAGGATACAGAGCAGACAGATGCTCACTAAATTGTATGAGAAAATGTTACCTCCAAACTTCAGTGCATCTATATACGTATGTCTAAGAAATGTGTCCTCAAAGAACTAATATATATCACAGTGAATATATATACATCTAACAACCAAGCAAGTGAATGAATGGGAGCATACCTACATACACATAAACGAAGATTTGAATTCCGTTGACCTTCCTTAGATAAGAATACTGACACCACTTTGCAAATTATTTTAACAACATTCTCTTGCCCACACACTTCTTAACTTCCACCATTATTTTTCCATTGGGAAGGATGCATTTTATTGGTCTGACCAATATGGTACCAGTGGTGGGCAATGCCCAGCACCTCTCATTGTTCTGGATGCCCTTCCTTCCTGTCCTGGGAATTCATGACTTGATTCCAGAAACAAAATATCAAATGTGTTCACCAGGGCAAAATAAAGCCTATTTCTCCTGAAACCCCTTTCTCAGTAATGGGAAGGAGCCTGGAAGAAGAGCTTACCTCGGACAACATCTTTAATCTCAACCCCAGAACCTAGAAAATGATTTGAGTGGCAATTTTTTTCAGTTCTCCGAAGTATAGTTCATACAAAATACCATTCTAGACACATAGGAGGGAAATTAGTAGAGAGACACAACACCAGCATTAACTCTCTCTTAGAGCCACGTGGACAAAAGCTGAAGGTCTTCCACTCACTCCCTGTGCCATCAGCATCTTCTTGGCATTGTCCTTGGGGGTCCTCAGAGTTTGAAGTGTGAAAGTGTCCTATAAGATATTTTATAAAAGTTGTGATTCCTGATATATTGTTATTCATTTTTGTTTGTTTTGAGTTCTTCCTTGACTTTGGCATTGTTTTTAAGAAATAACCAGTATGTCACTAGTACTCCTTTTTTCCACTGGTAAAAAATCTAGGTACAATTTACATACAGTAAAAGTCACTATTCTCAGTGCAGAGTTCTGACAAATGCTAGAGTTGTGTAACAACTGGCACAGTCAAGACACAGAGCAGCCCCAAAACTCCCCACATCGCCTCATGCCCTTATGGTTAACTCTCTCCCCCACCCGCAGCCCTGAACACCACTGACTTTTGTTTCTGTTGTCTTTTATAAGAATGTAATATTAAAGGAATTAAAGCCTTTTGAATTTGGCTTCCTTCATGCAGCATAGTTGACTTTAGATTCATCTTCATTGGGGGATATATCAGTACTTGGTTCATTTTTCTTGTTGCAGAGTATTCCATTGAATGGATATTCCAAATGGTTTAATCATTCCTGATGGAGGGATACTTGAGGTTTTTCCAGTTTGGGGCAATTACAAATAAAGCTAATATGAACATTTGCATAGTGTGTGTGTGTGTGTGTGTGTGTGTGTGTGTGTGTGTGTGTAAATTTCATTTAGATTTTCATTTAACTGGGTTGCTGAGTCACATGGCAAATGTGTTTTTACCTCCATAAGAAATTGCCAACTGTTGTCCAAAGTGGCTCTACTATTTTCCTAGTACATACTCATACATTCATGTTTTTGAGGTCTCCATTTTCTATACTCTTAAAAAGAAGTCACAACATAAGAATTATTAAAATAGCTTGGGAGCTTCCCTGGTGGTGCTGAGGTTAAGAATCCACCTGCCAGTGCACTGAACACGAGTTCAAGCCCTGGTCCGGGAAGATCCCACACGCCGCAAAGCAACTAAACCCGTGCGCCACAACTACTGAGCCTGAGTCCTAGAGCCCGCGAGCCACAGCTACTGAGCCAATGCCCCACAATTACTAAAGTCCATGCACCTACAGCCTGTGCTCTGCAACAAGAGAAGCCACCGCAATTGGAAGCCTGCGCACCGCCACGAAGAGTAGCCCCCGCTCGCCGCAACTAGAGAAAACCCGCGTGCAGCAACGAAGAGCCGATGCAGCCAAAAAATAAAAATAAAATAAATTAACTTAAAAAAATAAAATAGCTTGGACAAAACCCCTGTAAAAGCAATTGACAGAGTAACTAAACTACAGAAAATATACCAGGGACCTAAAATTCTCAACATGTAAGCACAGGACTTTACATGAAGTAAGAGTATAAAGTACTTTGATTCTAGGGATAATATTTAGCTAAATATTATCTCTTGAAATCCTATAATTCTTACAAAAACTTTAAAAATAATTCAAGATTGTAGGACTAGTAACTCAAATAATAGAGTTCACAGTAAAATTAACAATAAAATATAAAGTTGATCCCTTCAATAAATGTCCTTCTGATAAACTACGTAAACTTCCATTAAGTTAATATTATTTAAAAAAAAATTGGAATGATAATTCAAATTACTAGTGGTAATTCAAAACAACTGTATTTTTATAATGACTTTATGCCTTATAGTTATTGAATAATGTTGCCAAATTTTAAAATAGAATTTCTATATCCTTTTTTAAACAAAACAGCTTTATTGAGATATAATTCACATACTATAAAATTCACCTATTTAAAGAGTACAAGTCAATGGTTTTAGTATAGTTGCAGAGTTGTAAATATAGCACATTCTAATTTTTCTATTTACTTTTCAAACAGCAAGGATTTTTTATATTGAGGTGCATGATTCTTGATCTTTATGTCACAGTACACATTTTTTTTTTTTTATTTACACACATTTTAAGACTGTTCAGTGATGAGAAATCCAGAGCAGCAGGGGAGTAATTTTCCCTGGGAGTAAACCTTTCCATGATTTATGTTAAGATTCTTTTGCAGCTAAATTGATGAATGATATCAAGCTAAATATACTGATAAAATTTTATTTGTGACTTAAAAGCTATGAAGCTTATATTTAATAACACAGTAATTGAGTTGAAACTAAGTTAATTAAAAACTCTTCTTTGAAGTAAGCAAATTTAAAAACAATGAATGTAGAAGCAAAACTTTATTAGGTCTAAGATAAGCTTAATTTATCTTTCTCCTCACAATTTTTCAACTTGTATACATGTTGTTTTCCAAAAATATCATTGCCTTAAACTCTTTAGGTCAAATTTTCCTTTGTTTTGTTGGTGCATTTGAATACAGGCCAGTTTCCATTAAGGATGTTGATATATATTTATCTGTTCAAAGTTGTGGGAATTATTTTAAAATGTCTATGAAATGGATTTAACAAGAAATCTGAAGGTCACCAAACTATGGGTACATATGAGGTCATATTAATATAAACAGCTAAATTTTGCTAACTGGTGTATCTTGGCTTAGATTATGGTAGGGTATTATCCACGTTTCCACAAGTATTGAGGGGGCCCACGTAATACCTCAAAAATGCTCATAGAATGGGCCTTGGTCCACAATGTTTAGTTACCTGAGCTGCTTCTCACTTCTCCCCATCCCCTGACTGCTCTGCAATGAACCACTGACTACTAATCATTTTCCACCAATGACATGACTCTGCCCTGCTTACAGCCCCATTTCTTCTGTGAGGTGGTTCAGTAAATCATTCTTCCCCTCTTGGGTTCAGTTCTTCTGCTTGGACCTTAATGTTTCACAGAGTTTATTAAAGCTGTTCTTTTATCCAGAGCCTCCCCTGGGTTCTCACAGGTGCCAGGATAGTCCCCTCTGTGAGGTCCAGCTAACCAGTTTCTCACCATCCTTACCAAGAGTTCCCTTAGGGCCTGGATCATTCAATCTGTCTTCAAGATTCTGCTGTGCCCTCTTTTCCTTCCTCCACTCCACCTTCCAGCCCCCTGCCCCACCTCAACGCAACACCCCACCAGCAACAGACACTACTGCAGAGCTTCCCTTTTGTATTGTCAAAGAAGCCATATGGTCTACATGCCATGCAGTGACTCCCTGTAAATAGAATCTGGAGTGGTTTTGCTTAAATTCACATGGCAAATGTTCCAGAAGCCCAATTTTAATCCAACCTGGGCCACTTCAATAGGAAGTAGAAAAGAGTTAGGGTAACAGATGCACCAGACCTGCTGGCTGTAACCAAGAAGATTTGGTGGAATGTCAGTGGCAGAGACAGACATCTGTCTATCTTTTCCCTGGCCAAATATTTTAATATTGAAGGGTATTTGGTATAATCCGTGAGTTGGCAAATGAGTTATCTGCTTGCACCAGGGAGACCTGGCTAGGCAGAGGTACTTGGGCTTTTGCCATCCCAACAAATATTTTTGAGGTACCTAAAAGTATTTTAATATGGTATGTGTCATGGGATGTGGGATCATTCCAATTGGATAATTGAATGGGGGGCTGAAGTTTATTTTAACAAAACCAAATCCCTTTTGGACAAGTCTTTTTTTCTGATTATGAGAGAAGAATTGCATTATGAGACACCTTGGGAAGCAGGCTATCACCCACTCATTTCTGATTCATGCTACCAGCCAGTGTTCCATCCTCCCATACATCCCCAGCACTGTTACTACCCATGGGGAAAGGTAGACCTGCCTCCACAGCGTAACATTCAAGTTCCTCCTCCTGGTCCTTTACAAGTAGGTTTGCACAACTCTGATTACCAGACTGGTATTCAAAAGTTGCAGCAATCACAAAAAGAAGATCCGTGGCGAAAGTAGTGAAAAGAAGACATTTTTTCCACATCTTTTCCTCTCTTTTATGTAGAGGATATTTATAGGCTGAAAGAATTCCAAAGAGAATATATATTCAAACTATTTTTAAAGTAGCATTACAAATTCATTTCAATTTAATTCATTCCTCTTACTTTAGCTTTTAGTTTTAAGCAGTGACGTCCAAAGAGTGTCAGTATACAGCCCCATACATTGCTGCCCAGCACTCCGGGGACCTCCATTCACTTATGCGATGCATATTTGGTGTCACACTCTGTCCAGGCTGCTGGAAAATTCAGAAGTGAACAATACAAATGAGGTTCCTTCCACATGTGGTCAAACAAATGATAAACACATAATCCAGTATATCCAATGAGAGAATATCAGATAGGTTTGAAAGCCATGAATAATCCAGACTTTATTTTTTTTAATTTTTATTAAAATATAGTTGATTTACAATGTTGTCTTAGTTACAGGTATACAGAAAAGTGATTCCATTTTATATATATATATATGTTCTTTTTTTACATTCTCTTCCATTATAAGTTATTACAAGATATTGAGTGTAGTTCTCTGTGCTATACAGTAGGTCCTTGTTGGTTATCTATTTTATATGTAGTAGTGTGTATATTTTAATTCCAAACTCCTAATTTATCTCCCCCCCCTTCCTCTTGGGTAACCATAAGTTTGTTTTCTATGTCTGTGAGTCTATTTCTGTTTTATAAATAAGTTCATTTGTATAATTTTTTTAAGATTGCACATATAAGCAACATCATATGATATATGACTTTGTCTGGCTTCCTTCACTTAGTATGGTAATCTCTAGGTCTATCCATGTTGTTGTAAATGGCATTATTTTATTCCTTTTTATGGCCAAGTAATATTCCATTGCGTACATATACCACATCTTCTTTATACATTCACCTGTCAATAGACACTTAGGTTGCTTCCATGTCTTAGCTACTGTAAATACTGCTGCTATGAACATTGTGGTGCATGTATCTTTTTGAATTATGTTTTTCTCTGGATGTATGCCCAGGAGTGGGATTTTAGTATCATATGGTAGCTCTATTTTTAGTTTTTTAAGGAACCTCCATACTGTTCTCCATAGTGGCTGTAACAATTTACATTCCCACCAACAGGGTAGGAGGGTTCCATTTTCTCCACACCCTCTCCAGCATTTATTACTTGTAGATGTTTTGATGATGGCCATTCTGACCAGTGTGAGGTGATACCAAATTGTAGCTTTGATTTGCATTTCTTTAATAATTAGCAATGTTGAACATCTTTTCAAGAGAATATCAGATAGGTTTGAATGCCATGAAGATTCCAGACTTTAAAAACAGCTTCTCAGAGAATGTCTCAAGCTGAATCAAGCATTCCATAGGAAATATTGCAGAACTGAATAAAACTTTATGTTCTGTTGGCAAAGGCATAGAAGAAATGTCAAAGAGGAATAATGTAGGGTATGGTCTAATTCCCTTTAAAAAGAGTTTCCACTATTTCTTTGGCATCTAACCCTGTCTTTCCATGTCTTCCCCCTCACCTGGCAGCTTAGCAGATCCCATAGGAACACTGAGTGGGTGGTACTTGGGGAGGCTGCTGCTGAACCTTAGTGACCAAATGCATAAAAGCTCACCCCGTTTTACAACTATGTTTTAATTAGGTGAAAATTGATTTGAAAAGACTTTCCTTCAGAAAACTTGAAAATTTGAAGAGAGTTGCCTGTTTCTAATCATCAAAGGCTTTCAACTCAAGAACTAGGAAAAAGTCTTTTTTTTTTCTTTTTTTGTGGTACGCGGGCCTCTCACTGTTGTGGCCTCTCCCATTGTGGAGCACAGGCTCCGGATGCACAGGCTTAGCGGCCATGGCTCATGGGCTTAGCCTCTTCGAAGCATGTGGGATCTTCCCAGACCAGGACACGAACCCATGTCCCCTGCATCGGCAGGCAGACTCTCAACCACTACGCCACCAGCGTAGCCCAGAAAAAGTCATTTCTGATGCACCTGTAAATGGGATGATCCAGTCCTGAAACAGCAACTGTGTTATCTATCCCCTGCTAATAACTCCCTGCTATAATAGACCTTTCCCCTTGTACAGACAATTGAGGGAAGCAAAGACCTAAAATTTTCTTTACTCTTCTCTCCATATATTTTTCTTGCCTGTAAAATATTCTGCATGCATATCCTCAAACCAGTTCATTTCCCGTACTTTGTACCCTGAATTGCTTTACATTATGAAGTGTCATTCCAACTTTGATCTACTCTTTAATTCACACCCAAAGCAATAAGCAGAAAAGTTGTTAATTAGGGGAACACTCGTGGTCATATTTAACTTGATCTTACTGGTATTTTAGTCATTGTAGTGGACTGATTGGTGGCACCAAAAGATAGATCCAGGTCCTAATCCAAAGAACACCAGACTGACCTAATTTGAAATAAAGTCTTTGCAAGTGTAAGTAAGTTCAGTATCTCAAAATGAAATAATCTTGGACTCTAAATCCAGTGAAAAATATCTATATAAGAGACACAAAGAGAGGAGGTAGAAACCACGTGGCTATGGAGGCAGAGACTGAAGTCATGTGGCCACAAACCAGGAATGCCATCTTCCGTGGAGCCTCTGCTGACATCTTGATTTTGAAATTCTGGTCTCTAGAATTCTGAGAGAACACATTTCTGTTGTTTTGAGTCACCAAGTTTGTGGTAATTTGTTACAGCAGTGCTAGGAAACTCATAGAGTCATTATAGGTTGTGTGTAAATTCCATAAAAACAGGACCTAAGAGCAGAAGCAAGAAGAACTACAAGTCTGCAGCCTGTGGAAGGAAAACCACATTCCCAGAAAGACAGACAAAATGAAAAGGCAGAGAACTTTGTACTAGATGAAAGAACAAGATAAACCCCAGAAACACAACTAAAGTAAGTGGAGATAGGCAAGCTTCCAGAAAAAGAATTCAGAATAATGGTAGTGAAGATGATCCAGGACCTTGGAAAAAGAATGGAGGCAAAAATTGAAAAGATGCAAGAAATGTTTAACAAAGACCTAGAAGAATTAAAGAACAAACAAACAGAGATGAACAATACAATAACTGAGATGAAAACTACACTAGAAGGAATCAATAACAGAATAACTGAGGCAGAAGAACAGATAAGTGACCTGGAAGACAGAATGGTGGTATTCACTGCCGCAGAACAGAATAAAGAAAAAAGAATGAAAAGAAATTGAAGACAGACAAAGAGACCTCTGGGACAATATTAAACACAACAACACTCACATTATATGGGTCCCAGATGGAGAAGAGAGAGAGAGAAAGGACCAGAGAAAATATTTGAAGAGATTATAGTCAAAAACTTCCCCAACATGGGAAAGGAAATAGCCACCCAAGTCCAGGAAGCACAGAGAGTCCCAGGCAGGATAAACCCAAGGAGAAACAAGCTGAGACACACAGTAATCAAATTGACAAAAATTAAAGACAAAGAAAAATTATTGAAAGCAACAAGGGAAAAATGACAAATAACATACAAAGGAACTCCCATAATGTTAACAGCTGATTTCTCAGCAGAAACTCTACAAGCCAGAAGGGAGTGGCACGATATACTTAAAGTGATGAAAGGGAAGAACGTACAACCAAGTTTACTCTACCTGGCATATATCTCATTCAGATTCGATGGAGAAATCAAAAGCTTTACAGACAAGCAAAAGCTAAGAGAAATCAGCACCACCAAACCAGCTCTACAACAAATGCTAAAGGAACTTCTCTAAGTGGGAAACACAAGAGAAGAAAAGGACCTCCAAAAACAAACCCATAACAATTAAGAAAATGGCAATAGAAACATACATATTGATAACTACCTTAAATCTGAATGGATTAAATACTCCAATCAAAAGACACAGGCTCACTGAATGGATACAAAACCAAGACACATCTATATTCTGTCTACAAGAGACCCACTTCAGACCTATGGGCACAGACAGACTGAAAGTGAGGGGATGGAAAAAGATATTCCATGCAAATGGAAATCAAAAGAAGCTGGATTAGCAATACTCATCAAATAAAAAAAGACTTTAAAATAAAGAAAGTTACAAGAGACAAGAAGGACACTACATATGATCAAGGGATCAATCCAAGAAGAAGATGTAACAATTATAAATATATATGTACCCAACATGGGAGCACCACAATACATATGGCAACTACTAACAGCTATAAAAGAGGAAATCAACAATAACACAATAATAATGGGGGGCTTTAACACCTCACTTTACACCAATGGACAGATCATCCAAACAGAAAATTAATAAGGAAACACAAGCTTTAAATGACACAACAGGCCAGATAGACTTAATTGATATTTACAGGACATTCCAAAAAAAACCCAGGGGACTACACTTTCTTCTCAAGTGGACACAGAACATTCTCCAGGATAGATCACATCTTGGGTCACAAATCAAGCCTTGGCAAATTTAAGAAAACTGAAATCATATCAAGCATTTTTTCTGATCACAACCTATGAGATTAGAAATCAATTACAGGGAAAAATCATTAAAAAAACACAAACACATGGAGGCTAAACAATATGTTACTAAATAACCACAAGATCACTGAAGAAGTCAAAAAATACTTAGAGAAAAATTACAATGAAAACACGATGATCCAAAACCTATGGGATGAAGGAAAAGGAGTTCTAAGAGGAAAATTTATAGCAATACAAGCCTACCTCAAGAAACAAGAAAAATCTCAAATAAATAATCTAACCTTACACCTACAGGAACTAGAGAAAGAAGAACAAACAAAACCAAAAGTTAGTAGAAGGAAAGAAATCATAAAGATCAGAGCAGAAATAAATGAAACAGAAAAAAGAAAACAATAGCAAAGATCAATAAAACTAAAAGCTGATTCTTTGAGAAGATAAACAAAGTTGATAAACCATTAGCCAGACTCATCAAAAAAGAGGGAGAGGACTCAAATAAATAAAATTAGAAATGAAAAAGGAGAAGTTACAATGGACACTGCAGAAATACAAAGCATCATAAGAGACTACTACAAACAGCTCTATACCAATATAATGGACAACCTAGAAGAAATGGGCAAATTCTTAGAAAGGTATAACCTTCCAAGACTGAACCAGGAAGAAATCGAAAATATGAACAGACCAATCACAAGTAATGAAATTGAAACTGGGATTAAAAATCGTCCAACAAACAAAAGTCCAGGACCAGATGGCTTCACAGGTGCATTCCATCAAACATTTAGAGAAGAGTTAACACCCATCCTTCTCAAACTCTTCCAAAAAATTGCAGAGGAAGGAACACTCCCAAACTCATTCTATGAGGCCACCATCACCCTGATACAAAAACCATACAAAGATACTACAAAAAAAGAAAATTACAGACCAATATCACTCATGAATATCGATGCAAAAATCCTCAACAAAATACTAACAACAGAATCCAACAACACATTAAAAGGATGATACACCATGATCAAGTGGGATTTATCCCAGGGTTGCAAGGATCCTTCAATAGACGCAAGTCAATCAATGTGATATACCATATTAACAAGTTGAAGAATAAGAACTGTATGATCATCTCAATAGATGTAGAAAAACCTTTAGACAAAATTCAACACCCATTTATGATAAATACTCTCCAGAAAGTGAGCATAGAGGGAACCTACCTCAACATAATAAAGGCCATATACGACAAACCCACAGCAAACATCATTTTCAATGGTGACAAACTGAAAGCATTTCCTCCAAGATCAAGCACAAGACAAGGATGTCCACTCTCACCACTATTATTCAACATAGTTTTGGAAGTCCTAGCCATGGCAATCAGAGAAGAAAAAGAAATAAAAGGAGACAGAAAAAGAAATAAAAGGAATACAAATTGGAAATAGAAGAAGTAAAACTGTCATTGTTTGCAGATGACATGATGCTATACAGAGAAAATCCTAAAGGTACTACCAGAAAACTACTAGAGCTAATCAATGAATTTGGTAAAGTTGCAGGATACAAAATTAATGCACAGAAATCTCTCGCATTCCTATACAATAACAATGAAAGATCAGAAAGAGAAATTAAGGAAACACTCCCATTTACCATTGCAACAAAAAGAATAAAATACTTAGGAATAAACCGACCTAAGGAGACAAAAGACCTGTATGCAGAAAACTATAAGACACTGATGAAAGAAATCAAAGATGACACAAACAGATGGAGAGATATACCATGTTCTTGGATTGGAAGAATCAACATTGTGAAAATGACTCTACTACCCAAAGCAATCTACAGATTCAATGCAATCCCTATCAAATTACCAGTGGCATTTTTTACAGAACTAGAACAAAAAATCTTAAAATTTGTATGGAGACACAAAAGACCCCAAATAGCCAAAGCAGTCTTGAGGGAAGAAAACGGGAGGAATCAGGCTCCCTGACTTCAGACTATACTACAAAGCTACAGTAATCAAGACAATATGGTACTGGCACAAAAACAGAAACATAGATCAATGGAACAGGATAGAAAGTCCAGAGATAAACCCACGTACCTATGGTCAACTAATCTATGACAAAGGAGGTGAGGATATACAATGGAGAAAAGACAGTCTCTTCAATAAGTGGTGCTGGGAAAACTGGACAGCTACATGTTAAAGAATGAAATTAGAACACTCCCTAACACCATACACAAAAATAAACTCAAAATGGATTAGAGACCTAAATGTAAGATCAGACACTATAAAAAACTCTTAGAGGAAAACATAGGAAGAACACTCTTTGACATAAATGACAGCAAGATCTTTTTTGATCCACCTCCTAGAGAAATGGAAATAAAAACAAAAATTAAAAAATGGGACCTAATGAAACTTAAAATCTTTTGCACAGCAAAAGAAACTACAAACAAGATGAAAAGACAACCCTCAAAATGGGAGAAAATATTTGTAAATGAATCAACTGACAAAGGATTAATCTCCAGAATATATAAACAGCTCATGCAGCTCAATATTAAAAAAAAAACAACCCAATGAAAAAATGGGCAGAAGACCTAAATAGACATTTATCCAAAGAAGACATACAGATGGCTAAAAGCACATGAAAAGCTGCTCAACATCACTAATTATTAGAGAAATGCAAATCAAAACTACAATGAGGTATCACCTCACACCAGTTAGAATGGGCATCATCAGGAAATCTACAAACAGTAGATGGTGGAGAGGGTGTGGAGAAAAGGGAACCCTCTTGCACTGTCGGTGGGAATGTAAATTGATACAACCACTATGGAGAACAGTATGGAGTATGACACTGCTCAAGAGTTCCTTATAAAAACTAAAAATAGAATTACCATAAGAGCCAGCAATCACACTACTGGGCATATACCCAGAGAGAACCATAATTCAAAAAGAGACATGCACCCCAATGTTCATTGCCACTCTATTTACAATAGTCAGGTCATGGAAGCAACCTAAATGCCCATCGACAGACGAATGGATAAAGAAGATGTGGTACATATATACAATGGAATATTACTCAGCCATAAAAAGGAATGGAATTGTGTCATCTGTAGAGACGTGGATGGATTTAGAGACTGTCATATAGAGTGAAGTAAGTCAGAAAGAGAAACACAAATATCGTATATTAATGCATATATGTGGAACCTAGAAAAATGGTACAAATGAACTGGTTTGCAGGGCAGAAATAGAGACACAGATGTAGAGAACAAACATATGGACACCAAGGGCGGAAAGTGGGGGGGGGGTGGCTTGGTGGTGGTGCGATGAATTGGGAGATTGGGATTGACATATATACACTAATATGTATAAAATTGGTAACTAATAAGAAGCTGCTGTATAAAAAAATAAATACAATTCAAAAACAAAACAAAACAAAACAGGACCTAAGTGGTTCCCTTGAATGCATGTCCTATACACAGAAAGGGCCATACTGATGTGGTTTGATCAAGTCAGTTTGAGGATGGAGCTCAGTTATAAAAGTGTCTATTATAGAAATACCCCTATTTCTTGTATTCATTGGCACCTCAAGCAAAACAGGGCAGCCATCTTTCTCTGTTAGAAGACAAGAACCGAAGTTTATTGGGAGCTGCTCAGTGAGATGACAACAATGACAATCATGGGGATCTGACAGCAAACCAAGAAATTAAATAAGGCCAATTTATACTAAGGATGTAAAGTACAACATGATAAATATAATTAACAGTGCTGTATGTTATCTCTGAAAGTTAAGAGAGTAAATCCTAAGAATTCTCATCACAAGAAAAAATATTTTTTCTATTTCTTTCCTTTTTTATCTATAGGAGATGATGAATGTTCACTAACTTTGCTGTGATAATCATTTCATGATACATGCAAATTAAGTCATTATACTGTACACCTTAAACTTATCCAGCACTGTCAATTACATCTCAATAAAACTGGAAGAAAAAAATGAAGTGCAAAAATGAAAGAAAAATGATCTACATCTTGTAAAAATAAGGCCAGTTTACACCTACATTTTTCCTGCAGATGTTCTTCCCTCCTTTCCTAGAGATGTCGTTATATACAAAACGCAATTTCTCACCCTAGTGCTTAGTTCCTCTCAGACTGTTTAATCAGCGCAAGGATGCTGTGCAGATACACTGTTCCCTTCACGCTGAAAAGAAAAGCGACCTTGGAACTCTGGCACTTGAGCCACCATAAATTTCTCGTGTTGCCAGAGAACAGCACAGGCCAACTGCAGGGAGCAGCTCCAAATACTGATGAAAAGCTGTTTTCTTGTGGTAATTCAGCTTCAAATTTTCCAGAAAAAAAAAAAAAAAAAGATTTCTTCTCACTCTTTGGTAATAAAACAGAGAGGCTGGGAAAATGGAAAGACACCGAGAGATACGTTCATCAAGGTGTAGATGCTATTTCCTGAAAACAAAATACGCCAAGCCAGTGACACTGCATCATAAGGAGCTGTTGATTTCGCTCCCCCCGCCCTCGGAGTGCCATGTCTGGAATGAGCAATGTTCTC